>NW_003852549.1:3178092-3224189 GCF_000181295.1 Otolemur garnettii
ACACGCAACAGTCATCACTCACACCACACCACACACACCCCACAGCACACGCAACAGTCATCACTCACACCACACCACACACACCCCACAGCACATGCAACAGTCATCACTCACACCACACCACACACACCATGCCACAGACTGCACACCACATGCACCAAAGCACACACATCCCACAAACACATATGAGTGCCTGTGGTCCCAGCTAATGCCACATATACATAAACACATCACACACACACACCCACCCACCACAGGACGCCTTTCTTGGGGACTCTTCACCCCATGGTGCTTTCTCTACCCCCACCCCCAGCCCAGACCTTCCCAGAAGGCCCCATCCCAACCTTGTCAGACTGTAACAAGCCACTGCACTGTCAGGATGCCAAACCTTTGGAGACCTTTCTGCCACTGTGAGAATCCCAGCTGGAAGAGCTAAAGTCCCCACTTTTCTGCAATCCCTGAAATTACGTACACAAACTTTCTCTTCAGTCCCTTCTCCTTTGGCAGCTGGTTCAGTTCCCTCAGCCTGCCTCACATAAAATGAGGAACAAGGCATGCCCCAGGAGGTTGTGTGTGTGGCAAAATATAAATAATGTAAAATCCAGCATTTTAACCACTTTTAAGCATGCAATTCAGAGCCTATGCAACCATCACCACCATCTGTTTCCAGAATTTTCATCTTCCTAAACAGAAACTCTGCCCATTAAACAAGAACCCTCTACCGCTCTCCCCTCAGGCCCTGGTGCTCACTTCACCTGTGTCTACCAATGTGCCTGCTCCAGGGACCCCGTGTCGGTGGAACCGTACAGTATTGGGCCTTTAGTGTCTCCCTTATTTCACGTAATGTTTTCAAGGTACATCCATGTCAAGCATGTGCCAGAATTTCCTTTCTTTTTAAAGCTGGGAAAGATTTCCTTGTATATATTTATGACACTTTCTTTCTTCACTCAATGTCTTCTATTTTGTGGGAGTTTTTGTCTAGCAGGGAAAGTGTACCAGGCCTTACCCACTCATTTGTGGATCTCTGTTCAACATCCGTCCTCTCAACCTAGAACCTTCCATCCCGAGGCACTGTAAGTTCAGTTTTCACAGGAACACGTGACTCCCTTCCGCCTCTTTCTCCTGTATCTGTCATCATGGTCCTGGCACATAATAAGCACCCATTGACAGTTGTGTGTCAATGCACGAGAGACTTTCTCTGGGGTCTTCTGAGGAGACTGTTCCTAGAGCTTTTTACCTGAGTTGTGGTTGCTGCCTTTGCTCCCCTCTCACTCTCCCTGCCGGGGAATGGTGGCCCTAGGCCCCCACAGTGCAACGTTTACCCAACTCCTGTGTGAATGGTGCTGTATCAGTGGTGAGGAGATACGAATTTTAGTCAAATTGCAAGCTCCCTCAGGTCTTGGGAATCTATAGTTATAGTCTAAAAATAAAGGCGTTAAATAGGGTGCAGCCAGCTCTAAAACTGTATCATGCCAATTAACAGAGAGAAACAAATAACTTAATGAAATGCCTCAGATACATCTGAATAAGGTCAAGAAAAGTTTCTGAAGAAACTTTTATTTACAGCTTCTTTGGCAATTCTACTGTGTTATTTCTCTTATATTTCAAGGACTTGGAAAACTATTTTAAACTATTATTTCAAGAGGCAAGGAGATATCATTTCCAGCTGGAACTGGACTACTTAGCTACCATCACTATACAGCAGCCGAAAATAAGGGGACATAATATTCATCTCGCCTAAAAACTTGAAGAGCATGACGAAGATACCACCAAAAGAGAGACCAAAACTGTAACCAAGCAAATTGCTTCTGTTCTTTCCTTGAAGAAGAATTTATTTCACAGTCAGCTTTGGCTTGCTCATTTTGCCACTATATGATTTTTTGCAGTTCTGGAAACTTCTCTGAATGTAGAACAGGGAATTACCTCATGGACATCTTTCTACCTCTTTGTATCTAACTTTGGCTATTGGCAGGTGACAGAAACGAGCTGGTGAGATCTGAAAGAAGGAATCAAAAGGCAGAGGGCTAACCAGGAGACGGCCTCCTAAGGATGCGGAACTACAGCCTCCCTCACCACGCCCTCCCTTAAGAATCCGAAGAACGGCTGGGCTGCCAGCACTCCGAGAGGCCAAGGCAGGTGGACTGCTGGAGCTCAGAAGTTTGAGCAGCCTGAGCAAGAGGGAGAACCTGTCTCTACTAAAAATAGAAAAACTAGCCAGATGTTGTGGCAGGCACCTGTAGTCCCAGCTACTTGGGAGGCTGAGGCAGGAGGACCACTTGAGCCCAAGAGTTTGAGGTTGCTGTGAGCTAAGACCCCACAGCACTCTACCCATGGCACAGAGTGAGACTCTGTCTCAAAAACAACAACAACAAAAAGAACCCAAGAAGAGTCCTTGATTTCCTCACTGGGTGATGATGGGGGATTATCACTGCCAACAATACAGTACAGCTAAAATGAACAGAAGCCCTCTTACACTATGTTCAATGGGATTTTTTTTCCTTATAAAATAAAAAACTATCTTAATAATAATGCATATGGAAGGCAGAAAAAATCTTCAAGAATCCAGTAAAAGGAATGAGACCAAAATGAAACTATCAACAGGAAAAGTCCTAAGGAATGACTTGAATGGCAAAAATTGTTACAATACAGAAAGTTTTACAAACTATTTCGTTGCTAATTTTCATTATTCATGTAATTAACCATTCATGTAATTAGCCCCCAAAACCCACAAGTAGACAAATTAGCACACAACTTAATTTTCAAACCAAGATTACTAAAAATGAATAAAAAGCAATCAAGGGTAAATGGCCAAAAGTCTCACAGAACGAGCACAGAGCGAGAGGGTCCTGCTTGGCACCGGCCCCTCACCGGTCACTCTCCGTCTTCCTCACCACCTCCTTCCAGCTATACCATAGTCCATCCATTCCTAAAATGCACCACTCACACTCTCTCACACTGCCCACTACGCAGACCAGGAGTCCTCAAACTTTTTAAGCAAGGGGCCAGTTCACTGTCCCTCAGACCGTTGGAGGGCCAGACTGCAAGTCCCAGGACGAGTCGGCTACTAAGCAGGACAGGCAGCGGCGGCAAAAACACCCAGCAGGCTGGATAAATGTCCTCAGCAGGCCGCATGTGGCCCGCAGGCCATAGTTTGAGGACACCTGACACAGACTCTAGAAAAGCAGCCCTGAAGCTGTGTGATCATAGACAAGAATGAGCCCACTTAGCTCTTATGTCATGGGCAAGTTACTAACTTAGCTCAGTTCCATCACCTTGACAGTGGGAATAATAATAGTATAGTCCTCCTTCCCAATGCAGGGGGATTGATTCCAGGGTCCCCACAGAGGTCATAATCCCCAGAGGCACAAGTTGCTTATATTAAATGGTGTTGTTATTTAGTCGCTTATATAAAATGGTGTTGATAATCTATGTGTATCCTTCCCTATAGTTGAAATCCTCTTTGGACTTACTTATAATACGTAATACAATGTAAATGCTATGAAATTAGTTGTTATACTGTATTTTTATTAGGTTGGTGCAAGAGTATTTATGAGTTTTGCATTGTTGAAATTTGCTGTTTGATACTAGAATACATTCTTAAATAAATGGGGTTTAATGCTCATTCCTTGATGATTTTATTTTTTGCTAATGACTTATTACTTGCTTTTTATTTTATATTTATTTTGGACTTTGGAAGTGATGTCAGAGAAACGTCAAATTCAAGCAATTTTCTTATTCGAGGTCAAAATGGATCATAAGGCACCAGAGACAACTCGCAATATCAACAATGTGTTTGGCCCAGGAACTGCCAACGAATGTAAGTGCAGTGGGTGGATCACGCAATTTTGCAACGGGGACAGAGCCCTGAAGACGAGAAGTGGCTATCGGAAGTTGACAACGACCAGTTGAGAGCAGTCACCGAAGCTGATCCTAAGCTGATCCTCCGACAGCCACACGAGAAGTTGCTAAGAACTCAGCGTTGACCATTCCACGGTTGCTGGGCATTTGAAGCAAACTGGAAAGGTGAAAACGCTCGGTAAGTGGGTGCCTCATGAGTTAACCGAAGATCAGAACAGTCGCCGTTTTCGGCTGTCTTATCCTGCATAACAACAATGAACCATTTCTTGATTGGATTGTGACGTATGACAAAAAAGTGGATTTCATATCACAACTGACAATGACCAGCTCAGAGGCTGGACCAACAAGAACTTTCAAAGTATTAGCTTGCACCTAAAAAAGACCATGGTCACCTTTAGTGGTCTGCTGCTGGTCTGATCCAGCTTTCTGAATCCTAGCAAAACGATTACATTTGAGAAGTCTGCTCAGCAAACTGATGAGATGCACCAAAACCTACAACCCCTGCAACCCGCACTGGTCAACAAAAAGGGCCCGATTCTTCCCCATGACAACACCCCACCACACGTTGCACAAGCACCGTTTCAGAAGTTGAATATATTGGGCTGCAAAGTTTTGCCTCATCTTCCATATTCACCTGACCTCTCGTCAAGCATCTCGACAACTTTTTGCAGGGAAAAAGCAAGATGCAGAAAATGCATTCCAAGAGTTCCAGGAATCCTGAGGCACAGATTTTTAGGAACAAGAAGAAACAAACTTATTTCTTATTGGCAACAAGTGTTGATTATAATGGTTCTTATTTTGATTAATAAAAATGTGTTTGAGTCTAGTTACAATGATTTAAAATTCGCGATCCAAAGTTGCAATTAATTTTACACCAACCTAAGTAAAATTTGTATTTTTTATTTTTGTATTGTTATTAAGTTCCCCCCCCCCCATATTTTCTATCCCAAGTGAGTTCAATCCACAGAGACGGAACTCACAAATATGTAGGGTCAACTGTAACTAATTTGTAAAATAAAATAATATATTGTAAAATGATTACAGACTGCTGATAGCCTGTAGGAAGTCCTCAATAAATGTTAGCTATTAGACTGTGAAATCTCATGAAGAGATTACAGATAAAATTGAGGCCAGATGACCCAGCTGGCAGTACACAGCTAATTGATCCCAGGGACCAACTGTTAAGCTAGACTAGTGTTTTTTAAACTGTGGCCAATGGTCTCACCAGCATTAGAAATCACTTGTGTTCTTTAACAAAAACGTAGATTCTTAGGCCAATCCCTAGTAACTGGAACACAGTTAGTCTTAGACATAGCAATATACAGTTTAAAATAAATACCTGAGCATATCCTAATACACATTTTAATTTGAAAACCAGTCATCCAATAGTTTCCAAGTTTAGGTACAGGCATCATGTGAGAACTTGTCAGAAATGCAAATTTTTGGATCCAGAGAATCTGGTGAATCAGAAACTCTGGGATAAGCCAGCTCTCTGGGGTTTAATTCAGACAGACACTGAAGTGTGAGAACCACCAGTCATCTGCACCTTCTCATCCTGATCCAGCCAGACAGCAACCCCAGACCAGGAACCTGGGGTTGCCCTCGGCTCCAGGCCACTCTTTCCCTCGCCTGTGACCTCCAGTCACCCACGTGCTGCCTATTTCATTTTGTCCTCGTTCCATTTCCACCTCTATCTCTCTGTTCTGAGCTACTGCCTGCCTGCTTTTTGACTTCCATAAAGGCTCCCTACCAAACGGTCTGGCTTCCACTGTCGACAAACCCAGTGGTACGCCTAGATGGCAAATCTGAGTGTCACTCCCTGATGAGCACTCTGCAGTGGCTTCCTATCGCTCTCAAGACAAAAGCCCCTTAGCATGGCTTGTAAGCCCTTTCATGCTCTGCCTCTGCCTGCCGTTCTGGTTTCTGTAATAACAACCCCTGTATCCAATTTTCTGCCCTAACAGCACGAAGCCACTTAGAAGTTTCCTCCATGAATCCTGCTATTTCCCAACTCTACACTGTACCCCCGCTGTTCCCTCTTCTCCATGTTCCATTCTCTCCACTCTCACTTTAATTTTTTTGGTTTCTGGGGAAAAAGTCCCAAGCCCTTTTTATTCTCCTCCCAAGGTAAGTCACATTTGATCCTATGACTTATGACCCATTGCCCCTGTTTCTGGTTTTCATGTCTGTTTCACCCACACATCGCTCCATCTATCTTTGTATCCCTGGCATGGGGCTCCCGCACAGAAAGAAATCAAAATAAATTTGCTGAACTATTTAATAGACCAACAGCAAGCATTTAATATTCTATTGGCTGAAAGTGGGATTATGGTCTGTGTAGAGTCTTGCAGAGGCTTCTGCGCAGAAGAATTGCTCTTCAATTAATTCCCACTACTCTCAAATTAACACTATATTCTGAACATTCTGAGAAACAGTGAGATGCTGCAGCAAACCTGACTCGTACCAGCCACTGAGAAACAGGGCTGCTGTGCTGGCAGCGGCTAACCCTGAAACAGGGGCATGGACAGAAAGGTCCGGCTGACCTTAAAATCATAAATTTCCGACATGTCAAAGAACATACTTAAGGTTTCCAAGTTCTTTTTAAAAATATTTATCCTTTTTTGTGTTTTCTAGCATCATTAGAAATGAAGTGTCATTCTAATACAAATTACTTATTTAAATATCAGAATCAACAAGTGGATCTGAAATGCCCACAGTGGGGAATATCATGTGATACTATAGTTTAGATGCAAACTTAAGCTGTTTTCTTTTAGGAATACAAGGGAATTGCATATACTGACCCTCACCCCACCCACTGAAAAATCAACACAAGATAAAGGTCATAAAGTTCAGTGGGGCCACATCGCTCTACTTCGAAGATAAAAGGAAGGAAGACAGGAAGGGCCAGGAGACGTTCACAAAGTATTATTAATATAAAAGACAGCTACCAAAAGAGTACACGCAACAAAATTAAATAAAACAGAATATTGTGAAAACATTACCTAGGAAATTATCTCTTTCAGAGATAATGTTCCCAAGGATAACAGACTAAGTATTGGAAATTCAAAGCTGGCACTGTCATTGCCTCCCCGGTGACAAACCCATGGGCAAACTGAGGAATCAGAGATCATATTCCCTAATATTTGGAATTATTCTGTCAAGGTGAGGGGAAAATATTTGAAAACCAACAGATTCTGCAAGTAGTAACAGAATCTCAAATTAAAGGACCAATGTAATGTTTGTGAAATAGTGTAAAAAAGACTAGTGAAAAAAAATAATTTAAAAAAAAAAAAAGACTAGTGGCCTTTTCCGTTGTATTCGCACTGAATGGATAACAACACAGCTCCAGAGAGTCACAACTGAGGTAAATTAGGGACAGGGCCTGTCTTATGATAACTCCTAGTTACTGAGGAGGTCTTTTTTTCTTGTTATTTCTTGGTTAGAAAAGTTGAAATAACTAACTTCAGAAGAAAGTTTATGTTAAAAATTATAATATGGAATTACTCATAAATCTATAGGTGTGTGTTAAAGGAGAAAAGAGACCAAAAAATTATCAAAATTCTCCTTCCCTAATACCAAGCCCCAAAATTTAAAAAAGAAAAGCAATGAAACAAAAAAACGGTGCTTGGCCATAGAAACAGCAGATTAAGGGGCAGGCAGAGAAGGGACAAAGTGCGACTCGGAGCATCGTATTATTCGCGACATCACAAAGTGCTTAAAAACAACCTGGAGATGTAGCAGCCAGTGTGAAAGCACCAAAAGCACAGTCTTATAGGTAAATACTGATAAGCTAGACTTACTCAACATCAAAACGTCTGTTCTTTGAAAGAAATTATTCAGAAGAAAATGAAAAAATAGGTTCAGTGCCCATAGCACAGTGGTTACGGCACCAGCCACACACACCAAGGCTGGCAGGTTTGAACCTGCCCAAGGGCTGCTAAACAACAATAACAACTACAATAAAAAAATATCCAGGTGTTGTGGCGGGGGCCTGTAGGCCCAGCAGCTACCTGAGAGGCTAAGGCAAGACAATCATGTAAGCTTAAGAGTTTGAGGATGCTGTGAGCTGTGATGCCATAGCACTCTACCGAGGGCAACGTAGTAAGGCTCTGTCTCAAAAAAAAAAAAAAAAAAGAAAGAAAGAAAATGAAAAAATAAGTTTCTGAGGAGATTATTTGCAAAAAAAATCCCAAAACTTAATCTTATTAAGACAATTTTATTACAAAATGAAAAAAATTAATTTTGAAAATATCCTTTATCAAAAATGATACATAGGTGTTAAATAAGCATATGAAACAATGATCATTATTATAAAGAAAATGCAAGTTGAAATTACATATATGTATGGTCAGTTGACTTTCAATTAAAATGAAAAGGCAGTTGCATGGAGAAAGAATAGTCTTTCCAACAAATGATGCTGGAACAACTGCATGTCCATATGCAAAATAATAATAATGATGATAGTAATCTTGACTCCTCCATATACAAAAATTAGACCAAAGTGTAAAATGTAAAACAATTCAACTCTATAAGAGAACATGAAAGAATGTTTTGTGATCTTGAGTTAGGCGATGATTTCTCAGATACAAGACAAAAACCACAATAAGATGCCACAATACACACATCACAATAGCTAAAATTAAAGAGACAGACCACACAAAATGTTCCCAAGGATGCAGAGCAACAGGAATCCTCAGACACTGTTGGCAGGGAAGAAACTGTACAGAACTCTGGAAAATAGTTTGACCTATAAAGTTCAGCACCCATAAACCAGACAACCCGACAGTCTCAGGGATAGTCATCTGCCCAAGAGAAATAAAACTGATGTTCACACAAAACTTTTAGGTAAATGTTTATAGTTTAGGTAAATGTTTATAATATTTTTATTTATAATCACTAAAAACTGAAAGAAAACAAAACAAATATCCTTCAATTAGCACATATGATACCAAAATGTGATGCGTTCACACAGTGGTAGACTACATAGCAATAAAAGGAGATAAAGTACATTATATACAACCACGTGGACAAAACTCAAATTCGCTTTGCCAAGTGAAAGCAGCCAGATTCACAAGGCTACATTAGATACAGAAAATAGATTAGTGGTTCTCGGATCTGAGAGGATGGGGGGGAAATGAGGGTATCAACAAATGGGTGTTGAGTTTCTTTTTGAAGTGATGGAAACATTCTAAAATTATAATAATGATTGCACAATTTTATAACTATACCAAAAGCCATCGAATCGTACACTTTGAAAGAAGAAATTGCATAGTATACCAATTTTAGCTCAATAAAACTAGTTTTTTAATTAAATAGTTATGTATTGTATGATTCCATTTATGGTTATCTGGGAAAAGCAAAACTATGGATGCAGAAAACAGACCACTGTTTATCAAGGTAGGTGAGGGATCGCCAACAAAGGGCCTAAGGGAACCTTCTGGGCTTTTGAGTCCATGTTATCTCTTGACTATGGTGAGAGTTACATAATTATATGCAATTCAAAACTCATAGAATTATTAACCCAGCAGGATAAATTTTATTGAAAGTAAATAATACATTAATGAACCTGACATTTAAAAATCTATCAGTAAATATGTTTATATTTATCTCTCATCAGAAAAATTACCTTTTTAGCCATTGCAATTAGGGAAGAAAAGGCAATCAAGGGTATCCACATAGGATCAGAAGAGATTAAACTTTCACTCTTCACAGATGATATGATTGTATACCTGGAAAACACCAAGGATTCTACTATAAAACTCTTAGAAGTGATCAAGGAATACAGCAGCATCTCAGGTTACAAAATCAACACTCATAAATCAGTAGCCTTTATATTTACCAACAACAATCAAGTTGAAAAAACAGTCAAGAACTCTATTCCATTCACAGTAGTTCCAAAGAAGATGAAATATTTGGGAGTTTACCTAACAAAGGATGTGAAAGATCTCTATAAAGAGAATTACTAAACTCTAAGAAAAGAAATAGCTGAAAATGTTAACAAATGGAAAAACATACCATGCTCATGGCTGGGAAGAATTAACATTGTTAAAATGTCCATACTACCCAAAGCAATATATAATTTCAATGCAATCCCCATTAAAGTTCCATTATCATACTTTAAAGATCTTAAAAAAATAATACTTCATTTTATATGGAATCAGAAAAAACCTCGAATAGCCAAGACATGACTCAGAAATAAAAATAAAGCAGGAGGAATCATGCTACCAGACATCAGACTATACTGTAAATCCATAGTGATCAAAATAGCATGGCACTGGCACAAAAACAGAGAGGCAGATGTATGGAACAGAATAGAGAACCAAGAGATGAACCCAGCTACTTACTGTTATATGATCTTTGATAAGCCAATTAAAAACATTGAGTGGGGAAAAGATTCTCTATTTAACAAATGGTGCTGGGCAAACTGGCTGGCGACCTGTAGAAGACTGAAACTGGACCCACACCTTTCACCATTAACTAAGATAGACTCTCACTGGATTAAAGATTTAAAATTAAGACATGAAACTATAAAAATACTAGAAGAAAGTGTAGGGAACACTTGAAGAAATCAGCCTGGGCAAAAATTTTATGAGGAGAACACCCCGGGCAATTGAAGCAACATCAAAAATACACTACTGAGACCTCATCAAATTAAAAAGCTTCTGCACAGCCAAGAACACAGTGAGAAAAGCAAGGAGACAGCCCTCAGAATGGGAGGAGATTTTTGCAGGTTATATCTCTGACAAAAGTTTAATAACCAGAACCCACAGAGAACTCAAGCATATTAGCAAGAAAAGAACAAGTGATCTCATCTCAGGGTGGGCAAGGCATTTAAAGAGAAACTTCTCTGAAGAAGACAGGTACATGGCCTACAGATATATGAAAAAATGCTCATCATCCTTAATCATCAGAGAAATGCAAATCAAAACTACTTTGAGATATCATCTAATACTAGTAAGATTAGCCCATATCACAAAATCACAGATTCTGGCGTGGTTGTGGAGAAAAGGGAACACTTCTAGTTGCTGGTTGGATTGCAAACTAATAGTTTCTTTTGGAAAGACATCTGGAGAACACTGAGAGAACTAAAAATAGCCCTGCCATTTGATCCTATAATTCCTCTACTAGGTATATATCCAGAAGACCAAAAATCACACTACAATAAAGATATTTGCATCAGAACGTTCACTGCAGCCCAATTTATAATTGCTATGTCATGGAAGAAGCCTGAGTGCCCACAGACTCACAAATGGATCAATGAATTGTGGTATACATACACCATGGAATACCACACAGCCATAAAGAAAGATGGAGACTTTACCTCCTTCGTGTTTAATGGATGGAGCTGGAAAATGTTCTTCTTAGCAAAGTATCTCAAGAATGGAAGAAAAAGTATCCAATGTACTCAACTCTAATGTGAAACTAATTTATAGCTTTCATAGGAAAGCTATAACCCAATTTTAGCCCAAGAATATGGGGAAAAGGGAGAGGGAGGGGAGAGGGAGGGGGGAGGATCGGTGGGGGGAGGGTGATTGGTGGGAGCATGCCTATGGTTCATCCTATAATGGTACATGTGAATCTCTCAAAATCTGGAATATAAATGTCTTAACACAATAACTAAGAAAACGACATGAAGGCTATGTTAACCAGTTGGATGAAGGTATTTCAAATTGTGTATGGCAACAGCACACTGTATCCCATGATAGTATTAATATACACAGCTATGATTTAATAAAAAAAAATTAAAAATTAAAAAAAAAAAGAAAAATTACCTTTTGTTTTCTAGCTTTTGATCTGTATGTCAGAGTGATACATATAGGACTCTTTATTCCACCCCAGATACCGCTTTAGTCAGCAGGCCGTCACAGGCATCAGACCTTTGAATATATAGTTTGTCTTTGTATTTTTTATAACTAAAGTGGCTTCATTCCATTTTTTAAACTGTTTTGAATACATATAAGAGGTAATGTAGCAATAAGCACTTCCAGGCACAATTATAAAGCTATTAATTATGTGTGAATCTATTTATTATGGTTTGTGAATATGATAAATTCAGTTTACATGTGTGCAATATTAAGTTAACAATGGGTTTCATATTCTTGTAAAGTATATGCAGAGGGAAATTTAATTACCTTGAGAGAAATATTCCAAAATTGAATTATTTAAAATCAGGAAAAAAAAGTCAAACACAGACAATTTATAAGAGTAAGGACAGCATAAAGAACTTCTGTATAACAACTTCTGTATAACATTTTCCCAGATTCGCCAATTAGGGCTGACCTTTTAGCCCACATGTTGTGGTTTGCTGTCTCTTCAGTCAGTGGGACTGGTTCTGGGCTCTCGAGTCTGGGCTTGGTTTGCCTATTTATTTACTTATTTGTTGCCAAAACCAACTTGCCCTGATTAATGCAATTTCCATAAATCTTTGTCTTAGTCCATTTTCTCCTGTTACAACAGAATGTCACAGACTCAGGAATTTATGAAACATAGATGCTTATTTGGCTTATGGTTGTGGAGGCTGGGAAGTCCGAGAGCACAACATTGACATCTGGCCAGGGTCATCCCCTGGGGGAAAGACAGAAGGCAGGAGTGTGCACATGAGACAGAAAGGCTCCAGAGGCCAGACCTGATTTGTAACTCTAATAACACAGTAACCACATTAATCCATGCATCAGGGCCCTGCTCTCTCGACCCAATCACCCTTACTATGCCTCCCAGCACTAATGCACTGAGGATTCAGTTTTCAACACATGAACTTTTCGGGACACACTCAAATCATAGTGGTCTTGAAATCTGGTAGTATGACTCTTCCAACTTCATTATTTCAAAATTGTTTTGGCTATTCTAATTCCATTACTTTTCCATTTAAATTTTTGACTTGAGTTGTTGACGTCCATAAAACATCCAGCTGAAATTGTGAATAGGAAGGCATTAAACCTATAAATCAACTGGAGGAGAATTTCTTAACAGTATTGACTCTTTCCAGGCAAGGAGAAGTATATCTCTCCATTTATTTAGGTATCTAATTTTTTTTTATATACCTAAAGGGAAATTTAGTTTTTATTTCTGGCATCTTCTTTTTCTTCTTTTTTTTTTTAGAGACAGAATCTCACTTTGCTCACTTTGTTGCCCTCAGTAGAGTGCCGTGATGTCACAGCTCACAGCAACCTCCAGCTCTTGGGCTTAGGTGATTCTCTTGCCTCAGCCTCCTTAGTAGCTGGGACTACAGGCACCGGCCACAACACCCGGCTATTCTTTTGTTACAGTTTGGCTGGGGCTGGGTTCGAATCTGCCACCCTCGGTATATGGGGTGGGCGCCCTACCCACCGAGCCACAGGCGCCACCCAGCATCTTCTTTTTCATGCCTGCCTATCCTTCACTTCATTCCCCAAAATCAAATTTTGACCCATTTAAGAATATGCTTAAAACAGACAAAAGTAGTATTTTTAATTTTTAAATTTTTTTTTTAGTTTTTAATTACTAACATAATAATATCCTTCTGTACCTAAAAGTTTCCACTTAATGTCTCAGAATATCTTGGCTATCTTGGCTAACTTCCTTAACTATGCGTGAACAAGCTAAATAGAGTTGGCCTATGCCTTTTACTAAATAAGGAAAATTATTCACACATCAAGAAAAACTTCATGAAAACAAAACAATTCAAAAGTTAATACCCTCTGTGCCAGGTAACTTTCCCTTCATGGATTAGAAACTGTATGTGACTATCACATTCACACGGTTTTTGGATCAAAATAAACTGAACCTATGGGTAACCTAACCCAAACATCAATAAGCCAACTTAAACACATGCTCTTGAAGCCTGAAACCAGGCGTCCTCAAACTACGGCCCATGGGCCACATGCGGCCTGCCTAGGACATTTATCCGGCCTGCTGGGTGTTTTTGCTGCCTCTGCCTGTCCTGCTTTTCAGCCAACTCATCTTGGGGCCCACAGTCTGGCCCTCCAACGGTCTGAGGGACAGTGAACTGGACCCCTGTTTAAAAAGTTTGAGGACCCCTGCCTGAAACTGTCATGACAGTGGAAAGATGAGGAGAATCTATCAACCGAGGAGAACATGCATAGTCACACCCAAAGATTGTGATTGTGACAGTAATTGGTAAAATGAATATTTTTTCAGAAAAGTCCCTTTGTTCTTAGTGGCACGGAAGCCACTGTTGCTCTGTAGCACACAGTGGCTATCATGAACAGCAGTGGTGAGTACTGGTGCATGCAGATGATCAAAAGCTGTGATGAAAGGGTCTGTAATTAATAGTAATTGCTTTCCAAGTGTCTATTTTACACAAAGATTCCACTTCATAGGGGATGCATTCAAGTCCACTGGATAGACTTAATATTTTCACTGCAGGTGGTCCTTTCTGCAAAAGCTATTAAAAGGCTCGGCATGGGGCTAGTAAAACATCATTACTAAGAATGACAGAGAAGAACCGTAGAGACACAGCACACCTCACCCAGGGGGACATCTCCTGATGCACCAGCAACAGCCTACAAGCAGCCCATTACGCTCTGGAAATCAAGGGGCCACCCAAAGACTATGACAGCACACTTACCCGGTCGTTTTCTTTTTAATTTAAGGGGTGCCTTTGAGAAGTAGTGGCCAGAAGTGGGTATGAAACCATCATATGGGATATTTTCCTCACAGGATCGACTGTATGCACATACTTTTATTCTTCTGTGAGTCATTTTAAATGCAAGAGAAAAACTTCTATTAATGCTTTTGAAGGCAGTTAAGCAAGGAAATTTAAAGCATCAGGCACTGCGTAAAGGGCAGCCAGAAGAATATTCCTCCAACACCAACAAAACGAAAGAAATTTAAACAAATCCTGCCACACTTTTATGTACACATTAGAAAAACATTCATTTTAATCTTACTGGAAAGCAGATGAGTATTCTTAACGTAGTACTATTTAATAATTATTTTGATAATCACCTAATGATTTTGATAATCATCTAGTAATTATGAACCACTGTGGGAGATGGATCACAGCAAGAGCCCCATTCCTCACCCCTTCCTATACCCACACTCCTTGAAATGTAGATTTGCAGCTTCACCCTGTGAAGTTGGACTGGTCTTATAACTTGCTCTGGCCAGAAGAATCCAGTGGAATTGGTATTTGTCAGCACTGGGAGCAGATTTTAAAGGCCATGCATGCCTTGGATCCTGCCCTGCTGTCATGAAAACCAACCTGAACTAGCCTTCTGGACAAGGGGAAGCAGAGAGCAGCACCACCTCGCTGAGGCCAACCTCGGCCAGCCAGCCACCAGTTAGACAGCAGACACACGGGTCTTGGTGTGTCTGCAGGTGAGACTAAGCAGGTGCAAGCCGGTGAGACTAAGTGAGGCCTGCCCAGACCTGCCAACCCATAAACTCATCAGCATAATTCATACGTGACTGTTGTTTTAAGCCATGAAATTCTGAGGGGGTTGTTACACAACACGAAATAATTACTATCATCACATACCTTTTTTACCTCCTTGGATTTCAGCGCACACCTTTGTTTTTACCTCTCCTCGTATTTTCCCTGTTACCAGTATCACCATCAGAACCCCGGGACTCCTGAGTACGTGATCTACTGTGACTGCTCCCTCTTCTGTACTCCACATATACGTCACCTAATCTAGGAGAGATTCAGAACTGGATCTCAAAATTATCTGCTTTCTCCACTAGTAAATGTCTTTGTCCTTTGTCTTCTAAAAGGTCTCCTTTCCTTATTATTTTCCCTTTTTAATACCTCCCTTAACCATGAAAATAGAGTAATTTTCTTTTTTTTTCTTTTTTCTTTTCTTTTTTTTTTTTGAGATAGAGTCTTACTATGTCGCCCTCAGTACAGTGCTATAACATCACAGCTCACAGCAACCTCAAACTCCTGGGATTAAGTGATTCTCTTGCCTCAGCCCCCCAAGTAGCTGGGACTACAGGTACCTGCCACAACGCCCGGCTATTTTGTTGCTGTTGTAGTTGTCATTGTTGTTTAGCAGGCCAGGGCCGGGTTCCAACCTTCCATCTTGGTCTATGTGGCCAGTGCCCTAACCACTGAGCAAAGAGCACTGACCCGTAGAGTACTTTTCTTACTAAATAAAAATCATTATTTTATAAAAACACATGTCAGGACAAGCATCCCATAAATGCAAGTCTGAGCATTTTGATACATCCCAGTTTCCTCTGAGAAGTTTGGCATGAAATTTGATGCTTCATCACCTGATGCCGACTTCTCCCTCTAGCTGCTTCCTGTCGCATCCCTCCACAATTCTGCAATCACCTCACACTAGAATTAGCTCCCAAACAGACTGTGCTCTTTCCCTTTTCTGTGCTTTGAAATGCTGTCTTCTTAACGTCTTCTCCACCCGCTGACTGAGAACCACCTGATTCTCCTGCTGACGGCTCTCTGGCTCTTGTCTCTGGTGCAGGCCGCCTCCTTGCCACTCACACCTCTTCCTCCTGCCTGGGGTGCATCTGTCCTTTCCTCTTAACGCCCTGAATGTGCCTCCATTGTGGCAAGTTCCATTACAGTTTAATCTCTATCTAATCAAATGCTGGGAGTTGTAAATTCTAAGCAGCATGGCATATGAATCTTCGCATTCCTCACACATCCACACAGTTCTAGAATGAAACCTGCTGTAGATGCCGGGGTCCCAGAGAGGAGAACGGTTCAGAGAGTAGTTTTCTAGCCAGGAGCCAAGCCCAGATGAGGGACAAATATATACTCTAGGATCAAAAATGGAGATTTATGTACAACAAAACATTAGCTTTTGGCTTCTTTAAAATTCTAAACTTAAATATTACAAGACAGCACCAACTATTTTGCTCCTCTTCGGGAAACTGACAGCTGTGACGATGTGAAAGTCCATTAGAGTTAGGATTCGGAAGTCTTCTACACTCTGTCTCGCCCGTGCTCTGTCTGGCACGTTTGGCAGATCAGGTGAGTGAAGAGTAGTTTCTACAAACAGTAAAACTTCAAAAAACAGAGCCCTCTGTTACGCAACTTTATTTTTTGCATTCTACTGTCAATAGAGGAAAATAAGTTGCCATGAGGACTCGTGCACCAGCTATGTCCAGGCACGCACATGTCACCACACTCAGAAAAGTCTGGTAATTCCACACACACTGAGCCTCCAAAAAAGAACACAATGACTCTCAGCAAAGTCTCCAATCTCTGGGTCACTGTTTCCTCATCTGCAAAATGAATGGCTGAGACTAACTTAGCATTAAACCTCAGCAAGCTTATTAAACACCAGCTTATGAAGACTGATTTCATAAAAATGAACATATAAAAAATTTAGTAACAAAAAGTTAAAGATTAATATATGCACAGTATAACATTCTTACAAAAATAGCAAAAGACACCAATGGCATTTCTTTTTGAAGCAGAATCTTTTTTTTTTTTTTAATTTAGAGACAGAGTCTTACTTTATCGCCCTCAGTAGAGTACTGTACTGTCACAGCACACAGCAACCTTCAGCTCTTAGGCTTAGGTGATTCTCTTGTCTCAGACTCCTGAGTAGCTGGAACTATAGGCGGCCACCACAAGGCCTGGCTATATTTTTGTTGCAGTTTGGCTGGGGCCAGGTTTGAACCCGCCCCCTCAGTATATGAGGCCAGTGCCCTACTCATTGAGCCACAGGTGCCACCCTGATGCAGAGTCTTACTGTGTCACACAAGGTGGAGTTCAGTGGTGTCATCCTAGCTCACAGCAACCTCAGACTCCTGGGCTCAAGCAATCCTCCTGCCTCAGCTCCTAAGCAGCTGGGACCATAGCCATATGCCACCATGCCTAACTGCCAATATAATTTTCAACAAAAGTGAAAAATAAGAGTATTTTCTTTTCTTTTTTTTTTTTTTTTTTTAAGACAGAGTCTCACTATGTAGCCCTCGATAGAATGCTGTGGCATCACAGCTCACAGCAAGCTCAAACTCTTGGGCTTAAGCAATTTTCTTACTTCAGCCTCCAAAGTAGCTACAGGTGCTCCAACAAAGGACCACAGGTACTTTCAACAACGCCTGGCTATTTTTTTGTTGCAGTTGTCATTGTTGTTTAGCAGGCCCGGGCCAGTTTTTGAACCCACCAGTCCTGGTGTATGTGGCCAGTGCCCTAACCACTGAGCTATAGGCGCCGAGCCAAAATAGAATATTTTCATGGCCTTTAATTATAACTTTGAGTTAATAAGAACACTCTACCCCTATCACATAGTCAGCTAATCAAGGTACTATTGTGAATATTAAAATACTAATCTTACAGAGTTCAGAACCACAATAGGCTTTGCAGATGAGCTGTGACAAGTGACTCACCCTCCCTCTCACTGTATAAGATACCCCTTGCTGTGGGGTGGGTTATAAAGACTCAATGACATAATGTCCGTGCAGTGACCAGAACACAGCACTGGTTTCTTTTCTCCACCATCCCCAAGAAAGTTCAAGAGAAAACTTTAACAAAACTTTAACAACTTTAACAAGACCTAGCTGTAAATTTCCCCTCAGCCCATATAATGCTGTTCTCTGTTCAGCATTGTCTCAGAAGGCTGCAACATGTTACACTTGATCCCAAGCCAAAAGGCCGAGAAGCGATGATGTAGTATTTTATTTTCCCAGAAGGCACCTCCTTCAAAGTCACTCGCCGGCTTTGCTTACTAGATAGCAAGATGATGATACCACTTAAAAAAGATCACAATAAATTTATTCATGAGCACGGGACTGACACAAACTCTGGCTGAAGTTATTTGCTGCCATATGAAATTAAGTCAGATAATATCTGACAGTAACTCTGCCTTTCTTTCTATACCACAGAAAGTAGAAACTCTTCACCAGGACTAAGTAGGATACCCTATTTTAGGAAGAGAAGAATTGCTCCTTTTCTTAAATAAGGTTTTCTAATCTTTAAATGCCACTCTCTTTCCATAGTTAAGCAAAGTTGACTGTTTTAAAATCCTTATTAGAAATGAGGAACACTCTAGAAAGCCTTTCGTTCTATGAAATTCCTGTTCGTTTAATGCAATGATGCTTTGGCTTTTGGTCCATTCAAGATTCATGGTGTTTTTTACTTTTTCAAGTTTTTGTTGTTGTTGAGACAGAGTCTCACTCTGTCACCCAGCTAGAGTGCAGTGGTATCATCATAGCTGACAGTAACCTCAAACACCTGGGCAAAAGCCATCCTCCTGCCTCAGCCTGCTGAGTAGCTGGGGCTTACAGGTGTTTGCCACTAAGCCCAACTAATTTTTCTATTTTTTGTAGAGATGGGATCTCGCTCTTTTTCAGGCTAGTCTTGAGCAATCCTCCTGCCTCAGCATCCCAGAAGAGTGCTATATATTAAAGGCCTGAGCCACTGCACCCAGCCAGTCCATTCAAGGTTTACTGGGCAAAGCAGAGTAGGAGGGGCCAGCGCCTGGAATCAGAGCTCCCTGTTGGAGATTGCACAGAGGCAGTCTCTGCTGTAGACTGTGAGATAAGCCCAGCTAGCAGGTCAAATACGACAACCCAGAGCAGCTGGTGGAAGTCTTAGAGAACCTTACGGCCAAGGGTGATACCACGTTAGAAGCCCAAGGAGCACCCAGAGCCTATCCTCCAGGCAGAGGTAGAGAAGCCCTCCCAGGAAGGCTGAATCCAACATGCACAGTTGAGGTCAGATGTGTCCATTTTCAAGGGTGAGCTTCAAAGACAAGCTCTGATTTCTGCGAATGGAAGTTGACCTGAGGAGACAAGGTGTTTATTCCACTGTGACTGGTCTAATGAACAGGAAACATGGCACAGAGGCAGACAGAGTTCAAGATAGGCCCTTTGATCTCAATACAACATTCAAAGTAGGGCTCGGAGTCAGAGTTGAACTCCTGATGAGGATACTGCAGAGCCCCAGAGGATGGGCTGGACAGAGCTCCATAAGCCCAGCTCCTCCAGTCCCATCCTTTCCAGTAGGAAGATACATCTCAGAGAGCAAAAACATTTACTGAGAGCCAATTAATGAGTCCCACTCTAGACAGTGAGAAATCAAAGATAAGGTGACTTGTCTCTGCCTTAAGAAGCTCAAAGTCCAGCAGAGGGGGCAAAAGTAGCAACTACACGGAGTATGACGAGTGCTGTGGTGCAGGTGGTCACTGCGGTCAGGAAGCAGTGGAGAAGGCCACCTAAGCTAGATCCAGCCAAGTGAGGAAAATCTCAGCTATACTAAACGTGTGTTGTTGGATTAAATCCTTGGGCAGTACTAAAATAGTCCCCCATCTTCTCTTCCCTAGAAGGAAAACAATCATTTGACTTTCTTATCTTTAAACATTTAAGAAAATCCTTCCCACTCTTTACTGAGAGAGTATCTTCCAAATTCACAGCATTGCCAAATCAGACCACTGGTGGTGCCTGCCACGCACAAGACCAACAGAGCTCCAGGCCTATGAAGTCATTACAGGGATCACGCTGGAGCAAAGACACGAGCAATCTGTCAACATGGTGACTGTCCAAATCCACCAGGTTATCTCCTAGACATGAGTTTGTATAAGCTCAGAATCAAGATTCATAAAATGGCAAATACTTTCTGTTAAAACCAAACTGTGCACTTTGCCAAAAAGTGGTGCTTCGATGAATTAAATGAATGACCTCCTTTCATCTTCATAATTCTTCTGTGATACAGTGATACCATGTATTGCCTCCACTCTACAAAAGGGAAAGCTGAGATTCTCACAGTTATTATATTAAATGTTTTAGAAGTTAATTTATATAGCTGTGAAGTGCTAGGGTCAAAGTTCAATGCCTGTTCTGTTTGACTCCAAATTGTGAGGAAGTCTAAAAACCTGCCTCTGACCACAGTCCTTCCCTTTGAAGAGCATTTACTACCTGGGAGTGTTCCAGCACCACCTAAGTTATGGAAATTACCTAACACGATCTGGCTGTTTTCAGAGCAGTTTTATGTATACCAGGTAAGGAAGCCTCCACTAAACCTCCGTGACTCCTTGTCACCTCCAGCACGGACTCTTGGGCCTTAGCATGACAAACAGGACCAACCTTCACCAACTGGCCCCAAGAGCACTTTCTAACCTCCTCTCCGGCTGTCCCTCCTCTCCCTCTGCGCTCCTCCCTCTCTATGCTGGAGCCAGCCTGTGTCGATATCCACATGGCTCCCTCGGATCAAGGGCCCTTTTCTGCCTGGTGAGTCCACTCAGCTCCTTCTGTCTCCCTCCACTTTTGAAATGCCAGTCTAGCGGCACTCACCACCCTACATTATTACTCATGAGCCACCCTCTCCCAAAAGCCTTTCTACTCAAGCTGTCTGTGGTCCACAGACAAGCAGCACTGATATCTCCTGGGAATCTCGGGCCCTCTTCAAACCTACAGCATCAGAAGCAACATTGTCAAGAAGATCTCTGTGACTAATACGCACCTGAGACTTTGAGAAGAACCTCTCTCGTAGTCTATGATGAGAGGATGAGAGGAATGGCATCTTGCTGGCCCTCGGCACTCAGCCCAAGGCTCAGGACTGAGTGAGTACTCACTGTAAATGTTTATCAACTCAAAACAAATGTCTGCTTTCACGTGAGGCTCCTGACAGCCCTCTGAGTCAGGGACCACTATCCTCATGTTACAGATGGGAAGACTGAAGCTACAGACTTTCCGGAAACTTCCTAAAACTCACACAGCTGATGATTAAGCAGGATGTTGTCCAAATCTTCTCAAATTCTGTGTTCTTTTCATTTTCCACACTGTCTCCCATGCATTATAAATAAGAACAAATATTCAGCAATAACTCATACAATATTTATTTTAGTGTCAGACCATTGCCTGGGCATGAGAAGCAGGCACTTTGCTTCACTTCCACGCACTCATTCATTCCTGTGGGTAGTAACATCTTACTAGGCACCCCGCCCCAAGCCAGAGCCCTGCACTTGCCCTGAAACATGCAGGGAAAACCAACTGAATCAGCCCCTGCCCTCATGGGAATACTAAGAAATATAAAGCAATCCTCAACCAGTGCAGGGCAGTGTCACGCTGTGTGTGTGTCCTGTGTGCACAGAACGGAGAGGAAACTACAAGGAAAGACGTTTTAGGCTCAGCAAGTGTAGCACAGGTGGTTACGGCCATACACTGGGGCTAGCGGGTTCAAATCCAGCCCAGGCCAGCTCAACAACAACAACTGCAACAAAAAACGGCCAGGCGTTGTGGTGGGCACCTGTAGTCCCAGCTACTTGGGAGGCTGAGGCAAGAGAATCACATAACACCAACAGTTGGAGGTTGCTGTGAGTTGTGATGCCACAGCACTCTACCCAGGGCGACATAGTAAGACTCTGTCTCAAAAGAAAAAAAAAAGAAAGGCATTTTACAGAGCCTATAGTGCATGCTGCAAAACAAAATCTGGTAAGTTAAGACAGAAAAAAAGACCCACCAGAGCAGCATTCAGTTTTCAACACATCGAAGCTTTACATGCTCTTCCCATTATCATTAATGGCTGTTATGAACATAGTCTGTCCCCACGCACCAAGGAGAGAATAAATTCCTCACAGAGGGGAAATTGAAGGTATTCAAAGGAAAAAAATACTTTATGTAGAAAGCTGATGACTGCTAGCTGATCATGAATGCAGTAGGAGTAACAGTAATTTTTTTTAATTCCTCATTAAATGAGTCATAAAGGTCATGGGGCAATACTGTCCACACACACACATACATCTCTAAATTATCCAGCAAAGCAACAATGACATAAAATGGCTTTTTACAATTCAGAGTTAAATAAATTAAAAATAAGGACAAAATACAATAAAAGGGAGCTGAAATTCCAGTAACTTTAAATGATAAAGATCATAGAAAAAGCAAAAAACTTGAAGGATGAATCTAATAAGAAACTCTTTCCATGACTGCCTGTGCTGCTCCGAGTCACTACATCTGCTGATGACAGAAGCAAAATACGGAAAGATACCCTGTGGAGAGGAAAAAGCAAATACATTCCCAAGAGACTATAATAAATGTATGCAGGAGGGCGGCACCTGTGGCTCAGTGGGTAGGGCGCCAGCCCCATATACAGAGGGTAGCAGGTTCAAACCCGACCCCGGCCAGCTAAAACAGCAGTAGCAACTGTAACAAAAAATAGCCGGGCATTGTGGCGGGAGTTGAGGCAAGAGAATCGCTTAAGCCCAAGAGTTGAAGGTTGCTGTCTCAAAAAAATAATAAATAAATAAACAAATCCAGAGGGTGACAAGTGACATATAAAGATCAAACAGGCATTAGATAATGAGACAAGGGGCCAAAAATATTCTTAGACGGTAAAAGCTTACAGGGCAGCAGTATAAAGGCCTTCTCAAGAGCAGACAGCCTTCTTACCTGGTAAGAACTAAACAGACAGGCAAGGTGAAGGGATCAGAAGTGGAACTTAATTTCTGCTTTCCCGGGAATAGCATTTCTTAAAGGGATTAGAGGGCTTTGCTCTTCATCAGATCTTTATTAATCCATTGTCATGTTTCTGTATTTTATTATCCCTGCCAGGGGAACAGACTATTGTCACAACGTCAGGTCATAAAGTACCAGTAACTCAGGGGACTGAAAACAAAATGAAGAGGTAGGACTTGTTCCTTTGCTTCCCAGAGCTTCTGCCTTCTCCCCTATAAAATGAGGTTAACAGACATTCCCCCCAGGGCTACTGTGTGAGAGGACAGACACTCGCTGCGAAGCCCCTACAGGCAGTAAAATTTGTGTGATATGTATGTAAGTCTCCTGGAGCCACAGCGAGCCACGCCAGCACTCGGCCACAGTGGGCTGTTACCATCACTGCCGTGGAAAGCGTTCTACGGTCAAGGGTCGTCACATCCAGGAGACAATGAGATATTTTCCTCTGGAGACTTGTGGGGTTGTTTTGAAAAGAAATACAGCCACAGATTTGGCCATAATAGGAGATGAATTGCTCAGACTAGGGATAAATTCTATTTAGTATACTCTGAATACAGCACCTGGTACGCCATTATAATTATGAAGCACTAAGTGAAGAGTATTTGATTTAAAAAAAAAAAAAAGAAATAGGAAACTCTACTGCCAGGATTAACTAGTGACCTCAGTGGAGTCCTTCCAAATGGAAGCAATGAAGGAAAAATGGATATTAAATATCTATTTATCTATGTACCACCAATCTATCCAGACTATTATATCCATACTGGGCCAGAACAACAAATATTTTTGTACGTTTTCTTATTTCTAGACTTCAAAAAAAAAATGGCCCATGAGGTATAAACCTCAAAAGCAATAAATAATAGTCTTTGCTTCTGCTAGTAATACATCACCTGTGACCACCTTACCTAGAGGTGAACTATCTATCAGAAAGAATTATTGTGGTAGCAAATGCGACTCCCGTGAAATTGCACTATATCACACTATTTTGGTGCCTCTGGGAAATGTTAAGTCAAAAGCACCTAACCATGAGTAAGTGCATTGAGTTTGGACTTAAGGAAGTAGAAACACTGATGGAAGAGTCAGTCTGCTTATTTAAACACAGAGCCTTTGTGGGTTAAGAACACAACTTCCATCTTCTGCCAGTGAACAATTCACATATGGGAAATGGTGCAGTGTGCTAACTCCGATGTGACAAAATTTGAAAACGCTGATGAGGCAAATTCTCTAAAACTTAATATATCTCATATAACTTATCATATCCTGATACTGTATGGTGAGTACACTTCAATAATAAGTAAAATAAGTATAGAAAGCAAGAAATTAAGATTGTACTCCCACAAGAAGCCACTCTGGGTAAGTGGCAATCCCAAGATGTAAACACCTCTTCTGCATTCTATTGTTCTAAGAATAGAACACTGCTTCCCAAAGATCAAAATGCCCAGAGTGGTTTAAAACACACAATTGTGCTTAGAATAAAACACAAAATTGTCCTGAAATAAGTTTGCCATCCAGGGAATCTTAAACCTAGGAGAAAGAGAAACTAAAAAAAAAAAAAAAAAAAAAACAGAGCAACTGAACTACAACACATCCCACCATAGAGGGATAGAGTATTCTTTCAAAAAACAATCTGGTTTACATCAAAGAAAGCATCACTTCTAAATACTAAAAGCAAAAAGCAAGTTGGGGGGTTTTAAAATTTCATTTTGTGTTCAAGTTTACTGCAAAATACATGTGACAATAGAGATCTTAAATAGTGCAAAATGAAGCTCCAACCACAACTTTGGTGCTGTGGTTTTTATATTTGTGTCAATGTTAAAATAAGACGAATGTTGGCACAACTGTCCCAGAGCAGGAAACAAGCTGCTGAATGAGGAGGAAATGATCAAAGAGCAGAGAAGTGGCTGGCAGTTTGAAAGAGATTTTGGTGAGAATGGTGGGTTGTTTTGTTTTGTTTTGTTTTTCAAGTCTGCATTAATTAGGTTATTTCTGAATGAACATTTGATTATTATAAAAGAACATACTGTGCATAAGCTAGTAAAACTGTAAATTCCTGGCAGAGTCACTTTGAAAGTACGAGGCTGACAAGCCCTTCTTTGGAAAATCTGAGAACTATTTGCATGAGAATTATCACTCTGAAACAAGCAAATTCCAGTCCTGTTGACTCACTGAGGACCTACACTGGGACTCTCAGTCGGAATGGGTCCCAGCCCTTGGGGGTGGTGGGGGACTCCAGGACCAACCAGTTCAAGGACTCACATGGGGAATAACAATGTGATGAAGTTTCTTGCCAGATAAAGACACTAAATCAATAGAAAAGCAATAATCATTTTGTTTATGTTATAACTTAATTTGTAAACTATCATTCCCTGAGATGTATCTGAAACACAAACTCAAATAGCTTAAAGGACTTCTGGGAACCTTAAAAGCTGAATCCTTTTTATAGCAAGCATGTGCCTCTAAGTGCCAAGTGCCAAACCTATGACTTTATCCTGCTGGAAAAAACAGAAGGAAAAAGGAGAAAGTCTTCAAATGAAGCTCTCAGTCCCTCTTTAAAGAGGGTGTGAATCACGTTTAGCTGTACAGAAAACCAAAGGAGCACGTGGCTGTTAATGTTCTAACCCTTCCTTTTTTATGAAATTCTATTACAGCAACTGGATGCTTGAACTTATTAAACGTCAAGCATCATTTTCAAACACTGATAAATCCTTAAAAAGCAGAGATCATGTGTCAATGACTTTCGATATACATTATGTTAAAGAAAATAAAATTTCAGAACCCACTAAATTTATTATCCCAAGGGCAAAGGTAAGCCCTGGAGACCAACTCAGGTAGTAGGTTCCACCTTCTGCTTCCTTTAGATTAACTCTCTTCTTCCTTGTTCTTGTTTTGTAAATGACTAGGAAAGACCAGAGTCCCTCTTCTCCTTCTCATCACTGATCTTGGCCATAGATTAACTGCCTCCTTTATTGTCCTCTACCTAACTCAGACCACATGGAACAAAAGACTCCATGACAGTTACATCTTCAGTGTGGAATTTTAACTATCCCTTTCCTGATTAGTCCACCTCAACTAGTCAGATCATAGTAACTACCCATTAAGTTTATATAGAGAGATGTTGAAATTCTGTTCAGCTCCCCTAAACTTTGCCCACATAAATGATCTTGAACATCTACACTTCAGAATACTGACTTTCCTTCTTTGGAATCCATGCTTCCGAGATGGTTGTCCTTACACTTTATACTTGAATAAATTCTCTTTAAGCTACCTTCTGGCACTTCTGATTATTTTAGGTTGACAATTATCTACTGTAGCATCACTTGCAAAAAAGGTAATTAAGATTGATGAAGTAGTAAAGGATAAGCGTTCATTCTGAAAGGCTTTGAAGGAAAATTCAAAGTGACCTGTACTTGACGAACTCGTCCACAACCCAGGTTAAATCCCATTTCTAGTAGTCAAGCGTGGTAGCTCATGCCTGTAATCCCAGCACTTGGGAGGCCAAGGTGGGTGGTTTGCCTGAGCTCACAAGTTCAAGACCAGCCTGAGCAAAATATAGCCCGGTGTTGTGGGTGGGCGCCTATAGTCCCAGCTACTTGGAAGACTGAGGCAAGAGAATTGTTTGAGCCCAAGAGTTTGAGGTTGCTGTAAGTTAAGATGCCAGGGCACTCTACCAAGAGCAGCCAAGTGAAACTTTATCTAAAAAATAAAAAATAAAATCCCATTTCTACCACCACCTGGCTATTCCTAGGACAAGTTACTTAACTTCTCTGTGTCTTGATCTCTTTGGACTTAAAACCAGGTTTATAAACATACCTATCTCCTACAATGTATGCTAAGGACTTAAAATGATAGTTTTCACTGAGTAAGCACTGAACATGTTAACTCAGGTCATATTTTTAGATAACATCAAAGAACATTGTAACTACTGAAAAGGTCTGGGTGTAGATCGAGTAAGATTTATCCCAAAGACATGTCAGAAGACTCCAAATTTCAAGCCCAGAATTAAGGAGGAATATACAGTTGTTTTTTATATTCCCACTTAAAAATATTTTCAAGATAATAATATACATAGTTTAATTTTCTATAAAATATTACAATTTAAAACAATGAAATGACCAAAGAAAATTACTAGTATTATTTTTCTGACTGCCAATATATTATTAAAATTTTATCTACTAAGCTTTCTTCTTCCATATTGCTGAAACTCTAAGCACAGGAAAGTAGAACATGAGCACAAGAACAAATACACAAAATTATCAAGGAAGAAGTAAACAATCTTTTAGAGCAAGGAGAGACAGACTATTCCCATAGAAGTCTAAAGTATAAAATTTTAGGCTTTGTGGGCCATAAGCCTTCTTCTTTCCTCTTCTTCGTCCTTCTCCTCTTTCTTTTTTAACAACTCTGAAAATATGAAAACCATTCTTAGCTCTATGGTTAGACAAAAAGCCTCCAGATTAGGGCCTGGAGCCACAGTTTTTGAAACCCTGTTATAAAGTAGGGATGGGCAAGCTATAAAGTAGAAGCCAAATCCTGCCTGCAGCCTATTTTTTAAAATAAAGTTTTATTGAAACACAGTCACTCCTTTTCATTTACAACTTGGCTATAGCTGCGTTCACATCCCAAACACAAAGTTGAGTAATTTTAATAGAAACTCTATGGCCCACAAAGCCAAAATATTTACTATCTGGCTCTTTACAGGAAAATGGTTGCCAATCTCTGTTCTAGAGTAATGAGAATGCTTCATCTATATCACTTTTCTCTATCTCTTTCCATTGTAGAAAAACTAGAGTAAATGTTCTCAGTTATTTCACTGAGAGTTATTTTATCTTATTAATGTTAAATGTCAAAAAAGCCAAAACACGATAAATTTTATATATGAAAGTATTAAGTAGAAAAAACTTGTAGATAGCTATTTGTTCCTCTAAACAGGTGGCATATATTTCATAGTTATTGTAAAAGCAGAGAATAGAAAATACTGTTCTTATGGAATATTGAAAGAAAACAACATAAAGCTTTAATAGTCAGAAAAATCCCAGAATAGGTAACAGAACACAAACTTTGGGCAAAAAAAAAACATACCCTTTTGTGGAATATGAACATTGGGTAAGCCTGGATGGTGTTGCAGAGAAGACAGTTATTCTACTCAGAACAATGACCTGCTGCTCATTTCTGAAAATGTTGCTTCTACCTACCAATTTCAATTTAAGGATAGCCCTTTAGAAGCAGACTTAAGCTAAGCTCCTAAGAATAGTTTATGAGAGCGCCTTCCTAGCACTCTGAGGTTACGTATTATGTTGCTCCTCCTCCCAGGATGAGTAATATTGACAGTGGGGAACAACTTATGGTGGAATGACAAAAAATACATACATATATATATATATATGAAGAATATTTTCTGTCCCTCCATCTCTTTGAGAACTGAAGCCTGCATCCCTGCATCAGGGCCAGTGGTTAGGAGAAGCAGGGAGTGTTTTTTTTCATTTGTGCCAAAGAAAAACTCAAATCAAAAACAAATCAAGAGAATCATCTAGGCCAAAATAATGAGATCATCTTAGCTCAAGACAGGCTGAATCCAGGCAAAGGCCACAAATTTATCTTAGCCCTTGATAGGATTATGGAGATGATCAGACCCTTTAAAGCTCTGTGCTTCGGCTCAGAAGCAGAAATTTGGATTTTGAGATGACAGCCTGCCACTGTCCTCCTTTCCCAGCAAAGTAATAAATTTTTCTTCTTCAAAAAAAAAAAGAAGAAAAACAGGATTCACATTAAATGCACTGTATACTGTTTTTTAACCTGAATGAAGCCATAATTGCTTTGTGTTTTGAAGATTTCTAAAAATATACAGTTTACAGTTCCAGATACAATAATAGTTTGGGTACAAAATATATTTGATAGAGATTTTCCATAATAAAAGTGAAAATGGAGAACAGAAATTCACTCTTGCTGAGTATATGATCGTCTATTTAGAAAACTCCAAGAACCCACCAAGAGACTCCTAGAATTGATAAATAAATTTAGCTAAGTCTCAAGTTTTAAGATCAATGAACATAAATCACTAGCATTCCTATATACCAATTAACAGTTGAGAGTGAAATCAAAGACTTAATACTATCACAGTAGCTACAAAGAAGATAAACAACCTGTAAATGTATTAATACTTAACCAAGGAAGCAAAAGATCTCTCCAAGGAGATCTATGAAACACTGATGAAAGAAATCTCAGACAATACAAACAAATGGAAAAACATATCATGCTCATGGAGCAGTAGAATGTTAAAATGTACATACTACCCTAAGTGATTTAGAGACACAATGCAGGCCCTATCAAAACACCAACATCATATTTCACAGTTCTAGAAAAAATAATTCTGCACTTCATTTGGAACTGGAAAAGAGCCTGAATAGCAAGTTATCTTAAGCAAACAGAACAAATCTGTAGGTATCGCATTACCAGACTTCAAACCATACTACAAGGCTGTAGTTACCAAAACAGTATGGCATTATTACAAAAATAAGAGACATAGACCAATGGAACAGAACAAGGAACCCAGATATAAAAACATCCACATACAGCCAACTAACCTTTTATAAGTCAGGCAATAATATTCCCTGAGGAAAAGAAGCCCTATTCCATAAATGATACTAGAAAAATTGAAGAACAACATGCAGAATAAAAAAAACAGAATCTATATCTCTCACCACTTACAAAAATTAATTCAAAATGGATAAAGGACTTAAATGTAAGGTATGAAACCGTAAGAATTCTAGAAGAAAATGTTGGAAAAACTCTTCTAGATATCAGCCTAGGCAAAAATTTATGAAGAAGACTCCAATGGCAATCACAGCCACAACAAAAACAAATAAATGGCACTTGATTAAATTAAAAGGCTTCTGCATGGCTAAGAAAATACTCAACAGAGCAAATGGACAACCTACAGAATGGAGACAACATCTGTAGGCATGCATCCAATACAGAGCTCATAACCAGAATTCTACAAAGAACTCAAGCAAATCAGCAAGAAAAAAACAAACAAACTCATTAAAAAATGGGCAACAGACAAGAATTGCTTTTTCAATGAAGATAGACAAATGGTCAATAAACATGAAAAACTGTTCAATGTCACTAATTATCAGGGAAATGCAAATTAAAGCACAATGAGACCTTACCCCAGTTAGAATAACTTTTATTAAAAGGTCCAAAAACAACAGATGCTGGTATGGATGAAGAGAGAAAGGAATGCTTATATACTGTTGGTGGGACTGCAAATTACTACAGCCTCTATGGAAAACAGTACAAAGATTCCTCAAAGAACTAAAAGTAGACCTTTAGTCTCCATTTGGTCCAACAATCCCACTACTGGGGTACACATATTTACCAAAAGGAAAAGAAATCATTTTATGAAAAAGACACCTGAACTCAAATGTTTATTGCAGCACAATTCACAATCAGGCCAAGTGCCCACTGATTCATGAGTGTATTAACAAAATGTGGTGTTTGTACACTGTGGAGTACTACTCAGCCACAAAGAAGAATGAATTAAGGACTTTTGCAACAATTCAAATGGAACTAGAGATCACTCTCCTAAGTGAAATATCTCAAAAATAGAAAAGTAAACACCAAATGTACTTGCTACTTAATTGGAACTAAACAATGAGCACTCATGTGCACAGAGGGAAGTAAAACTCAGCGGAAATCAAGCAGGGTGGAAATACCTAACAGGTACAATGATCACTATCTGGGTGATGGCACACTTATAATCACAAATCAAGCATAACAAAATCAATACATGTAACCAAAAATACTTTTACCCTTAATAATAAAAAAGAGGCTTGGCACCTACAGCTCAGTGGTTAAGGAGCTTGCCACATACATGGGGCTGGTGGGTTAAAACCTGGTCTAGGCCTACTAAACAACAATGACAATTGCAACAACAACAACAAAAAATAGCTGGGTTTTGTGGCAGGTGTCTGTAGTCCCAGCTACTTGGGAGGCTGAGGCAAAAGAATTGCTTAAGCCCCAAAGTTTGAGGTTGCTGTGAGCTGTGATGTCACTGTACTCTATAGAGGTGACACAGTGAAACTCTGTCTCAAAATAATAACAAAGAAATATATTGTTGAATATATTTGTATTTATATTGTTAAATGCCCTTATTTCTAGTAAGAAAAAGACAAGGGAAAAGACTAATTTCTGAAATAGATTTTACAATTTAAATGAGTATATACCAACAGATCTTAGCCTTTAAAAGGAAGGTATCACTTTGTTTATTTTTTTAAAAATAAGTTCTCACATGGAGTTTATTATGAGACTAGAAAATACTTGGAGGGTCTTAACAAAAATATAGGACAAGGAAGACAATATTAAGGGATCGATAATCACCAAAATAGATAAAATTTATCTTCATCTAAGAAAAGAAACTATAGTTATGAATAGAAATTTTCTGAGCTTGCAGGTTAGAACTTTAAAAGCACTGGTTTTACATAATAAAACTTTTTCATAAAATACTTTTGGTATTTTATTGTTTCATGTCTTAGATTTAAATCCTTTATCCATCTTGAATCAATTTTTGTAAGTGGTGAAAGGTGTGTGTCCAGTTTCAGTCTTTTACATGTGGATACCCAGTTTTCCCAAAACCATTTATTGAATAGTGATTCTTTTCCCCAATGTAGGTTCTTATGTGGTTTATCAAAGACATGTGGCTCTAAGACATTAGTTTCATCTCATGGTTTTCTATTCAGTTCCAAATGTCAATGTCTCTATTTTTGTGCCAATACCATGCTGTTTTGATCACTATGACCTTGTAGTATAGCCTACAGTCTGGTATGGGATACCCCAGGCTTTGTTTTTATTTCTAAGAATTGCCTTGGCTTATGGGGTTTCTTCTGGTTCCATACAAAATGAAGATTTCTTTTTTCCAAATCTCAAAAATATGATAATGGTATTTTAATGGTGATTGCATTGAATCTGTAGATTGCTTTGGGTAGTATAGACATTTTCACAATGCTGATTCTTCCCAGCCATGAGCATGGTATGTTCTTCCATTAGTAATATCTTCTGCTATTTCTTTTCTTAGGGTTTTGCAATTTTCTTTGTAGAGGTCCTTCACCTGTTTCATTTTTTTTTTTTTTGAAGCTACCGTGAAAGCAATTGTGTCCTTGATTAGCTTCTCATATTGGCTGTTATTGGCATATACAAAGGCTGCTGATTTGTGGACACTGATTTTGTATCCTGAGACATTGCTGTATTTTTTGATCACTTCCAGGAGTCTTATGGTTGAGTCTTTGAGAATTCTCTAAGACCATATCGTCGGCAAAGAGGGAGAGTTTGACCTCCTCTGCTCCCATGTGGATGCCCTTTATTTCCTTCTCTTGCCTGAATATACTGGCTAGAACTTCCAGCACTATGTTGAATAGTAGTGGTGGTAGAGGACAACCTTACCGGGTTCCAGTTCCAAGTGGAAAAGCTTTCAGTTTTACTCCTTTCAGTATAATATTAGCTATGGGTTTGTCACCGATGGCTTCAATCAGATTAAGAAATGTGCCACTTATGCCTATATTCTGAAGTGTTCTAACTAGAAAAGATGCTGAATTTTGTCGAATGGTTTTTCTGCATCTATTGAAAGGATCATATCATCTTTGTTTTTGCTTCTGTTGATACGGTGAATTATGTTTATGGACTTGCATATGTTAAACCAGCCTTGCATTCCTGAGATGAAACCTACTTGATCGTGATGAATGACTTTTTTTTTTAATCTCACTAAACCTCAGCTTCCTCACCTGTGAGACAGGGTAAACAACACTTTACAGGGATACAGTAAAGACTGCATATAAATATGTCCCACAAGCTATGGTATATGTGCATCTGTTTTTTATATATGTATATATATACAACAGATCACATGTCATATTATTTAAATTATTCATCAGTCTTCATTGCTTACATCTTGTTCTCTCAGCTACACTGAATAGCAAGGTTAAGTAGTATAGTAACTGGATGATGACACATGAGATCCCTTCGAGAGATGAGACTGATTCACCAGAGGCTAGATGTGCTGGGCACATCTGGGTACGAGCAAGACTTGGGGTGTGTGACTATACCAGGAAAGGAGGTGAGCTGAGCAAATTTTCTTTCTGTTTCCTCCTCCCTTTGTCTTTGCTATAGTATACCTCATCAGATAAAAACACTTTGATGACCACATAATGGGTGCCTGGAGCTATAGCCAGAGCTGTATTGCCTTTGCTCTCCTGTAGCAGAGTACAGACAGACGTGTGAAGGCAGACAGGTCATATGTTAATAAACCCTAGTTGGTGACTCTGCTAATGCAATCATTTCTGAAGCTATTTGTACACTGACTTGCATGTCAGACTTTAGCAAACACTAATATAAAAATTTCTAATACGTTTTTTCTCCAAGCTACTAGCATTTAGCTATTTATGTAAATTAAAAACTAGTGTAATCGGGCGGCGTCTGTAGCTCAAGAATAGGGTGCCAGCACCATATACTGGGGGTGCCAGGTTCAAGCCTGGCCCCAACCAAAACTGCAAAAAAAAAGCTAATGTAATGAAAATCCACAAGCAGTTATTATTTTAGTCACAGCATCTTTCTAATTCACTACCAAATTTCCATTTCTAGAAATTAAGAAGTCCAAGTAGCCAGGTTTATCTATTAGTTTCCTTTTAATTTCAATAGCCTTATCTTTTTGCAAAAGCGACAGCTGTCTAGCTGGACATTGTGGCAGGCACCTGTAGTCCCAGCTACTTGGGACGCTGAAGCAAGGGAATCCCCCAAGCCCAAGAGCTGGAGGTTGCTGTGAGCTATGATGCTACAGCACTCTACCGAAGGCAAGAAAGTGAGACTGCCTCAAAAAAAAAAAAAAGTGACAGCTGTGGTGGCAGTCAACCACAGGAGAAGCAACAGCATGGACCTTCGGTAGCAATTTACCATTAGAAAAGATCAAGGTCCCCAGAGGTGACAAGTGTGGAGGGGGCAGCTCCTTCCCGGGGGTTCCTTCCCAGCCAAGCAACAGCCCATGTGCAGACCATAGATGGCTCCTGATCTTCCCGCTGACTTTCCACAGCTGCGGGATAACCTGTGCTGACAAGTCCAAGTAGAAATCACCAGTTTACTTTCAAATGTGTGGAGGCTGCATTACTTTCCCTTCAGCTTTCTGTACTGCACAAGGAGGCCCAGAGGAGATGTCTCTTCCCCCCTGGCTTTATTGAAATTCACTTTTGCTTGTAAACTAAATCAACTCCAGGAGATTTCTTAAATGTGAAGGTTTCTCTAGCCTTATCCTGGAACTTTTTGGCAATTCCATTCTGGACTTGTTCCTATGTCTCCAAAACTAAAGAGGAAATAAGCTCAGTTTTCACTGTTCTAATTTATAACATTTTACCAGAGTTCATACAGACTAGATTTGGATGAAAATGATTAACTAGTGCATGACAGTTAAAGTCAGTAGAAATATGAGGGCCATGGATGAGAATAGATTGCTTAGGTTGGTAAAGTTTTTTGCTTTGAATTTTATGCTAAGAAAACTGGCAGCGACTCACTTCAACTAAGGTAAGTTAAGCGTTAGTTCCAATTTGTGGTGTCACAAGTACTAATATTAAGTATTAATAGTTGTTTTTCCTATTCCATTGGGAATCAAAGAAGCAAAGTTTTCTTACTAGAAATAAAAGAATAAAGTCTGTTTAATTCATAAGCAAAAACTAAAGGTGGGAATTCAAAGCTCTGGCTTTTTCCTGCATTAGAGAAGGATGTCTTCATGGTGTCCAATCTACTTAGTCACATAGGGTCGCATTTGGTTTTTATGCTCTGCTGTTTCTGGCTTGAAATTCTTAACAATTTTTGAACAAAGGGTCCTGTATTTTCATTTTGCACTGGGTCCCGCAATTATGTCTTCTGTCCTCCATTAAAGATATAAGCATTATTCCTCTATTGCTCTTACTGCCTTACTGATAAAAGAGAATGTATGTGTTCGTTCATTCATTCATTCGTTCGGTGACCTAGTTTGTTGAGACCTACTGTATGTTAAAGATGTGAGAAGAAGATCCAATAAGACATAGACTCACTATCCTCAGGGAATTAGTAGTCTAAAGAAAAAAACTAAACAGTGAAAAATAATAACATTTAAGAAAAATACTTACATACTAAACTGGCCTTTGAAACTTAAACAAAAATTGCACATGGCAGTTAAAAAGGATATAGTATTCCTAAGCTGAAGAAATATACCCAATTTCGCTGCTCCTCCCAGTCTTCTGGAGTGTCTGCCCCTTCTCCCCACAGGGAGTGATGAAGACTGTTCCTTTCAGTAAAACTGAAGACCTGAGGGTCAACTGTAGTCCAGTATCAGGAAACAGTTTTTCAAATTCGGAAAGGTTAGCTTTTTGGAAAGGAGCATAAGTGCTTCCAAGTACAAGTTAAAAGAATGAAACTCAACACGCACACACTTGAGTTCCACCTGTCTGAAAAGTACCAGGTTCCAAGCACCCCTGTGAGTTGCTGTCCTAGGAAATGTACTTTGATTGTCTCCCAGAGGCAGTCTGGTGTGGTGGTCCTAAGGAACACACCACATCTGCATCAACTCACGGCTTGTGGTGTCCTCCCAACAACTCAACACTGACATCTAGATTTGATACTATTTTAAAATTGAATTGTTTGGTCACACAGAAGCAAGCATGTCCTGGCAGCTCGTCAGAGAAGATATATTATCCATCCACAAAGACTGAATTGAAGAGAAGGCTTCTCAGAATTCTCTACCTTTAAAATACACACTGCAGCATGTCTGAACTCATATCACCAGCAGTTTCTCTTGTTCCTTTTCAGGAAAAGAACAACCACATTAGTTTGTGTCTAAAGTAAATGGGCGACTCAGTCATGATGGGGTGATAGAGCAAAAGCACCCTACAAAGAACCCTGACAAAATGATTAAAGCAACATGAAGTAATAGCTGGGAACTATCTCGCAATAACATTTTCAACTATTCTATGCTGCCTGTTGGAACAGGGGCAAGTAAAATGGGAATGAACAAAAGATCATCTTTTGAAATTCACTTGCTCAGAAATATTTACATTTAAACAGGTCTTTCTTTGAAGTACAGGACCACTGGCATCCGAAACGGAGACTTGCACAGATTTTGCACGGCGCTATGATGTAGGAGAGTTCTGGAAGTGACCTAGTCAAACAAAAGGAGGAAATGAGTGCATCACAGGACACTGGCAAGCATGTCAGGAACCCTGAACTAGTAGTACCTGGCTCAGGTGGATACCTGATTCAAAGTTTTCCAAAATAACTTCAAGCAAATCATCAGTTAAATACATATAAAAATTGTGACAGGTGCAGGGTGTGCTGAGAGACCTCAGCAGGAGGGCCTGGCCATCATGCATAGTAGACAACATCATCCCCACCCTCCACACACACCCCCAAAAATGTGGATACAATCCCTCAGGAGCTTAGGTAGTGGAGAATTCCCTCCCGCTGTGCAATCGCAGGAAACTATTTAGAGAAGTCAACATTCAAATTAGGCCTTGAAAGGCAAACAGAACAGAACCCCGGCCTACGAAAATAGAAAAGAAAGGTGATGGGAAGCGCACAGCAAAGCTGTGGAATGGGATTGTGTAGAGCAGGCATCCTCAAACTATGGCCCAAGGGCCACATGCAGCCCACCTAGGACATTTATCTGGCCCACCAGATGTCTTTGCTGCCACTGCCTGTCCTGCTTAGCAGCCGACTAGCCCGGGGCCCACAGTCCAGCCCTTCAATGCTCTGAGGGACAGTGAACTGGCCCCCTGTTTAAAAAGTTTGAGGACCCCTGGTGTAAACTGCACGAGAAACAGAAGATTCGGTCTGGCCAAAGTGGAAGGTCAGAGGCTGGTACCGCGTCCAGGGGAGCTTAGGAGCACACTCCCAGGACGTCTTTATCTTACAGGGAGCAATCAAGGCATCTGGAGCATGAAGGACCATGGGGACGGCCAAGAAGATTACTCTGGCAGCAACACGAGAATGGAGGGCAGGGAGGCAGGTGTGCAGGAGGGGAGCCCAGGCAAAGGACCGGTGCTCCCAGCACCACCCGGCTTCTGAGCCATTCTCAGACATGACAGTGCTCCATGACACTAGATGGGTCATCATCTTTAATGCTGGAAAGCTTTTTGAATGGTCACCCAGCAGGTCATGACTCTGATAACAGCACATTTCCGTTACACGTAGGTGCCCGTTACAGTAAGGAACTATCTCACAGTACATTCAAGACAATCAAAGCTCTTGTCACACTACTAGAGTCAGCCTCTAGTCTCAAAATAATTTAACTTTACAGTACATTCTTCTGCCCCATCACCAACTTTAATTTTAAAACAATAACTTATGATTCTCTTATAATATACTTATAACAGTTTTTAAAGATTTATACACAATCACCAAAGGTCTTATTTTCTCTTTATTCTGCTCAATGCCGCTGAGGATCAGAAATGAAAACTCCAAAACCCATGAATTGAGCTCTAATTTTAGAAACTGTCACTTCAACAAACACCTGCAAGTATCACTGGCAAGGTTGATTTCGTAAAGATCAAATAACAATCCAGCAATAGAACATGATGCTGAAGCTTGCTGTTGGTAAGATGACAATAGTGTCTTTCTGAAGGAAAAAGCACAGTGACCAAAGCAATGGATTTATCCTCCTCAGGGGCACCATCTTGCAGTCTGTGTACTTAGCTATTCCCATAGTACCTATCACAGTTTCAAGCAGAAATATAAGATTAAATGAGGCAATGTGTACAAAATTGTTTTATATATTTTAAAATAGTAATCAAAGGTATTTGACATTAGCTGACTCAGAACTCTGAAGAACTTAATTTTACTTTTAAACAAATTTTGTGTACAAGCAGCAGCCAGGCTTTACATATAGAGGAGAGTAGTGGAAAAAAGATGGGGGTCTCACAGAAGGGTTAGATAGGACTTTAAAATATCACCATAAGTAAGAAAACCCACAATATAGTGGCATGTGCTAAAAACAAACAAACAAAAAAACCCCCACTCTTCCAGACTTCAAGAATATGTATATACGCACCTATAGGGCTTTTCAAATTATGATCTGCCCAGGTCAAATACACCTAGTGATAAAATGCATTTCCTAGGGCCTATAAATTAAGTTACCTAAGACAAGGACAGTACTAGTTCAAAAACGGGTTGAGGAAATGCAGTCGGGATAGCTATAGAAAAACTGAAAAGTAAATGAAAATAGAACCAAACTTCTTTCTTTGTAATCTCCCTTTATAATACTTCGTAATTCCTTACAGTTCTTTCCTAATCTCCTGCTATCTATGACTTTCCTCCAACATCTACCATGTTGCCTATTCCAGAGTAGGTTTCAATAAATATTTACACAATGAACTATTAGTAATAGCTACCAAATTTATTGGGAACCTATTAATACTTTCTCAGACCCGATGTCATGTTACGTGACTTACATATAGTATTTCAACTTCACGAAAATTCAGTGAGTTAACATTCCTATTAGTATTAAATGAATGGCCCTGAGGCTGCGAGTCAGTAACTTGTCCAGGACCAGGAAGAATTTAACCCGGCTATCCAGACCCACGCTCCCTCATTCTGCGTGGCAACGTGACTCCAGAACAACAAGAACACAGAGTAGGAGGCAGTACACTTTAACGTTTGCAAACACCAGAAAAAAGCACTAATATTTAATGTTACTGACATTCTCAAAGAAACAGTTGGAGTTATTTTTCTGTCATCTGATTGCATATAACATTCTAAAGCATTCCACATGGAAAAAAAAGTTACCCTAATCTTAGACTTTAAGTTATGCAACAGAAATAATCTGCCAAAAACTACAAGCCTACCAAGCTAAAAACATTTCCCTAGTCCAATATTTTCCACCATCTTAAAATTCCATCAGATTCAGATTTCCTGATCAGCTCCAACTGGACTGCAACATTATTATAGTAAAACCACTCCCCACAAAGCACAAGTGTCTGAAATTACGCCCAAGTCAAATGTACATCAAAAGGTGCGCTCAGGGAAGGAAAGCTCCTGCCGTCTTTGTCGATGAAACCCACTGAGCACCAGGGCACAGCCACACTGAACCTCAGATGGTTTCTCCCAGGAGGCTGTGATCAGGATGGCCACCTGCAGGTGGACGAGATAGAGGCACTGACTTTTTTCCACCCAGCAGGTGACCAGAACAGAATGCTGTCCTACGCATGAGACTAAAAAGATAAATAAGTGAAAAGAAGAAGGTTCAAATATTCATCCTTTACTCCGTGGTCATTCCTAGGTCTTGCCTTCACCGAGGCATCATTTGTTAATGACTGTCATACAGTGATCTTGTTCCCTACCTTGCTTTTAATTGCAATCTATTCCAGATCAAAATTTTTTAAAAAATGAAAAAACAGCTATTTCTACAAAGCACAAACTTCTCCACCATTCTCGTCCACCAGCATGCAAGGAACTGTTAAACAGCAGGCACTGTCCAAGGGCAGGCGTACAAGTGATGAGTAAGGTGAACACAGCCAGGAGCTTCCTCATAACCAGCACAAACAAATGACAAAAAGAAGTTGAGATTCAAAAGCCATGTGTTTTTTAAGAGTAAGTAATATCTGCTCACATGAAGGTTTTTAAAACCACTATTTGTACAAATCTGTCCGTTTAACCCTGATCTTTCTCATGGGGTCTCTGTCCAGTGTCTCTAACTGCCCACTTGTTCCACCTTAACTTGCCACAAAACTTGAACCACAAACTGTACTAAACTTAAACTCATCCCTTGGCCTTCCAGATCACACCTCCTCAGACATCTGTCTCCATAAATGGCAGCCTCATTGTAGGAGGCACAGAGACTTGAAAATAGAGACCTACCACAGAGTCTTAATCTCAGCAGCCACATTAGTTGTCAAGTCACAGCAATCGTCTCTTTCATTCCACTTTTCATCTCTTTCTCTTTGTTTCTTACAATTCCCAGAGTCCAGAGCTGGCTCACTCTATACCTCACTCAGAAAAGGACTCAATGCCCGTCTATGTGAACTACAGTCCAGTGAGATGTCTATCCAACTGAGGGGCTTGGAGAATAAGGAAATCAAGGCAAGAGCCAATCCTGTAAAACAGGGCAGGAGAAGACTGAAATTCAGCCATCCTGTGGCTACCACATCTAACCTCCAGCAAGTGCGAAAGCATTGTACAAAGTAGAAATTTGAACAGTGGTGAAACATCCCAGCATTCCAATGTACTCCTGTCTGCCTTTGTTTTGTTTTTGGCTTTCCCAGTGGCAATGGTGAAGATTCAAGAGAAAAGACTCAGTATCTCAAGAAAGTTTGGCTACAGCTGACAGGAGGTGACCTTGCTGTACAGCCTCCCCTCCATGGTCATCCTACAGGATCATGAGGACAGCAATCAAGTAACACCTCTCCGAATCCTCTCGGCAATTTGATGACATTCATCTGCACAGTTCCACATTCTCAATGTTGAGCCTCCTGAAGGCAGACGTGGAGATAGTCAAGTCATCAACCCAAGGCCATTCCATAAAGTATGAATTTGATCAACAGCTGCACAATGGAACTGGGTTAAAAGCCCACATGTAATCCTTTTCAAGGAGATCGCATTATATTAACTCTAGGAGAACAGCAAATTGTTACTGCCTGCTCTCTCTCAAGCACTTTTCTAGGCTCTGGAAATAGGATGGTGAATAAAACAGACCAGGCCTTTGTCCTCAGGGAGTTACAACCAACAGAGAAGAAAAACATTATCTACCTAGTTGCAAAAGCTACGTAAGTAATCACACACACGCAAAATACCATGGTACAGGGGGAAATTTCAACAGTTGTGTTCCCTGAGCAAATCTTACCTAATCATCAGCATAACTTAACTACCACATTCAAATGACACACAGAGAAATTCCAAATGACCTTTTCTCTTTCCAAAATACAAGAAAGGTTACCTGTACGTGCATTAGTGAAAGAATCTAGGTGCTTTCCAGCCAACATCCCCTCACCTTAACTCTCCCACAAGTCGCCTTAGATGAACAAACTTCTCACGTGAGCAGGTACAGAGTTAATAGCAGCTCCCTGCTCACACTTCTTCAGCCCTGTGTTGGCTTCTGAGCTAATGAGAGACCTAAACAAATCCTTAACACGAATCCGTCCAGGCCCTTCCTGTCCTCTTGTCTCCCTAATCCATCCTGCCTCTTGCTTTCCAATCTAGAGTGCTTCAAAGGCAACTGGCTCCCTCACACCTGAGGGTCTTGTCCCCGCTCCCCCCCTCACCAGGAGACTCTGCCCCTCCTCCCAGACTGTGTGTCAGGTCTCAGCTCATGCTTGCCGCCCTCAGAAACTTCTTTCTTGGCACCTACCTAGGTCATGACTGCCAATGTTGTACCTTTTCTTTCTAACACATCATTTTTGTAAGTTTTCATTCACCTGGGAGAGTATTTCATTAGCTTTGGTCTCTCTTACTAAGCTGAAATTCTAGGTAGATATGAACCAAACTTTCTGAATAGTGTTTAGTTTATCTCCAATACCTAGGACAGAGCCTAATACACATTAGGCACCTATAACATTTGTTGAATAAATGAATTTTTAAGAAGCACCAATATAAAGTCAATTTTTACATCTAGTATATACCAGGGTAACTTCCATAAGGACTAAAAATCAATATTCTTCCTCAGAGTACTGTTATGAGAATTAATTCTTACTTAGATCTGCTACAGAGTCCACAGGTGTCCTCAAACTACAGCCCATGGGCCACATGCGGCCCACGAGGACATTTATCCGGCCCTCTGGGTGTTTTTGCCGCCGCTGCCTGCCCTGCTTAGTAGTAGCCAACTTGTCCCTGGACCTGCAGTCCGGCCCTCCAACAGTCTGAGGGACAGTGAACTGGACCCCTGTTTAAAAAGTTTGAGGACCTCTGCCATAGAGGAAATTACCTTAATACCTAAGGATTACTTTTCCCTTCGATTGAATAATACAACCCCAAACAAGAAAGACAAAGCAAAACAAACAAAACAACATCCCAGAAAACACTAAATTGCAGAAAACAATGCCTCCTTTGTGGTTTCACTCTAGACAAGAATATGGAAAACTACTTTCTGTCCATGAGAATTATACACACATAGCAGGGAAGGAGAAATGATACAGGCAGCTTGGATTGTTACGGGGAGGCAAGTGTTGCCAGGAGTGAGAAATCTGCACCAACTCTGCCCACGTGTCCATGCTCCCACTGTCCGGCCACCACACACTTATTGGAAAAATGTGGTCCTGTAAGGAATACCGTGGTCCAAACGTGGGCCAGCCCCACCAACTGCCACCTGCTGCCTGAATGGAACATGTGTTAGTTCATTACTGAGAGGGCAATCTGGGCAGTTTCATCATAAGAGAACATCAGGGGAATGTGTTTCAATACAATTCTGGAGCCTGGAGAGAGAGATACACAGAAACACAAAACACCTAAGAACGCCACACCTCATACACGGTGAGTCTTGGTAAGGAGCGTTATATCAAATAGGGATTGTATTTAATCATAGACTCTTAATATTTTAAAGCTTTTTCCTTTCTTAATAGTGTGATATGAGATATACAAGAGCTACAAATTACTCTGGAATGACAGAAGCACATTTCCTGTGTCATGGCCTCCAGTGCAACTGGCCCTGAGAACATAACGTGAACACTGACCCACAGACAATAAGTAAAGAAAAACCAGCCTTTTTATTGCTTTACATTAAAATACATCTGTAACATGACTCGCATAGGCTATGACAACAATCTATTAGGTCTCCAAACTAAACAATTGATTTACAGGTAATGGCAGCAATTTTCATCTTTAAACATGTGGATAAATAATATTCATTCATTTCTTTTTAAATATTATAAGAGTATAATTGAAAATGTCAAAATTGGTTATGAAAATGAGATATATAAAACTGATCTAATTACCGTTTATGTAATTATACATTTAGTGTGTCTTATATTTTTAGGGAGAGAAAAGAAAGCTGCTGCTCGTATGAAACTAATGAAGTTCAATGGTGGTGACAGCTGCTTTGACTGCCACCAAAATCCCCCTCTGAGCCCCCAGGTGGGCTGGAGAGTCAGTAACCTGTACTGGCATGAGGACAAACATGCAAATGATCCCACCATCACAGATATTCACCTTGCACAGGTGCGTAAGTTATATCCCCATACTACGATAGCAACAATATTTATCACTTTTTAAGTAAAACAGAGTTGTTGCAATTTGCCATATCTTCTTTTAAATTGTTGAGGGACTAGAAGGAAAAACAGAAAATGCTGCTGGCTCCTTACACAGCAGAGACACGAAATTACTGACATATTCATGTTCACTCGTCATGCAGCTAAAGATACTCACTGCGGCAGTGAGGCCTATTTGACTCTACCTCAGAAACATCTTCCAAATCCTTTCGCTCTATCCCCACAAGGCTCCACTGAGACTCTCACCATCTCTGGCTGATGTTGTGATACCAGACCTCTCTAACTGCCTTTCCTGGTTTGGGTTGTTCTTCCAATCAATTTTTCCTCCTTGCCGCTACTCGAGTATACAGTTCCTAAGTCAGATTCACCAACAGTCACTCAAAGTTGCATTTTATTACAGCTAGAGAATCCTTAGCACAGAATACAGACAGGGATCATTGTAACCTGACTCCGTTGGTCCTCTCCACTTTTATCCCTGTCACATCAGCCCTACCCCATGCCCCTTGCAGGAAATCTGCTGCCACTCCCTAAACTCCCATTAGATCCCTGACAATTCCTTGGCTTGGAGGATTTGCTGTTCTCCTGCCCAAAGGCCCAAGGGGTGGCTCCTGCTCACCAGGTGGGGTCAGCTAGCACCTCTGCTATGACGTGTTTGCACACACTATCTTACTCCTACCCCGAGCACCTACAGCATTTTGTTCACACTCCAGTGGACCTTGGGCATTCCCAGATTAAATATCTGTGATTTTCATCTGTTCAACAAAAATTCCAGAAGTTTCAAGTAGGACATAATCTTCCACTTGACTGAGATATGAATTTGAATTATGTATTGTGTTTCACCCAGAGTCTAGTCAGGAAAACCAAAGCTATCCTAGGTATTTCAAACACAGAGAATTTAATTCAAGAAATTGGTTATACTGGTGATGGAGGAGCTATAAAGCCAACCGGAGGTAAAGAGGTGGCCCAGAAATCAGCAACAACAGAAAACTATTGCTGCCCATTGGACTGGAGCAAAACTAGAGAAGGTGCATTGCTGGTGACTACAGGGACTGGGCTGCCTGACCAGGTGGGATCATATCAGTGGTTTTCTGCTGAGAGCTGGGACCGTGAAGGGCAGGACTTTCCAGGAGGAATAAATCTGCTGCCAGCAACACTGCCCAAGGAAGAGCAAGAAAGGAGAAATACTCGGGTCTCTCCCTGCCTCCTTTAGTTTTCCAAAAGTGCCTCCCACTGGCCACATGTCAAGGCTTCTGGGAGTGCAGTCCCTTGTGATACAGAGGCAAGCAAGGGAGGGCAGAACGGAAAGTGAGTGGCACACACTGTGTGAAGCTGGTAGGCACCACCCCTGCCTGTGGACTGGGCCTCCCCAGTCCCTCCCCACCTGCAGCAAAGCATGGACAGAGTGAGACAAGGCTGTGATCATACCTCCCATGCTGGTTTCCTCCACGACACCAAGCTCTGCAATAGCAGGGACCCAATTTTTATCCCAACACCTAGCATGCTAGGCACTCAACAGCAGGCACTCAGTAAGCAAATGCCTATGATCACCAATCCCCCGGATTTACAACATACCTTCACTCAGCACTTCCCAGAGTTGGTTCTGCTGACAATTAGTTCAGAGATGTTAGTGCATATAGCAGGTAAATAGGACCCGGCCATTCTCAGTTACGTTTGTGAAACACAGTGACAAACAGAATTAAGCTGGTTTCTTTATTGCAGAATTACTCAGAGCTTTCAAACTGTGCTCGGAGGTAGGACAATAGTATTATACAGCATTAATTCAACTTATATGACTACAGAACACCATTTCCCAAAGGACAAACATCACACAGGGACGTAAGTTAATGGACGTCACTCTAAATGCCTTCACATTGGTAGCATTATTTTCTTTCATCTTTAAAATATTCCCATGAGGTACAGAAGAATAAAGTCACACCTCATAAGAGAAGAGTCATTAATAAAAAATCAGAAAAAACTAAATAACACATCAAGCCTGACCAGAGGTCATCGTAGAACTAGAAGAAAAATGTAAGTCACAGTTCCTGCCATATTTGAAGAAGTAAGACAGGAAAAACAGAGAATCATAGAAGGGAACGTTCTTTTTCATCCACCAGTGTTTTACATACATTTTAGTACATAAAGATACCTAGTGTTGTCTGATTAGAAACCTGAGACGCTTGGAGGTACATTATTTACCGAAGCTGCAAGCAGCCCAGCTCTGGAGCTGACATTACAATTTTAGCTTCAGGAATTCTAAGAGCACATCATCAACTAGAATGATATCTACCATATAAAGAAACAATAACTAGGTCCCCTAACATTAGGTTAGCAATATTAATGACCAGAACTGGGCAGTACTGTATCCAACCTCATGGTGCTCTAAAAATGATCATTCAAAAATCTCTGAGAAATCCTTGGACTCCTGTTACGATCTAGGTAGAACTTTAAAAGTTCTATTTGTTCCTGTCCTAATGTTTTATTGATCCAGACTGACAATGCAGGACATTATCCTTCATTTTTAATGAGAGACGCAAAGTCCTTGGTTTTGTTATTTAAAAAATATATCTTTTCAAATTAATATTATATTACTGTTATCCTTAACAAAAGATTATTACAGGCTCGGCGCCTATAGCTCAACCGGCTAAGGCGCCAGCCACGTACACCTAAGGTGGCGGG
>NW_003852549.1:3224539-3227680 GCF_000181295.1 Otolemur garnettii
AAAGGCTTCCAATCCCAGGTATCCATACTAGAAAATTTGTCCAGCAGGCAAACTTCTGTTAAATAATTTTAAAAAGACAGTATGTCTCCTTTATTCAGATATTCAGCATTCTCCCAGAAAGGCCTCTCTACCACATATTACAATAGTGACATTAACTTTTAATGTAATTTCAGTAGGCTGGCAAAAGTTGCTATATCATATCACCACAAGTGTCACTATAATATCAGAAGCATAAACTGAGAATCAAAGAGACAATAAAAATCTTCACTTACGTTAAGAGACTTATTCATGATGGTCAAAAATTGCAAATTCTAAATATAATATAAAGTGGAATCTTATTTAAAACTTTAATATTACAGTGATAGCATTCACAACTCAATCAGTAACTAATGGGATAACTTTGGTTGTTACTCTCTAAAATTCAGTGTTCTCATCTGTACAAAAGAATAATTATAATCACCTGTTTCACTAGGAGAAATGAAAATTGAATATGTTCCACAGATAAGGGCCCAAATAAATTAGAAGAACACTTAGTACTATGTCCCTCCCCACTCTCCCCAGGAGACTGGCAATATGCACCAACCCGCCAAAGGCATTGTGTTGTAACCTGCTGCTGAAATGAAATCTACTGATTTTCCATGATTGTTTCTCAAGTCTACCTGTCCCTAAACCTGTTTTGCTTTTTCCTGGTAACACCTACTGGTACAGCCAGGAATTCATGCTCCTCACAATACACTTAAGACTGATACTTTAACAGATCAACAAGACCAATTCTTGTAACCACCAAGAAATTAATGTTTTGAATTGGTGCTTTTAGTCTTTCTGATTATAACCAACACCTACAACAAGACAACCTCACCATATTGGAGAGTCCAAATCAGGGGTCCTCAAACTTTTTAAACAGGAGGCCAGTTCACTGTCCCTCAGACTGTTGGAGGGCCAAACTGCGGGCCCTGGGACAAGTCGGCTGCAAAGCAGGATAGGCAAAAACACCTGGTGGGCCAGATAAATGTCCTAGGCGGGCTGCATGTGGCCCGCAGGCCATAGTTTGAAGACGCCTGGTCCAAATGCTGAGAGTATAAGAATGATGACTTTGTGTGGAGCAAATTTTATGTATCTTATGATACTATACGCGGGACAGAATGAAGTAAAGATCTCGAGTGTATTTTTTGTATAGAAATGTTTATGCATTCACATTCCATAGTTGGCTTCCTTTGGGACTAACGACATGTTTTTATAAGCCAGCTCACCAACCTGCAGTCTGTGCATTAGTGAGGCTCACTCATCTTTCTGACCACAGCCTCAGTACTATCTGGCTATGGCTGTGTCAGCTGGTGGTAACAAAGAGGAGTGAGTTAAAAATCAAATGGCTCTTTTAGAAAGACTCGACTCTGCAAAAATTAAACGGAGACTTGAGCCATGTCAAAAGCAAATCTAATAATTTTGGAGAAAGTGTATTGCACAGCTACTAATGTGACAGGTCCAAGTGTGACGGATAACTCTATATTCCACCATTTTTAAGAATTATCATCATCACCATTTTTTAATTAGTAAAAAAACAGTAACTCAAAATAGGGAAAAATTGTATACATCTGGCAAAAAAGAAATCTGAGTACACTCTAACTGAATATGAACCAGCTACATCACACTGGTACAGAGTGAAGGATACAAGACAGCCCTGGGAATGATGGCGGGGTTTGCAATTTGCAGCTGGAGTCATAAATCAAAATATAGTGTTCATCTAAGTATGGCACGGAAAATATCTAATCTTCCTCTCTCAGAGCACATGTGCCAGGCTGACCACCACCTACAGTTAGCAACGTAATGTAAAGGAGAAACAACCACTACAGACGCAACAGTACTGACGATTCAGGCTAAGTGTAGTTACTTCAGTCTATACCCCAATACTAGTCTAATACTAGGTTTTAATAAAATAAAATTGGTTTCTGTTTCTCAAAATATGGTTTGTGACTTTCTATGTCTATAACACGTACAAAGCTTGTTCAAAGTTTTCCCTGGTCCCTACCCAGACCTGCTAGATAGACTCCTGGGACAGAACCTTGGAATCTCCACATGAAATAAGCCCTCTGATGATTTTAGATGCATTATAGAACTACTATAGGAGAATATTGTGTGGAATCCTGATATGAAGAAATTAGAAGCTTCATAGGAAACTTCAAAACAACAAAAAGCCTTCTAGGTGGCTCAGTGCCCATAGCACAATGGTTACAGTGCCAGCCACATGCACTGAGGCTGGCAGGTTCGAACCTGGCCCCAGCCAGCTAAACAACAATGACAACTACAACCAAAAAATAGCCAGGCGTTATGGCGGGTGCTTGTAGTCCCAGCTGCTTGGGAGGCTGAGGCAAGAGAATCGCCTAAGCCCAAGAGTTTGAGGTTGCTGTGAGCTGTGACACCACAGCACTCTACTGAGGGTGACATAGTGAGACTCTGTCTCAAAAAAAAAAAAAAATCTTCTAGGTTAAGGTTTGTTCTTAAAGGGAAAAAAATGTTGGAAAAAAAACTAATGACAATGACAATTTGAATTGACAATGTCACTTGAAAACAGTGTGAGACCCAAGCGTGTAAGATTTGGTACTCCAGGTTCTACAAAAGATGAGTCAGTACTAATATCCTGCCTTTCACACGAGAGCTGAGGCTTTCTGTGGCGTTCGCTGCCAACTGCCCACAGTGGTCCCCTGTCACTCCTTCCTGGCTGGCAAAGCCTTGCTCCCACGGTTGCACCATTTAGGCCTCCAACTCAAGTCTGTGCCTCTCTATCAACAATACATATGGTTGTGAGGAAAGGTGTGGTCTGTAGTCCTAGAAAGTACCCCAGTGGTCAAAAGGGTATCATCTGCTTCCCTGAAGACATTTAAAACCAGCCGACCCTGATGTTCGTCCAAGCCAATTTCAGTGGCATCCTGCCCAGCAGAGGCAGCTCAGACTGGGACGCTCCTAATCACGCTGTCTTTCCAAGATGCACACAGCTGCACGGAGTTGTCCCTGCCCCTGTGGTCTGCAGTGTGACCACTATCCAGCACTTCCCTGTGGTCTGCAGTGTGGTCACTATCCGGCCCCTTCCCTGTGGTCTGCAGTGTGGTCACTATCCGGCCCTGTCCCTGTGGTCTGCAGTGTGGT
>NW_003852549.1:3230426-3249007 GCF_000181295.1 Otolemur garnettii
AGTGTGGTCACTATCCGGCCCTTCCCTGTGGTCTGCAGTGTGGTCACTATCCGACCCTGCCCCTGTGGTCTGTAGTGTGGTCACTATCCGGCCCTTCCCTGTGGTCTGCAGTGTGATCTTCAGATCTTTCAACTAACAATCACCTACTGGAAATCCACTGCATTGTGTTAAGGTCATAGTTTTAGTCCTCCACGTACAAAATACTATTTCAGGTAAAGGAAAATGGCAAACAAGAAGGAATTTTATATATAATGCATAAATTATAATATGTATATAATATTGACAAGGAATTCCAGAAAAACAACTTGTTGTGACAAGAACTAGGAGAAATGGAACAGAGATGTGTCCAATCAGTGTTGAACTACAGAGGTGGGACATTTTTATAGCCCAGTGGAAGAGGTGTATCAGCTCATGACACAAGTAAACTTTAAGTTCTAAAAGTCAGACAACCGCTAGGGGCCACATTGTGTAAACTATGAAATGGCTAACTTAACACAGGACTCTCGAGTTGTGGTCTCAGGTCCGGCATCAGCATCACCTGATAACGTGTTAGGCACGTAAACCATGATGTAACCCGCCAAATCCACTGACTTAGAAACTCGGGGGTGGGCCCCGCAATCTGTGGGGGTTGTGATGATACTGAAGCTCAGCAGCTGCCAGCTGACAACTCAGGACAACTCACCTGGACTTTCCATGGTAGGTTGGGTTTGCTGAAGGAAAAAGAGGAGTTACTGATCTATAAGATGTAATCTGAAGAGGAGCAAAAAGAGCCCTGCCTGCCTCCCCAACTGGCCTGAGAAATTGGGTCTCTTAAAATGAGATCAAATGCTTTCAGTTAAGACAGCCCCAGTCACTGAACAGCCACCGTACCCATTAATACGTCAGCACCCGCTCTTCATCTTATTACTCAGCTGTCACTTGACAGAGAGTCTGGACATAGAGAAGAGCGTAACAGCACAGATCGTATAACGGCTCGGGTTTAAAGCACAGCAGAGGAACAAGGGTCCCAGGCAGTCGTCCTGAGGAGTGAAGGACAAGCCCAGCTGAGACCCTAGAAAGGCAGCGACACTCTCAAGACACAGAGAACAGAAGCTCAAGGAAGCACCCTGTCATCACCACCGTCTCCAACTGCACTTCCCCACCAACCAGTCGAGAAGACCATCTCTCTGCCTCTCAGTACAGAACTGTGTCTAAACTGGAAAGGCAGCTGTTTGCGGCTGATTAGCACCCCACACCCACTTTAGACCCACTATGTGCATGTGACTTGCGTGCAAACCAAGTGTGGAAGAATATAAATTTGGGACTCTCTTTGGTGCTCCCTCATTCCAGCACCAGAAGATGAAACTTCACCCCCTGACATATGCAAGCACTCGACGGCAGCCTCTACAACTAAGGCTGACTCAGTACGCCTTTACAGTGTGTTACGCATTTTGTTTATAAAGCACGTAAATCTCACTAATAGATACATCAAAAAGTCTGATAGTTCAGTTTTGCAACAGTTCTTAATGACTATGACAGTATTTGAAAGTACAATTTTATATTCAACACACGAAAACATTTAAACTTCTAATGTTTTTCTGAATATCCTTACCATACTACATACATGTTAACTTTTTTTTTATACATTCTGTTTTCTGAAGGCTTTCCACATGCCCTTCAAAACTCAGTCGAGGCTCTCCTGTCTACTAGCCTGCTTGCCCTGGCAGCGGAGGCCTGTTCACTGTCGATGGCAAACATATCCTGCTCTTACTCTGGAAACCTACTTTTCTCTTCCTCAAACTTTGTTTCATGGTGTCTAAAAAACATATATTTTAAAAAATTTAAAAAAAAAATCTCAGTTGAGGATAAAACTCAACCAAAATACAACATAGCATGCCTTACAGCATGAGGTGGAGAAGGCAGAGATTAAAGGGGACATAGGAGTTACTACAGGAAAAGTAGTTGTCGTTGATTACTTGAGATTGCTACTATGGGTACCAAATGTCCATGTACAACAGTCCTATTTTATGACCTATCAGTAGACAGGTGACATTTTAACCTCAAACCAACCATAGCAAGAAAATTCAAAATGAAGCTGACACTCTGTCCTTTAACTTTTTGCAGAGTCCTACTGGGGTTCTGCGGCCTGATATCATACCTGGTATGCAAACTCTAGACACAGCAGGCAGGGTTGAGCAGGATGCCGCTGTATTTTGCCATTCTCCTCTTTCCTGTTGTCTTTAGAGCACCACTAACTTTAGCTAAACACAACCTTCTGAGCATATCATTTTTAGTAAGAGAATCTGCCTCCCAGCGGACTGCCCTTATGTTGATTACATTTCTGATAAACTGCAGGCTGTGAAGCTCACAGAACTTACTTGTTTGGTATTTTGCAGTCTTTCTGAAACCCACCCATTTTACTAGAAACTTATTAAAATAAAATTCCTTACTATGTGGCTCGGCGCTTGTAGCACAGTGGTTACAGCGCCAGTCACATACACCAAAGTTGGCAGGTTCAAACCCGGCCCTGGCCAGCTAACCAACAATGACAACTGCAACCAAAAAATAGCTGGGCATTTTGGCGGGCGCCTGTAGTCCCAGCTACTTAGGAGGCTGAGGCTAGAGAATCACTTGAGCCCAACAGTTTGAGGTTGCTGTGAGCTGTGACACCATAGGACTCTACAGAAGACAACATAATGAGACTCTGTCTCAAAAAAAAAAAAAAAAGAAAAAAAATTCCTTACTATGCAAGTTTTTATGACTAAGACCCCAAACAATTATGAAATGAACAAAGAGAGGAATTCTTTTTGAATTATTATTTTTTGGGGGGTCATCTGTTCAGTAATTAAATAACAGTAATTAGGGGCAGAGTTTTCAAAACCTTTCCCATATTTCAAGTTTTTTTAATTCTAAATTTACTATTATCTCTGGTAGCATGCATATTTACTTGTGTCCTCAAGAGATTATGCTCAGGAAATCCTCTTAGGTTTTACATTCAGAATGATTTTTGCCAGATATGAGAAACACATATGAGAAATGAGAGAATAACAAAGCAACGAAGTATGTCCTGACCTTAATGTCAGTTAACTCTAAGGGAGCTGGAGTTCATAAAAAGCATATACCAAGAAAAAAATGATCCTTTTTACAATGTATAAAACTTCCCCAACCATCCCTGGGTATTCTGTAAAGTAGAACATTTAGCTCTATATAAGTCAAAACATCTATACAGAGCTTAGAGGGAAGCATAAATCTCACAGGTCTCCAATTCACTTCCTGTTCCCTTCCTTCATTGCATGTTTAAAGATAATCAATAAAAACTGATTTCTCTTTGTAAGCATTTTCCTATTCTGCCAGAAATAATAGCAGTCCCTACCCTAAAATGAAGAAATGGAAAGTAATATTTACCATAAGAGGAGAAAATGAAGCTGCCAAAGCGTTTTCCTGAGCCAAGTGAAACACAAGCACCAATCCAACTTTATTCTTAAAGAAAAAAATGTTAAGTACTCCTGGCATTAGTTTTATTCTTAAAATCTGTGGTATCAACAGTTTTCAAACTCTGGACGTGTATTTCTGCTTTCAAAGACAACCTCATTATGTTTCCTCAGAGTTTTGCTATACTTTTGTGTAAATACTCATTATCCCGTGCAAGACTTCAGTCAATGGTCAACACTGAGGCTATAAAGACAGGGTGAGGGGGCCCCCCAAACCACCTCCCAATGTGAACTAAAACGCAAAACCAAAAGGGAAAAAAACAGGGGAGAACAACGTTACATCCAGTAAGAAAACAACAGACCTCAAACAATTCTCTCATTTCGAAACACAAAACTTTTTGCCACTTGCATATTCCACACAAGAATTAAATCTTTCTTAAAACATTGTTTGAAAGTTTTATAATAAATAAAGATAATTCACTGGGATTCTCTAATATGTATAGGCTGTCTCAGAACAATTCATTTAAATTTTTTTGTTTCTTTTGGATTCTTCACAAAAGACTATACACAAACACCAAATGGAAGAGTCTCTGCCGCCTTGTAATAAAGTTACAAACACACTGTATAAGCTTTCCAGGCTTCCTATTTCCCTTTACTCTGCACTATCTATGGAAATTGTCATATTTCACCAAGGCAGATTGTAAATCAGACAAGTTCAGCCAGTCAGGTTGAAGAATGGAGGTGAAACGCACAGTGGAAAATACATAAAGCACAATTAAAACCATATGACCAAAGATATTGAAGCAAGACTCACTGGAAAAAATCCAAGTAAAAATCAAACCTTTTCTGGTGTTAGTGAAACTCTCCAGTCTATTTGAGGCAAGCACACATCATTCACTAAATATTCTTTTATTTTCTTTTTTCCACAGCAGAAGCATCCATGGAAGTTAAAACCTAACAAGGTAGGCTGGGCATGGTGGTTCACACCTGTTATCCCAGCACTCTGGGAGGCCAAGGTGGGTGGACTGCTTGAGCTCAGGAGTTCCAGACCAGTCTGCTCAAGAGTAAGACCCTATCTCTAAAAATAGCCAAACATTATGGCAGGTGCCTGTCGTCCCAGCTATTTGGGAGGCTGAGGCAAGAAAATCTCTTGAGCCCAAGAGTTTGAGGTTGCCGTGAACTATGATGTCAACACACTCTATTGAGGGTGACAAAGTGAGACTCTGTCTCCAAAAAAAAAGAATTTTTAAAAAGATTCTGCTTTTTAAAAAGCAGAAGAAAAGAATTTTTAAAAAGGCAATGTAATTAAGCCTATGTTTATCTCTGCAGCACAGTTAGAACTTTAACAGTTGTTAATATGAAACTGATCTCTCACTTAAAACAGTAACACTTACTTAGGCGCCCAGTTTATGATTAGACAAGAGTCAATTTTGCATCCACCAAGGAACATTAGAAGTCAATGATGACAATACTGAATTAAAACCTATTCCACTTTCTATGAAATCTTTACCTCTAAAGACATCAGGATCCCAGTAAGACAAAGATATTCTAATTGCCTACCGTTAAGCAGAAAGAGCTATAAAAGCTATCAAATGCAAACCGTCTCCTCTCCTACCTTACACACAAGCTAAACGTTACTGTCTCACACAGGTGGTACTGGGCAGGTCAATGATGTCTGTGGCCAAGGATATTCAGAAATTAAGACTTCTTACAGCTGTAAAGCAATTCCAAAAAAAAATCTATGACTTTGGCGATCTATCACAAAATCATTCCAGATCTATTTCTCCTGTGCATTCCAATGTCAATCACAATAATCTCAGCAGACAACTGAAACATAATTTTTTGTACTGCTTTAGGATTCTGGTAAACAAGTGAAGTTCAGCAAGTCACTTACCCCCCAGGAACTGAATTCCTCCAGCCACTCTTCCCACTGTCCTGGAGATGAGCTCGGAGACACAGCAACCCATGAGGGCAGTGAGCGCCACCAGGAGGAGCAGGCCGCAGCCCAGGCCTGTGACGATGGTGCAGATCCTCCACTCTGCGCTGGGGATGCCCTGAAAGGAGGCATAGCGTCCACACTCCTCCACCATCACCATCATCTGGCGACTCTCATCATGGACCGGATACGAGCACCTCCGAAAGGTACCGAAGGACACAGGCGTGCCCAGCTGTGACCCCCAGAGCCAGTAAGGCATAAAGAACCCCACACAGGAGGTGGCAGCACAGAGGAAAGAGAGCAAAGCCCAGATCACTCCAGTGCAAGTCAGGCTGGATGCCATCTTTCACCAGACAGGGCAGCAAGGACCTTGAGCGAATGTTCTGGGACTGCGGGAGGGAAGGAAGGTGTGAAATCACCAGGGACCTGCAGGTCTTCCACAGTTCTGTGACGCAGGAGTCTCTAATCACAGAACGGAGCTTCAGGCTTACTGGGCATCAAGTTCCCATCCTCTGCACTAGAACGATGGTCCCTGATAAAACAATAGGACATACTCAGAGTTAAAGGCTTTTCTAAAAGTGACAACATGGTTTCAGCTGGTCTCCAATGTTTACTCATTAAGCCGTCAAGCTGGCCTCAACATTTCACAAGTAGGACTAATTCTTTCTAGAAGCTCCTCCATAACTCAAGTTTCGTCAAAGCTTCTTTGTGTCTTTATCTCCTGTAAATGCTCCCAAATGAACTACAACAGCTATTTACTTAAAGAAATGCATGACTTGTATTTGCCAAGTCAAGAAGTTCATTTCATATCCTCACATTAAAAGTAATGTAGCATTTCAACAGGCAGTAAACATAATTTAGGATATTAAAATACAATGATCCCTACCATGGTTTTTTTACTTGGCTTACAAGCTTATACTCATCATTTTTTGCAACTTTTCTGCATCCACTTAAGGGTGCATTACCTGTCTGCATGAGCCAAACAAAATAATTAGGATAATTTTTCACAATTGCAGAGTCCCATAATTTAACAAACATTATAGTTTGCAGAGGCACATATATTGGCTTGAACGATTATCAGATCAGACACTTCAGGAGTCATTCAACAGCGTCTGAGAATTCCTTCAGTCTCCACGACCATCTTCTACTGTAAAAGGAAGCCTGTCCATGGCTCACTTTGTACCAGCAATTCTGATTCGCTGCTTCCAATAATCTTACTGGAAACCATTTCTGGCACCAAATTATGGTCTATCCCAGTCGTCCGCACTCCCAGGTCGTTCAAGTGGTTCCAGGTGTATTCACTTCCACTCCCGCCTTTCAGAAAGAGCTCCTTAGCCATTTCCCACACTTCCCAGAAAAAAAGAAATACACCAGTACACAGCCCGTCCACCCTAGAGTTCTGTCCCCAGAATTTCTGATCCCCCATTTGTCTTTCCACCAGCCTGTGCCCCACCTTCAGTTAGTTCTAGACGTGGCTCACAGGGAAGCGAGCTGTCCGGCTACTTTTCTTTCCTTCTTCCTCCTTTTCTTTTTCCTTTTCCTTTTCTCTCTACTTCCTTCCCTCCTGCCCCCCTCTCCCTCCTTTCTTTTTCTTTAAATCTTGTCACCTGCAGTCAGCAGCTAAAGTTGGTCTGTCTGGGCCACGAGGCCAGGAAGACTAGCAGGGGGTGGCGCGGCCGAAGGGGACTAGTCTCCAGCTGCTGCAGGCGCCCGGGCTCAGACGAGCCCACCCTGAGCCGCGGCGATCCCCTCGCCCACCCACCGGCCCGCGGGACACACACGAGCCTCCGACTCTAAAGACGGGGAGGGAGATTTGCCAGCCGGCTCCGGGCGAAGGCGGAGAACGGGATGGGAAGGCGGCACCCCAGGGAGATGCGGACGGCGGACGCGGCCGGCCGGCAGAAGCCGACAGTCGGCGGCTCAGGGGGTCCGGCCCGGGCGCAGTCCCGCTCCGGTGTCGGGGGACGAGGGGACGCGGGGCCGGGGAGGGCGGGCAGCCCGCGCCTGGGCCGCCGGCGCTTCACTTACCCGGCGGCGGGCGGCGGCCCCTTCTCTCCCGGCTCCCGGGCGCGCACACAACTTGCGGTCCTCCCCGGGCGGGGACATCCACGGCGGGCGAGGCCGTCCTGCTCCTCCTCGCACTGTCTGCAAGCCTCGGAGACCTGGGCGACCCGGCAGAGCAGGGGCTGGCAGGAGGCGCGGGGTCCCCACGAGGACCGGCTGCTCGGGCCGGCGCCGACCCCGACCCGACTCCCGGCGTGTCCCCGGCGCAGGCAGGAGGGGCGCCCGGGACGGCGAGCGGAGGCGGGGATCTCCCTCCGGCGGGCGAGGCGGGCGAGGCGGCGCCGCCTCCTCCCTGCCCGGCCCTCCCCTCCTCCTCTCCCTCTGGTCTCCTCCCCTCGCGCCCAGCGGGACCCCGCGCGGAAGGACTGGGGCGCTCCCGGCGCTGTTGGGCCACCCGGGGCCGGCTCCCTCTGCTCCCCAAGCCACCAGCCCCTCCCGCGCCCTCCTCGTGCGTCTCGGGCACAGCCCAGAGCGGGGGAGGCGATCGGGCCGAGAAGTCTGGGAGAAAGTTGCTGGTTTTCTAGGATGCTGCCTGCGGGCCAGGGAGGAAGACGCGTGTCCTGGTTGCTTTTCTGGGTCTACCCTTGGGCTTCCTACCACCCTTAGGAGAAGACTAGGTGGGAAGGAGGACCTTAAAGAGTGACCCTCTTGACAGCGGTCACTTTGGAAGGCAGTGAATGAGACAGACGTGGACGTGGGATGAGGGCAGAGGGGAGAGCGCCGGGCTCACGTACTCAGTGAGAGCGGCCAGCTTTCCAGATCGTCTATCCAGGCGGAAGGCAGAGACAGTTTCAGCAAGCCTCTCCCTACCGACACCCTCTCTGGGACCCTCTTTCAAGGCCCTCCTTGCTCCCCAGGCCTCCCCCTCCGCTCCCCAGGCCTACACCCCACTCCGCTCCCCAGACCTCCCCCTCTCCTCCCAGGGCTCCTCCCCTCCGCTCCCCAGGCCTCCCCCCCTCTTCCCAGGCCTCCCTCTCTCCTCTCTGTCTCTCTCACTGTGCTTCCCTCCTTTCCTCTCCAGCTTTCCTTGTTGTGGTCAGTTTTGCAATCTATACCACCATTCAGTTTCTTTTCTGAGAAATAATTTTGATCCCCCTCTGGACTTGATGTCTTTTTATTTCTTTGTCTTTAGCACTAACCCTTTGGCAGTTTAGAGCTAGATCCCTGGATGACTGGGGAGGATCCGCTGCAGGCAGTATTTTAAGAAGCAGGCCATCTGGGAATAACAGTGCTTATAGTAAGATGCTTTCCCAGATACAGTTTTTGTCGTGTGCCTTTTTAAAGTAGTTGAAAGTAATAAATGTGTAGGTATATATTTTACACTAAATTTTCGAATTGCACCATTTTATTGTTTTATTTTTTTTATTTAATCTTAACAGTGTACATTAATACTATCCTGGGGTAAAGTGTACTGTTTCTGTATACAATTTGAAGTACTTTCATCCAACTGGTTAACATATCCTTCATGTCTTTTTCTTAGTTATTGTGTTAAGATATTTATATTCTACATTTAGAGAGATTCACATGTACCCTTATAGGATGAACCACAGGCGTGATCCCGCCAATCACCTTCCTTCCACCCACCCTCCCCACCCTTCCTACACCCCTCCCCTCTCCCCATATTCCTGGGCTAAAATTGGGTTATAGCTTTCCTATGAAAGCTATAAATTAGTTTCATAGTAGGGCTAAGTACATTGGATACTTTTTCTTCCATTCTTGGGATACTTTGCTAAGAAGAATATTTTCCAGCTCCATCCATGTAAACATGAAGGAGGTAAAGTCTCCATCTTTCTTAATGGCTGCATAGTATTCCATAGTGTACATATACCACAATTTATTGATCCATTTGTGGATCGATGGGCTCTTGGGCTTCTTCCATGACCTAGCAATTATGAATTGGGCTGCAGTGAACATTCTGATACAGATACCTTTATTGTAGTGTGATTTTTGGTCTTCTGGATATATACCTAATAGAGGAATTATAGGATCAAATAAGTTGTGTTGGCTTACCACTTTTCCACAACTACAAGTAGGAGATGTGTATTTTCTTCATTATTATTTTGAAAGACATTTAGGGATTGGTTCCAACCTTTTGAGGTCACAGACCTTTTTAAGACTATAATGAAATTGATGAGCCTTCAAAGGAAAAGAAAAATGCACATACATGGTGTATATTAGGTATTATCACAGTGGTTCTCCAGGAGGAGATAGCATGCCCCCAAGAGAAACTCGTCAAAGTCTAGAGATACTTTATGCTACCATGACCCATGACTGGGAGATGTTACTGGCATCAAGGGAGGATGGGCCAGAGATCCTTCTAAACACAGTGCACAGGACAGTCCCCAGAATGACCTGGCCCAAAATGTCCAGAGCGCTGAGGTTAAGAAAATCTGTTGCAATGAAATGTCAGATGGTTTCCCATACCCCTGAAGCCCATTCATGAATCTCAGGCTCTGAATCCCCAATTTAAGGTTTTTGTTAATTTGTTTGAATCTTCTTGTACAAATCACCAGTTACTGGCTCAGTGACAGCATAGTAATGACAGGTCTGCCTTCCAGTGAGATGCCACACCCTTAGTACCACACAAAGCCATCATAGCTCCATGTATACTGTGAGGGTAGAAGGTATGATCATACAAAGACAAGATAATAGTAGTGTGATTTAACCTCACCTCATCCTACTCAGGAACATGCTCCAGAGCACTTTCTCAGGCTCAGAGGAGCTGTGAGCAGTAGAGCTGGATGCCTGGACAGACAGTAGTGACAATCGTGGTTACCACAGGTGGCTGCTTGCTGTGTGTTAGTCAGGAAACAGAGGTTTCTTAATAGATTACCTACTTAGTCCCCCCCCCCAAAAAAAGGTATGAAAAAGATGGTTATTATTTTACAGAGAGATTAATTTTCCTAAGAACTTACGGCTAAGAAATGGACTTTTAAAATCTCATTGTTTCCATAAGCCCAAGAGTGTAAGGTTGCTATGAGCTATGACGCCACAGTACTCTACCAAGGGCAGCATAGTGAGACTCTGTCTCAAAAAAAACCCAAAAACTCATTGTTTGTATTCTATTAAATAGGGTGAGTGCAATCAAAGAGATTGTCTGTGTAGCATGAAAAAATAAGAGAGGAGAGGCCAAATCTTTAAGAAATATATCAGGATGCAATATAAATTATTTGTGAAACTATGATGTGTTACATGCTAGGAGTCAAATTTCTAACAAGTGGGTAAATTTAGACAAATGGTGACCTTTCTGAGCCTAATTTATCCCATTTGGAAAAGAAGTCGAAATAGATAATTTTAAATATTCTCTTAGCCCATGACTCCCAGCATCACAGCTGTATGCATATTTGAGTTTAGGAACCATCTAATCTTGTCCAAGTACATCATTTTACAGCCAAGGAAACAGAGGCTCAGAATACTTCAAATGTCTTACCCAAAGCTCAGCCTACACTCTTGATTTCTTGTTTCATGACACCATGTAATTATCTTCCCAAACTACAAAATCTTCTTAATTACTCCTTGGGTTCTTGCATGCGTATTCTACAGGCAAATGTATCATAATACTATTAAAACTCTTGCATTAAATTTGCACCTTCAAAAGAGCTTAAATTACTTCCCAGCCGGAAGTTCCCGTGTTGTGGATAGCTCTCATACCATCAATTCCAGGCTTGAGTTACCAGCAGGCTTGGATGGTGGCGTCCTTGAGTCATAAGGTAAGATCATGAATGTAGAAGATACAGAACGCTGTGAAGCATTTACAACAACCCTCCTGTCTTCCCACCCAACATGAATTCACAGCCTCCTCTCCCTTTCTTACCAGGTCTTCTAGCCTCCCTAAAGCAAGTAGTGGTCATTTGATCTTGTTCTAGGCAATGAGTCTGCTAAGGAGGCCTCTGGGAAGATTGTATTCTCTGATGAAATAAGGAGGCATAGGAGAATAGTATTATGTCTGTCTCGGCTGTCTTTAGGCACGTTCTTAAAGGATGAGGTGTTTGGAGCTGTGGCAGCCTTCTTATAACCAATTGGGGGGGCAGGGGAGAGGGGTCACAAAGACAGAATCCCATAATCCCAGTGTCCTAACATTGTGGAGCTGCGCACTTTCTTTTGAATTTTTTTTTCTTTTTTTTTTTTTTGCAGTTTTTGGACAGGGCTGGGCTTGAACCCGCTACCTCCGGCATATGGGGCCAGCACCTTACTCCTTTGAGCCACAGGCGCCGCCCTCTTTTGAATTTTTTGAAAAGTAAATTATGGATTGTTCATATGGTTTCAGTCACTATGAGTTGAATTTTCTTCTTTTAGAAGCTAAAAACACTCCTAATGGATAAAGCAGTGTACAGATAAGACAAGAAATGACAAGAAATATACATTAGTCAACGTTAAATCTCAGGGCTTGGTAATAACAGATAGATGCTCAATCATTGAGTGTTAATTGAGGGGTTTAACGAACAAATCAATATGATTGTGGTTATTCTCCTTGTTCTAGTCCAGCCTACACAGAGAGTATTTAATTTTTAAACAAATGAGGTGTCCTATGTGAAACTAGGCGAGAAGTATAATAGTGAAATACAGAAAATATGGTATAATCAACCACTTGTGACTATTGGAGAAAGGTTAGAAATGGCCCTTCTCAGTTCACATTAGTGGCAAATGTTAATTTGGCTGATACAATGTCATTACCAACTCCCTTCTTCCATATCTTTCTCCCCTAGAAGAGCAGTGAAAGCTAACAACTCCATCTCCCAGCCTCTCTCCATGTTCGAGTGACCATAGGAGGGCCTGGCTAGTGAGGGTGCATGATACCATCACACCCACTACCTCTTTCTTCCAGCCCAGAAAATGTACATTGCAGTGCTTTGTATCACAGCATCTGTCTTTCAGGCATGAGGTGACAGGAGTAAGGACAAAAGCCAATACACTATGAATGATGGAGCAAAATAATGAAAAAAGTCTGGATCCTTGATATCCCCGTTAGCTGCTATAATATCCTCAGATTTCCCTTGGACTAAGATCAACAACTCCTCCCCATTTAAGTCTCTGTAATTACTACTAGACTATTCATACCAAGTCTTCTCTTGCCATCGAGGAGCGAGCACCACAGCAAAGTAGGTTAGACACAGATCTCAGAGACATTAAGCAGAGCTGAGGGGGAATCCATTCTCAAGCAAACCGTGGATGGGTAGCCATGCATTGTTTATACCATGTGACACAGAAGATGGTCCCTCCTGCAGTGTGGCAACAGAAACAGGAAGAGCAATTAAAGTGTCTTATGAAATGTCTCTTTTTAACGTGTTTTGTTTTGTTTTGTTTTAGAGACAAAGTCTTGCTCTATCGCCCAGGCTAGAGAGCAGTGGTGCAATTGTAGCTCACAGCAACCCCCAACTCTTGGACTTAAGTGATCCTTCTGGCTTGGCCTCCCTAATCTCAGGAATTACAGGTGTGAGCCATGTACCAGGCCTTCTTTTTTAAAGTCTTAACTTGGAAGAATTCAGAGAGACAGAAACTCTCAAGAATTATAAAATGGCCTGATCGAAAAAGTTTCCCTTTTATATACAAAACAGCAAGAGAGTGGCACGGAAGGTGGGAAGGTGGGAAGGTGGGAGATATGGCAGAGAACTAGTAGACAGAAGAAGAGAGACTCTGAACAGGCCCGGGGAGAGGTATTTCCCTTAACTGCTCCTATCTGTGGAGCTCATCAGTCCTTTATCAAGGAAAGAATATATCATTTGTTCCTCAAAAAATGTTGCGAAATATCCCAAGAAATACTCTACCAGCCGAAGAGCTGCAATCACAGTTTTCAATACAGATGCTGTGATGAAGGTTTACAGTAAGTAGCTGGAGCTCATGGTAAGTTCCTCTTTATTTGCCGTTGTCTTCCTTCCTTCATTCCTAAATTACCCTTTCCCTTCTGAAAACTAATTTAAATGGGATTGCTCTGATATTTTACTGCATTGTGTCCATTTTACACATAAGTAAAAAATAAATCTCTGGGACAAGCCATCTCTCAGGAGTCCCCGTCTCCGTCTCAGCTCGTCTATGAGACAGTGTCTTGTTTTGAGGATGCTTTTCTTTTACGTGCTATTTTTATACGTGTATTTTACCCATAGCTGCCCCAACATCCTATTAAATTGGGGTTGTCTGTTCCATTCTCTGTAACTTCTAGCATGTGTTTGATAGACTCAAGACACCCACACACACGCACCAGATAGAAATTATATTTCTAGTTATGGACAATTTCTAAACCTAGTGTTTTGTATGACTTTATTCCCCAGGATCTTTTATGAAAATGAGGTAGACGGGCTCTGTGACCCGCTCCCAGTGGTGCTGTCTGCATTATTCATTTAAAGTTTGCAAATTACTATGGATTGTAAAGTGCCATATAATTTCTATATGTTATTCTTTTATAAATGGAAGTAGCATACAAATTTTAAATTAATAACTTATTTATAAGAAGAAAAAATGTGAAGTGTTAACTCACATTTAATATATCAGATACATCACATTCAGCCATCAACATGGAAAATGTCCATGACACACAATAGGTCTTCTCTGTTACATGACTCAGTCTGCATTTTAAAGTAGTATATAATTATGTTTAATATTGAATCCATGTCATGCTTGTGCTACTTTTAAATTATTTTTTTCCTCTAGTATCAAAACTCATCTCAGGCCTTTTCAGTATTATAACCATGTTTTTTGGTTGTAGTTTTTATTTTTCTGTAATATGGAGGAGTACCACAGAAAGAAATAAGAATTTTTTTTTTTGTGGATAATAGTATTTGCCACCAGTCAGTCATAACTTCTGAAAGAATTTGCAAAGATATATTCCTACAATATTTTTAAATCTTAAATTTCCCCATCATCAAAGTAAGACTACATTGCAAGGATCAAATATACTTTTTCATGCATTTATCATATTAAAATGATCTAACAGGAGAAAGGCAACATTGAGAACACTTAGTCTGGCATTATAATACTAAGTACTAATTTTTCCTCAGTAAACAATTTCATGGTGGAGCCATGGTAGATAGCAGAGGGAAAATGCCTCTTCTCACTGAGCTGTGGGGCTCACGTCTGTCTCACCCTAGAGTTCTCTGCCAAGCCCCAAGGGGAAACAGGCTTCTTTATCTCCAAAGGAAGACCACACCAGGTGGCAGTTTTCCTAAAGGCAGAGGATGGCGAGTGAGGGGCTGCACTTTAACACTTCTTACAAATCCACCCGAGATAGACTCCTGGGCCTCTGAGCCCTAGAGGCCCTGCCGTGGGAACCCCACACAGGCTGCTCTCTCCACAGGGAGTTCTGCCAGCTGCCATTCTGCACAGCCAGGCCAGGTCCCCCTGGCAGGCCCTGTCTCACTTGCCTCTACTTCACCCCTCACTTTTTCTGAGCCCCTTGGCACCTGTCTCCCAGGCTACCCTTGGAAACATAAGTTCTGTTCTCTGTGTTGTTTGAGCATCCCCCCATTTCTGCTTTTTGTCATTGCAGTTTTATCTTCTGGGGGTGTCATGACCAAAGACACTACAGGAATCTCTTCTCTGACTCCTGCCCCCAATTAAAGAAAAAAAAAAAACCATTATCTTGCTAAGCAGATTTGGATTTGTGCATCCCTTAAGGATTCATGGTCTCAAACTTCAATCTTCACTTTAAAAATATAAAGTAAGACCGGGTATGGTGGCTCACACCTGTAATCCTAGCACTCTGGGAGGCTGAGGCAGAGAGTCGCCTGACCTCAGGAGTTTAAGACCAGCCTGAGCAAGAGTGAGACCCTGTCTTTACTAAAAACAAAAAAAAAATTCGCTGGGCACTGTGGCAGGTGCCTATAGTCTCGGGTACTTGGAAGGCTGAGGAAAAAGGATCACTTGAATCCAGGAGTCTGAGGTCACCACTCTACCAGGGCAACAGAGAGAGAATCTGTCTCACAAAACAAACAAACAAACCGTGAAACAAACATTTAAAATATATTATGAGACTATGTTCCAAAGAAATCTTCTTTAAAAACAGCAATTTTTGAGCTTTTTAGCATGAGTTGTATATCATAAAGAGACACATGGAGCTAAAATATTAAAATAAAAAGCCTACGTAGCCGCTAGTCTAGAAAAGAGACATATATTTCACTGCTGTGCTGTCTCCAGAGAGGTGAAAACTGGCTTCTGACCATTGGGATCAAATGTCTTGGTGTTCAGCAGTAGAAAGAACTCTACATAGAGGAGTCGAAGACCTGCGTTTACATTCAGGACTTAAATCTCGACACACTAACTCTTACTCAGACATCACTGCTATTATAACCTATTCACACTCAGAAGTGTCTCTATGTAATAAAATTACAATCACACTTGAACACTTGCCTGAGATGACATGAATCAATTCCCTATTCATATTAACAAGAGGTAGAGCTTGAATGGGTGAGCGCTGGGGTCCAATCGTAATGTGATTTTCCTGGATGTGAAGTATTCCTTTCTTTATACCGGAAGACTCCTAGTGGCAGAAAGGCACCAAGAAGGAATCTTCAGAATTTTTCTTTTAGGTGTGAAGATTCATGTTAGAGCCCAGCTTAATTTTGTCTGACTTTTTGTTAATAATTGATTAGCATCCCAAATGCCTTTACTCTTATCACATTAGCATAGCATAGGCTTAGTTCAGTAGAGGGATATTGAAAATTAGTACTGAGCCAGGAGAAGCCCAAGTTCTATCTTTGCTACAAACTATCATTTCATTATATTATTTTCCTTCTTTTATTTTTGTTTTTATATCTGTCACCTTTATTTCTTTTATATTCATAACTCTCAATCAGAAATTATGTATAACATAGCTACTGCTAAATTTTAAAGGATTGGGTTTTTTTTTTTTTAGTTTTGTTCATTTGTTGAGAAAGAGTCTCCCTGACTAGAGACATCATCATATCTCATTGTAACTTTTAACTCCTGGGCTCAAGTGATCCTCCTGCCTCAGCCTCCGAAGCAGCTGGGACTATAGTCCATGCCAACACTGCTGGCTAACATTTTCTACTTTTTGTGGACACAAAGTCTCACTCTTGCTCAAACTTGTCTCACATTCTTGACCTCAAGCAAGCCTTCCTGCCTTAGCCTCTCATAATCCTTGGATTAAAGAAGTAAGCCACGACTCCAGGCCTAAATTTTAAATTTTTACTTATACCTGCTTTTGATCTGAAAACATGATATGACAGGTCCTATTTGAACCTGAATACAGCTTAGAAATCAAATAATTATGGTGTAATGAAGAGAGGAACAATTTGATTTCCTTCATTCAAAGACACCTTTGAATCTGGTTAAACAGAAGAATAAATATTTGGTGTTTGGTTGATGCCCGTGACATGAATTTTAGGGTGTAAAGAAGCAGAAAAGAGGGTGGCCCAATAAGGAGGTCTAACACAAATAATCTAAACACCGAGGTAGGGGTTGGGAACACCCAGTTTGGGACTGAATTTAGCTGCTAAACTGTTGCCTGACCTGGGCGAGTAACGCATAAAGGAAGAATCTCCTCAGCCTCTGTTTCTCCTCCCAGTAAAGCTGTGTGGTCATCTTAGTCCAGGGTTGGGGAATCTTTTCATGTTGGAAGACCACGTTAGTTTAGCAGAAATCAAATATGCCTGTAATCAAATAAGGCCACATTCAAGAAACTCCGATCGGACACACCTAAACATGTACATTATTTTGTAAAAATTTAACTACTATATAATTCAATTTCATAATTTCAAAAAATGAAACCATTTGTCCCTTTTAAAGTTAGCTATCTTTAAATGACTTTGTTGTGTCTGCTTTCTGTTGGAAAGCGTTTGAATATTTGGTTGTAGGTGGAGGCCCATAGTTTCAGTCAGTCCTCTGGATGGGTAGCAATCATTTGTGACCTGAAGGGCATCTTGTTTGGTGTTAGGTAGGAGAATGTAGATTTACAGCAATAAGTATTGAAAAACAAGAAAGCTTTTGGGGGGGCATGTTGCTAAGGGTGTGAGTATTCTGCTGCATTTTTCCGTATTTCAATTAGATTTCTCTTAGCATCAAACAACAACTTAAAATGTCATCTATTGAGAGGTCAATCAATTCTATCTGTAGTTCTTTAAGTGCCTTGGAAAGGCTGAAATGCTAATGTGAGTGTGATGTGATGATTCACACAGTCAGTAAATCTTTCCTTGTGCTCTCCAATTAATAAGTTTGTAACAACTGCATATTCTTTAAATGATTCACCTATATCATCAATGACCTTTGCTAACTGGGGAAAATTTTCAGCTGAAATATCCTTTCGAAGAAGTATTTTGGAAAAAGATAGCTGTTTTTGAAATTTTTGGATTTTTTAAACCATTTATCATATCATATATAGATTTAGTTTCACCTTGCAAAAAATACTCAAATCCTTTTCATTTGACATGATATCACACAGAAATGCTGCATTCCCAGAGAAATCTTCTTTCAATAATTCACATTGCTGATTTTGTTCTTCCTAAAATGTAACTCTCTGTTCTCACAGAAATCAATGTTGGCTAACACCTGTCCCTATGACAGCCAGAAAATCCACACTGAATACCTTATCATTCAACTCCAGCGGCTTACACCAGCAGCTGACAATACTGTGTCGCCTCTGCAGGAATAGAGTTAACGATGTTTATAACTTGTTGCAAAGTGTCACCTAAAAGAGAAGCTTTAGTGAAGAGATTTTCCTGATGCAACATACAAGGAAAAGAAATGAGGGCATCTGGATGTGTTAATACATTTTTTTAATCTGTGCAATAAACACTTCGTATTTTCTTGTCATGGAAGATGTACTATCTGTACATGCCCTCACAAAATTTACTAATTCAGTCCAACTTCACATTCATTTCGACAGTTGTTGAAGATATCTATTCCCCATGTTCTGTTCACAATAGTGCCCAAAGTGAGTAATTCTTCATAGCAAAGAAAAATCTTCTATTATGACCAGAATAAAGTGTAAAGTCTACACTGAATCAGTAGCATCAGTTGATTCATCCAAAGTGATTGAATAATACATATTTTTCTTTTGAAGTATTGCATGAAGTTGTTCTGTTACGTTGAAGGCTAATTCATGCTGCGATCAGTAATGGTTCTCCTTAAAAGAGACAGTTGTTGGCTCAGCGCCTATAGCTCAACCAGCTAAGGTGCCAGCCACGTACACCTAAGGTGGCAGGTTCGAATCCCCAGCCCGG
>NW_003852549.1:3249183-3253557 GCF_000181295.1 Otolemur garnettii
AAAAAAAAAAAAAAAAAAAAAAGAGACAGTTGTTTGCACTTTGACCTGTTATCAGGGTGTAAGCATCCCACAACTTTGACAACAGCTTCTCTCACAATTTCTACATCTTCAAATGATTTCCCTTCCCTTGAGTCTATAAGCTACTTTGTAAGTTGCTTCAGTGGTCTCATCTCCAGGTATTATTGCTGCTTAAAAGAAATGTCTTTGTTTTGCTTTTAATCTTTGATTTCTGTAATGTAAACTTTCATGCCTCTCCCTCTCATTGAAAATATTTGTGGTCCTCGTGAGGGTTGTAATTCTGATGAGGACTGACTGTCTTTGATGGTGCTATTGCAGTATCACAAAGCAGAAACAAAATAATATCGCAAATTCCCAATACTCATTAAAAAATCCGTTTTCTTCCTTCTGCATTTTCTTGGTGTGCTTTGATATGATGGGCTGTTAAGGACACAGAATTTAGAGATATTGTTGTACTGTGCAACTATTCACAAATTCCACTTTAAACAGAAACAGAGTGCTCAGTGCACCATTGTCAAAATCTGATAACAGACTGGGGGTTCTCGACCACCCCAAACTCTCCCCAACCAGCCTCCTGTGGCAATGGCGCCAGTCAGGAGGTGGGGGGAGTTAAAACTAAATCATGGGTGTAGTAACCATCAGTATAGCCCTTACGGCTCACTAATGTTCTAATTGTGCCAATCTGGGTGGAGCATTCTATTGAATTTGTATTCTTTATTCTTTGGTATGTTCATTTTTAAAATAAAATAAAAATATAAAAGATGAACAAAATGTATTAATAATAGTAAAAAGATTTGTTCAGCAAAATTTAGATTCAGTCAAAAGGCAGCACTCAAGGACCTAGAAAGCCACGAGTGACCTTAAGACTGGTTTCTTACCCCTGTCCTGGGCCCTCTGAGCTGCTAGAAGAAAATACAGTAAATTGGGTGGCTTATAAACAACAGGAATTTACTCTTCCTACTTCAAGATCAATGTGCCAGCAGATTAGTATCTGGAGAGGACCCTCTTCTTTCTTTAACAGCGCCTTTCTTGCTGTATCCTGACACAGCAGCTCTGGCGTTTTCTATATATGGGCACTAATCACATTCATGAGGGCTCCACCCTCATTACCTGATCTCTTCCCAAAGGCCCCATCTCCAAACACTACCACACCAGGGATTAGGTCTTAATGTTTGAATGGTGGGGGAATATAAACACTTGTCTATTGCAATGATTTAAAGTTTGTGGAGTAAAACTGATAAAGTGATTCCCACGAGCCAGCCAGACCAATGTTAGAAATTTCTTGCTATAGTAGCTAAAACTATATGAGATAAACTTTTTGAATGAAGGGAGACACCATTTTGCCACTGTCAACTTTTTCCTCATTTCTTATTCCTGTACTACTTAGATAAAAATAACACCCATTTTTAATTATAAAAGCCATAATAATGATTCTGTTGTAATTAGTAGTATTTAATGCTAGAAAATGATAGAACAATCTGAGATCAAGCTTTTCAATGTGCTAAATTAATCTAAACCATCAGTTTTAAATTGCTTATTTTTCTAGCAACTGTCTGCCAAATTTCTCTTCTGCCATCTCAGAATTCAATTAGCAGATAACAAAAAATACATTCAAATCCCAATAAAAGTCTGACACACCCTTTTCAGGTGAAGACTGGTTTCCTAGAGGCATGCTAAGATCAAGATCCTAAACATAACACAGCACAATGGACCTAATTCTAATTGCTTTTTGTTTAATATTAAAAATAAATTTCTTTTGTCTAGATGCTTTTCCAGACTTTCTTGGCTTAAGTGTTGATATGTAATAAAGGTAAGTAGAAGTATAAGAGATAGCATGATGACTGGCTACTACTGAAATGATTGATCTGAATTTAATTTAGCCGTGGATTAGTATACAAGGCCAGTTGTACTTTAGAGCAGGGAGATCTGGGCTTTGCCAATTCCTGGTTTTCTCATTTTAGATGAATTTACTTAGCCTGTGTCTAAAACTCAATTTTCTCATGTGTAAAATAGAGATAATAATATCTGCCTATAGTGTTATTCCAAGTACTAAATGAGTCAGCCCATGTAAGTTACTTAAATGTGACTCCTCAATAAATGGTGGTCATTACTGTAATAAGTTTTCTCTGCCATCTTAGAATCAGTTAATAACAAATAATCCAACACATTCAAACAATAGAAGTCTTATCTACCCTTTTAATATAATTTGTTACATGAATAAGCTTTCTATTTAAAAATATGATTATTCAACATGCAATCCATTATTTTTTCTGCAGTTACTTTTAAAAGAGAAGACAAATTCTGACCAAATTTTTCATATAAATAAAAGTATCAGAATGTACCTTAATTTTCGATGTATTGCTCAGTTTGCTATATAAAACAGGACGATGATCTTTGATACTTTGATACATTTCAAAGAACCTTGAACAATGGGAGGGAGAAGCCCCTGAAGTGAGATGTTCTTTCCTCTAACCAAATCCAACCCTACATCTAGCTCCTCCTCTCTTTCTTTCCCCTCTCCTTCCCTGTCCTTGGGCCTACCTTACAATCCAGTCTAGGAGCCACATTGGCAGAGATACACTACACGTCGACAGTGCTCAAAACAGCATGGTACTGGCACAAAAATTGAGATACAGATCTATGGAACAGAATAGAGAACATAGAGATGAATCCAGCCTCATATCACCATCTAATCTTTGATAAACTAGACAAAGGCATGGACGGGGAAAAGGATCCGTATTTAATAAATGGTACTGGGAGAACTCATTAGCCACATTAGAAGACCGAAATTGGACCCGCATCTCTCACAATTGACAAAAATTGACTCCCACTGGATAAAAGATTTAAATTTAAGACACAAAATGAAATTTCTAGAAGAGAGTGTGGGGTAAATACTTGACAAAATTGGCCCAGGAAAAGATTTTATGAAGAAATCCCCTTGTCAATTGCAGCAACACCACAAAGAAGTAAATGAGACGCGATCAAGCTAAACAGCTTCTGCACAGCGAAAGGTATCACAGCTAAAGCAGACAGACAGCCTTCAGAATTGGAGAAGATATTTGCATTCTATGAATCTGACAAAGGGCTGATAACTAGAACCTACAGAGGACTCAAGTTAATCAGCAAGAAAAGAGCAAATGACATTATTTATAAGTGGGCAAGAGACTTGAACAGAAACTTCTCTGAAGAAGACAGACAAATGGCCAACAAACACATGAAAAAATGCTCATCATCCCTAATCATCAGAGAAATGCAAATCAAAATCACTCTGAGATATCACCTAACTCTAGTGAGATTAGCCCAAGTCACAAAATCCCAAAGCTGCAGACGTTGTCATGGATGTGGAGAGAAGGGAACACTTTTACACGGCTGGTGGGGTGGCAAGCTAATACAACCCTTATAGAAAGAAGTGTAGAGAATTCTCAAAGAACTAAAAGTCAATCTTCCATTTGATCCTACAATCTTATTACTAGGTATCTACCCAGAAGAACAACAATCATTTCACCACAAGGACATTTGAACCAGAATGGTTATTGCAGCTCAATTCACAATTGCCAAGATGTGGAAGCAACCTAAGTGCCCGTTTACCCATGAATGGATTAACAAATTGTAGTATATGTATACCATAGAATATTATTCAGCCATAAGAAAAGATGGAGGCTTTACATCTTTTGTGTTTACTTGGATGGAGCTGAAACACATTCCTCTTAGCAAAGTATCTCAAGAATGGAAAAAAATGTATCCAATGTACTCAATACTAGTATGAAACCAATATAAAAACAATTACACACCCACAGGAAAGAAAAAAACACAAGTATAGTCTAGCTCAGGGGAGGGGAGAAGAGGAGGGGAAGGGTGATTGGAGGGACCGCACCTAACGTGCACAGTGTGAGGGTGCTCAGCACACCCCCTGGGTGAAGAGCTCAACTATAACTTGAACTTGACCTCAGAAATGAAGCCCTCATATTAATCTGAAATTTTTTAAAAAGTCTCTTTCAGTTCTATATTAATTTTAGAACCGCATTTTTCATTACTTTGAAAACTACCATTGAAATTCTGATGGAGATCCAATTGAATATACAGATTGTTTAAAATGATATAAAACCTTAACATTTATTCATTCAACTCATATGCATGGAAAATATTTACATTTATTTGTGTTAGCTTTCATTTCTTTCACCAATATTATATTTTTGCATGTAAAGATCTTTCACTTCCTTGATTAAATGTATTGCTAAGCAGTTTATTATTTTGATGCTGTCTTAAATAAAATTTCTGTTACTCAACAGCGCCATCTTCTGGTGTCACAGGAGCATGGTTTCCCACATTAGGAAACTGAGCTCTTGGCTCGGCGCC
>NW_003852549.1:3253813-3257193 GCF_000181295.1 Otolemur garnettii
AAAAAAAAAAAAAAAAAAGGAAACTGAGCTCTTGGCACTAGCCTGATAGACTCAGTTAATTAACTCTTAGGCATAAAGAGGCTTGTTTTCTAGTTTGTGGATTTTCTAGGTCTTAAGTGACTCTTCATTCTCCCAACTGCACTCTACCGGTCGGCTAAAAGGCTAATCTTATTATTCTTAGCAGAGGTTAAGTAAACGGAGAATTAAAAAAAAAAAACCAACAACAAACTTTCACAAGAATCAATATTGCTTTTGTTATACAATAGTTTAAAAATACTAGATATTCTTCTGTGTTCCACTTGGCCAAGGAGATAGAATTTCTCCTTCTCACCCTTGAAGATGGGCTGGGCTGAGTGCCTCCCCTATCCTAGTATGAAAGGGGAAAAATAGCAACTTTCTAGTGGAAAAGACTGGCAAACACCATCTTGACCAGGTGAGTCAGATGGACGTCACCAATGTGTCATATGGACACCAGGTACCTTCATTAGAAAAGATATCTGATCACCAATATTTATGGCTGAGCAGCACTCCATGGTGTGCATACACCACATTTGATTAATTTGTTCATGTATTGGTGGGCACTTAGGTTATTTTCATATCTTTTCCATTGTGAATTGTGCTGCTATAAACATACAAGTGCAGGTGTCCATTTTTCCTTTGTGTATACACCCAGCACTGGGACTGCTGAATCAAAAGGTAGCTCTACTTTAGGTTCTTTGAGGTATCTCTCCCTCACTCAATTTTAATTTCCCCTAATGTTATTATATTACATTACTGTGGTAAATTTGTCCAAATTAAGAAACCAACAGTGATGCACTATTTACTATGAACTAAATTCCAAACTTTCACTAAGCTGATTTGATCAAATGTCCTTCAGCTCCAGGATCCCATGCAGGACACCATGGGTGCGTTTACTCCCAGTGTCTCCTTAGTCTCCTTGCTCTTGATAGTTTCTTGGTCTTGTTTTTCATGCCTTTGACAATTTTGAGGAGTTCTGGTCAGGTATTTTGTAGAATGGCCCCCAATCTGGCTTGGTCTGGTGTAGTTATGTATATCCTGGGGTTATGGGTTTCCAGAAAGAATACCATGGAGGTGAAGAGCCCTGTGGTCACATCAGATCAGAGGTACCCTTTGAAGTATTTCGTAGAGTTGTTCTGTTAAGTTGAAGTCTCATTCATGCTGCTGATCAGTTATGGTTCTCCTTGAAAGAGGCAGCTGTTTGTACTTTGAAACATTATCAGGTTCTAAGCATTCTACAACTTCGACAATGCATTCTTTCACTATTTCTTCATCCCTTTGTATGAATCAACTGATACTACTGATTCCGTGCACATTTATACTTCATTCTGGTCACAACAGAAGATTTTCTTTGCGTAAAGAACTCACTTTGGGCACTCTAGTGGACAGAACATGGGGAATAGATATCTTCAAAACTCTCAAGATAAATGTATCATTGAATGGTTTCCCTTTTTCCTCTTAAACAGGGGTCCTCAAATTTTTTAAACAGGGGGCCAGTTCACTATCCCTCAAACCATTGGAGGGCCAGACTGCGAGCCTTAGGGTGAGTCGGCTACCAAGCAGGACAGGCAGCAGTGGCAAAAACATCCGGCAGGCCGGATAAATGTCCTAGGCAGGCTGCATTTGGCCTGCGGGCCGTAGTTTGAGGATGCCTGCCTTTGAGGATATAAGCTACTTTATAAGTTGCTTAGTGACCTTATTTGGGTCTTATTGCTGCTCGAAAGAATGGTCTTTGCTTTTGGTTTTAATCAGTTAATCGTTGTAACACAAACTTTCATACCTCCCTCTAATTCAGTGGTTCTCAACCTTCCTAATGCTGCAGCCCTTTAATACAGTTCCTGTGGGTCGCGACCCACAGGTTGAGAACCACTTCTCTAATTTAAAGTGTTTGTGGTCCTTGTTAGGGTAATAATGCTGATGAGCATTGAATTTCTTTACTGTTGATACTGCAGTATTACAAAGCAAGCAAGTCACTGTATCTTTAGCAGGACTAAGATAATATTGCGATTCCTGATCCTTGCTAAGAAACCTATTTTCTTCCTTCACTCTTCTCTTGGTCTTCTTTAACTTGATGGGCTGTTAAACAGACAGAACTTATTATTTAGGTTTTGCCATTTTTTCACTGTTATAAACAGTGAAATGCACTTCCTTATTCATATCTTCTTGTATACCTGTATGAATATTTAAAAGCCATAACTTAGGCCAAATACAGTGGCTCATGCCTGTGAGGAGGCAGAGGTGGGAAGATCTCTCAAGGCCAGGAGTTCAAAACCAGCCTGGACAATATAGTGAGACTTTGTCTCTACAGAAAAAAAAGAAAGAAAGAAAGTACTTATTAAAAAAAGATATATTCTAAAAGTATATGATTTGCTTTTACATTTTATTTTTCTGTACACACACAGACACATTCAGACACAAACACATATACACATCTTTGGACATATCAGTATTTTCAAATTCAGGAAATAATTTTTTCCTCTTTTTATTTCAGGGGTTCATTCCTTATACTGACACACTTTCTCTAACCCTTTGTAAAATACAGAAAGTCCAAGCCTTCTATATCAACTTCAGAACAGCTTCGTGACTCCCCCAAGCCAGGCACAGCTCACAGTGTGATAAGCAGAGCAGGACCAGGAATATCAAAGCCGTAGGCCAAATCTAGTCTTGAGGAGCCTCATGGGATTAGCCCATGTGTCATGTAAATGTGATATTTTCTTAAGAATGCCATCACACACGCAGACACACACACAGAGCTTGAGAAGATTTGCTCTATAAAAATGACCCCAGCAAATGTCCAAGTATCAGCTTACTATGTCATACTTTATTCAGGCAATTCCTGTTGGGTTTAAATAATTTCAATATCCCTCACCCCTGCTATACCTTCTTTTCTAACTCTCGTCAGATGACAGCCATCCTCTGTTCTGTCTCCTAACTTCTCATGTCTTTCTTAATTCATTCAATATTATGATGGACAGGTAAGGACTTAGGACTGCCACCTTGTTATGTTATTTCTGGTTGCTTTGTAAGTTTCTTTTCTTTCCTTCTCCCTTCCCTCCCTTCTTGTCTTTCTTTGGTAAAAGTGATTCTTTCTGGTAACATGTTTTACTTTCTTGCTTTTTATTTTTTGTGTATCTGTTGTAGTGTTTGATATGAGGATACCATGAAATTTGAAAAAAAATACTCATATCCAATTATTTTAAACATATAAAAATGGTGCTTGCAAATAAGCAAGTGAAGAGAAATCTAACAGAAATTCTGCCCTTTAACTTCATTCTCCCCACTTTTTAACCTTTTGTAAATGTTCCATTAATGTCTTTTTATACTATCTGTCACTTTGAAAGTTTTTTTTTTTTTTTTTTTTT
>NW_003852549.1:3257771-3258825 GCF_000181295.1 Otolemur garnettii
TGCCTGGCTACTTTTTTTCTTGCAGTTGTCATTGTTGTTTAACTGGCCCAGGATGGGTTTGAACCTGCCAGCCTTGATGTATGTGGCTGGCACAATAACCACTGAGCTATGGGTCCTGCCTTTTCTGGTGTTTTTTAAAACTTCAAAATGTTAAGGGGATTTATTGGGGGTCAGGGGTCCTGGTTCAATTACTCAGCTGAGCTAGAAAGTTCAACTAAGTCATGCCAGTAATTGAAAGTAGAAATGAATGGAAACTGGAAATAAAACTGGAGTGCACAGGCAGCATGTGTAGAAAACAAGGTGACTCACAAGTTTCAGGGTAACAGATTTTATTTAGGAAGAACAAAGAGAAAGTTTAAAAAGTTTGTTCCTCTCCTGAGGAGAAGAGGCAAAAGAAACCAGACCCAAAGATTTCCAGGAGTATAAATATTCTGTCTGAAGTTGACTACAAGCCCTTCACTGGCCTCTCTGTGCCTCCAGGCTGGGTTTGAGCCAGCTTCAGTGTATGTAGCTAATGCTCTAACCACAGTGCAACAGGCGCCAAGCCCTCAAAAGGATTCTTCTTGTTCACTACCAGTCTTTCTTTCAGATTGAAGAACTCCTTTTAGCATGTCCTATGGGACGAGTCTGGTGTGGGTGAAATTCCCAGGTTTTGTTTGTCTGAGAAAGTTTTTCTTTCTCCTTCATGTTTGAAGGACATTTTTGCAGGATATAATATTCTAGGCATGCATGTGTCATGCTACTCTCTCCTGCCCTGTGAGATTTCCACTGAAAAGCCTGCTGACAAAGGTACTGAAGCTCCCATACATGTTTGTTTTCTGCATTTTCCTTGCTTACCTTATGACATGTTCTTTGTTCATCACCTGGAGGAGCCTGGTTATGAAATACCTTTTCAGTAGCCTTGTGTGGTTTAAACCTGCTTGGTGTTATGACCTTCTTCTTCTGAGTGTGGATATCTTTCTCTAGGTTTAGAAAGTTCTCTGCTGTTATTTCTTTGAAGAAACTCCCTGAATCTCTCTTCTTACCCCCTCTTGAAGTCAAATACATCTTAGAT
>NW_003852549.1:3259760-3272271 GCF_000181295.1 Otolemur garnettii
TCCTTCCTATATACTTTCTTATCTTCAAGCTTCTCCTCGAAGTTCTTACCCCTCCCTATGCACTCCCTTATCTTCAGGCCTCTTTTCAGAGTTCTCCCCATTCTTGAGGGGGCTGGGAATAATGGATTCAACGGAAGTTTCTTTTTTAAGGGTAAAGGGCTTGGTTATTATATTCCCCACTGGCTTTAATGGGTAATCAAATCCTTGATTCATCTGAATCATTTGGGATAAGTTGGTATTGGGTACTCAACACCATCAACTTTATAGACTTGAGTTTCTGTTGTAGGAAGTAGTTTAGAATAATAGGGGAGGGCCACAAGTTAATCTAATTAGCAGCACACTTAGACTTTTAGAGACTGTGGCTCCTCTTGGGTTTTCTACTCAGGTCTTATTAGTACCATGGTGGTGGGCTAATATATATATGAGTTTTACTCTTCTCTGTGTGATATTGCTCCCCTTTTCCCAAAGTTCAGTTTAAAGTTCAATTAAGACAAGTTCCTTGATGGGTTTCCTCAGACTTCAGCCGTGCATTGACTAGCTAGCTTCCAGTATGTGCCTGGAGCAGGGCATGTTGGGTGTCTTTACCTTTACTTCCCAAAGGGCAGTGAAGCTCTATTCAGCCAGCTGTGATGACTCCAGGTAAGGATTCTTTTCATTCTCATTGCTGTGCATGGTCAGGATAATGGTGTAAAGTCCTTTTTACCTTGGTTTGAGGGGGAATGGGTTCTGATCCTGGACCTAGACTTGGTCTCTTTGTTCTTCCAGAGAGAAAGAATGTATAGATACAAAAAAACTAAACAAAATATGGTTAATTGCTCAAGTGGAGATTTTTGCTATTTTTTCTAGTGTTTTTGTCTATTTAATTTAGTCTTTTTTCAGTTCCTTTAGGAGCCCCTGCTAAATTGCAGAGGATTGATGGAGGCCTTTTTGAATAACACAGTGACAAAGGCCTATATCTAATTAAGCTTTGTTTCCTGGCAGAGTTTATGGATTCTTGTTTTTATGGCCCTATTCATGTACTTTACTCTGTTTAAGCTTTGAGGTCTATAAGTTATATATAGTTTCCAGGTGATACCCCAAACTCTAGCCATTATTTACATTCTTTCTGCTATGAAGTCCATTGTCAAATATAAACTAGACTAGCAACCTAAACCATGGGATGATTTTTCTGGGCAACATTTAGACATAGCAGATAATATTTAATACTGCACACATTTTTCAGTATAGCCAACAGGTGACCTTTGTCGAGTCTTAAGGCCTCAGGGTGAATATAATTACTGTACTTAATTTTATATTTTTTTGCCAGTTCCTTAGTCCATTTAATAGATCAGTTTAGTAAAACAGTTATGTTTTATTTTATAAGTTGACAGTACAGCCAGGCTGAGATTTTACACAGGTGGGCTATGGCCTCTTTTTGAACTATTTCTCTCTCTCTGATTTCCTTTTTCACCAAAGACAAATTACAGCAGAACTAACTCAGTTGCCAAAATAAACATTACCTTTAGTATACTGGGTTTGATTATTTGTATAAAGTGCAATAAGAATAATTAATTATTAGTCATTCAGGCCCTCCTTTAGAATTGGCTTTGCTGGAATCTTTTATAACTAACTTTTAGGGCTGACTTTCTTAAAAACCTTTTATGAGCCCAGATTTCATCTGTGTCATCTGTGCCGTTAGATAGCTTTATGCACTGGGTCAATTCTACTTCTCTTGAAGTTCCCAAGCACATTTTGATTCCCGGACCTGTCAGAAAGTGACCTTTGTTACTTACCACAGATCAGGAAATATTATGGATGGGCATCTGGCCAGTTTTTTCAAAGGGCTTTTTTAGTGACTTTATAAAGTCAACCTTAATTCCTTAACACAGTCTAGACACCTCTGGAAATGATATTTCAGCCAAAGCCTTGGTAAAATAACTAATGCCTTCATCATGTCCTATAGAACAAAACAGATTCTTATTAAACTTATGCAAATAACTGTATTGCCAGAAATTAAGAATATTTACAAATGGCTTTTAAATTTCAGAGAAATCAAGGAGAGAGAAAAAATACATGTGTCAAACTCTGTTCATAAGTACATACATTGCTTGAAAAGCTACAAATAGCTCAAAAGACAGAAAATGGTTTTCTTGACTTATAGAAAATAGAACACAGACAGAAGCAACAATATTTTATACAAAAAGTTCTAACAAACTAGCCTATTTTCTCGCAACTGATTTCTGTTCTGTTTGAAGTTAGTTTAGTAATACTCATAGACATGTTAACTTTCCAATGAAAGTTCTAAAAAATCTGTTTTTAGTCTGAAGGTACTCAATTTTCAAAGATATCAGGAATTTGGATTTGAGAGAATCCATTGGCCTCTTTTAATATTTCTTTTTTTGGACAAACTTTGGACTCAGGCAGTTATAAAAAAACACTTTTTTTCCTTTTTTGAGATGGATTGAAATTATTACCAACAATATATGTTAGGAAAGACCAATGTCTTATGTTGTAAGACAGACTAATGCTTTATAATATTGGAATTACATATAACCATAATTCACACAAAATTAATTACCATTTCATATTTGACAATGTTTTCTATATATTTTTAATAAATCAAATAAGCCGGATTTTTTAACAGGTTTAGAGCCTGTTAGCTTCAGTGCATGTGGCCTGTGCCACAACCACTGTGCTATAAGCACCAAGCCCCAAATTTAGAATTTTGATTTTGATAGGTTTGTCAAATATCAAAGGCTTAAAACATTTATTTAAACAAAATTATAAGCCAAAATATTTTAAAGGGAAATACATAGTCAACTGGATCACATGTAAACTGCTTTACAAAATTACTCTTATGAGTGTCATTCAACCCACACAGAAAATCTACAAACATTCTAAATCTTTTTTAACTTTTGCCCTGCCTTTTACTTTCTTAAACAACCATTCTGCTTCAGGACAAATTTATCACACAAGATTCTTTCTTTACACAATGATATTTTTCTTTCTGTCTAATTTCCCTTATTTCTAAAAACTCACTTTTCATAAAACAGGAGTTAACCATTCACTCCCCAAACTGATAATTGGAAGGTTTAAAAGGCAAGAATCTTTCTCTTTGATGAAGATTCAGTTTTTCTAACAATCTAAATGACTAAATCATTACATTTTCCAAATCTAAGAACTATAAGCACAAAAATCTAAGAAATATAACATTGATAAAGGATTTTTTCAATCAGGACTAGACAAGGAATCTTTATTTTTCAGGCTCAGGTAAGCTCAGAAATCAGATTTTTGTTTCCAGGCACTAATATATTGTAGGCCATACCCTTTGAGTTCTAGCAAGGTTATGAATAAAGCAGTCCCAAATATTTCAGATGGCTCCACTCTGAGCCATCTGAGTAGGGAGTACACATCCTAATTCTCCCAGATAAAACTTGCAAAGACTTAATAACCTTGCTCAAGGTGCGGGGTTGTACTTATTCATTTGTTAGAACACCCATTCAGTTTGTAAAGTTATTTTTTTATCTACTAAGTTTTGGCTAAAATAGCTCTCAGGGCTGATTATTTATCTTTAGACAAAGGACACATGCAGGAAACCTCTGACCTGAGCTTCCTCCCCCCTTCCAGAAGCTATTCATCTTGGGGACCTGTTGCTGATATGGACACAGCCCTGCAAAGCATGATTTACACTCTCTCTCTTAGAATTTCAAGGGCCATTCAGAGTTTACTGGAATGACCAAACTGCAACACTTTCCAAGGGATGGCCACTCTGCCAATAGCTCTGGCATTTTCCACTCCCTCTGCATGTCCTTAAGTTTAACAAAATCTCATTTTATTACTGATCTGTGGCCTGTGGGATTAATTCTCAGATTTCTGAGACTAAAGATTCACTGAAGAAATTCCAGTAATAAAACTACAACATCTGGAACTTTTACCCTTTACTTCGGAGGTGGAGTTACAATAGTAGGTTTATTGTCAGAGCCTGCTCTTCTCCTGCATGCTCATTCTTCTATTGGTGAGCTGCTATCACAGAGGACCACCATGGGATCTCCCCATCACTTTGAAGCCTTCATCTCCATGTAATCAGCACTGGAGGACACTTAAGGAATGGCATTAGTTAGGGTGCTGTGGAGCACTCCCATCAGGGAACCAGAGTGTTGCAGGAAAACAGTGAATTAAAACAGATGGATACTTATACCAACAATATAAAGGAAGGAACTCTTAATTGTTGTCAAGAGCTCAGGTGTCTCAAGGCATAAAATGCTGAGTTCTAGGGAACTCTTTTCTAAATTCTTTTATACCCTTTTTCTTTCTTTTTTTTTTTTTTCAATTCAATATCAGCTATATAATTATAGTTACAGATGTGAGAAACCAAAGTGGTGGTGTTAGTTACAGAGTTTTTTTTTTCCTTATTAGTTTTATCTTTAGAGGAGTTTTTTGCAGCTGCCTGCTGCTTTTTCAAGATTACTGAGAAGTATATTCTTATTCATTTTAGTTAGTTTCTAAGCACTCACATACACACATTCTAACTCATTTCTTAATCTGGGCAGCTTTGATTTTTTTTACTCGAATTGCTTTTTAAGACAGAATCAGTGGGAAAAAAGAAGGGGTAAGTTTCTGGGATCTTTATAAGGTTTAAGAGTGTTTTCACTTCCTGCAATAGAGACCTCCTTAGACTAGGAAAAGGAGAGGACCCCATGCTGAGGGCTACTAGCTCTGATGGAAGAGTCCTCCCCAGGTGACAGAAGAAAGAGGGGCCCAAAGTCTAGTGACATGGGGCATCAAAGAGTTAGGGAGATGTAGAATTAGAACTAGCTAGGAAAAATACTCCAGGTGGGAACAGAAGTATGAACAAGGTCACCAAAAAGAGGTAAAAACAAGTCAAGGCCACATGCTCCCTGGTGGACCAGTTCAGAGGGGCCACACTACCAAGCCCAATATCAATAATAAAGATGAAGAGACTAATGATTGCTAGGCCAAAGGCGCATCAGGCGGTGAGGGGTGTAGGACACATAAGAGCAAGTAGGTAAATTAAGTGATTTCAGAAGGAGCAAAGTCTTGAAGGGTCCCTTGAAGGAAAGGATCCGCAATCCACTCACAAATGTCTCCAGAACTGTTTGTTTCAGGACAAGACCAATCCTCTAATAGACACTGAACAAATGACACAAAATGACAAAACAGACATGGGCCAGACAATGTCTAATAGTTCTCAATTACTCTCACACTCTTGTACTACCAGAATCAGAACCAGAATATATTCTTATACACTTTTAACAGGCCTGTGAGTGATCTAACACCCCTGGGAGGGTTGATTGGACCCTCACTTTCATTTTAATGGTGTTTCTGGGTGTTGACACACATTTCTGGGAGTCCCTGACAGGCCAGTAGGGCTGAAGTTCCCCACTGGTTGAGTTGTTCTACTGACACATGTTTCTGAGAGCTTCTGACCAGCTAATGGTCTGGCAACCCTGGGTTCCTGTCTAAAGTTCTGGTCTCTTTGGCATTCCCTTGGAGGTTTCTAAGGGCTCTACACAAGCTACAATAAATGAATTCAACAGATAGTTACGTATCTTTACAACAATTTACAACAAATAAGCATAAAAAAATACCATTAATGGTTAATTAATGTCTGCAGACACTAGTCAAAAACAAATGTTTAACTGGCTTACCTCCAGAGGTGGATCCACAGGTGAATTTAGGAGTGACTGTCAGTCAGTCTCTTGAGGGCTGGGTTCTCTAGGGGCCCTGGGATGTTTCCAGGGGGTGCCTCCCCTCAAAGGGATCACAGCATGCCCCTCTCAGAGACCACCTGAGGATCGGCAGAATATGTGCCAGCCAGTAATGTCAAGCAGTTGTTATTTCAAAAAGTAAAAAGGACTGTTTTTTTTTTCTTTTGTTTTAAACGAGTAATTCACCTTGGGTCTTTTGCTGAGTGCTGGCATCTTACTCAAGGTTATTTGTAACCTAGTAACCACAGTTTTTAGCAGGCAAAAAAGTTAGGAAAACAGTTTTAACAAACTTTGTATTAACTCTTTAATTGCCAGAAAGAGAGGATCTTTAATGCACAAAAGGGCCACGTAAGAAAGATAGAAACCAGTCAGCACAACATGCTGCCAAATAGACTAAGATTCCAGAGCAAAACTGTACAGTAAAGTTTAACTCCCACCTTGACAGTGATGTTGAAGACAGTGGGAGACATAGAGGATATGAGTGAAAAAGTAAAAGGTTAGTAATTTCATCAGACAATTTGGCAAGGTGAAGCGGGGGACAGAGTCTGTCTTTTACTAGGGGCTGAGAGATTCTCAGTGGCCATCACCTGGGTGAAAAGTAGCTCTTGTGCCCCAGCCACAACCAGTGGCCATAACCTGGGTTAAAATAAATTGTACGTTGTCACGTTCACAGAAAGAAAACAGAAATGTTGATACTTAAACTCACAAATTGAAATTGAAGGCACACCAGGAAGTAAGTAATATATAGAAACAAAAGTGATCCTCAGTCTCAAGGATAGTGAACAGTTTACCAGGAAAAAGAAGAGAAAGGAAAACACAGAGACCTCTCCCAGATTGAAACCTATGAGAGTTCCCTGAAAGAATTGACACTTGAGTGAGTGTTCAGGGTCAAATCAGATACAAAATGACTGACAAATTTCACACAATTTCACCAACATAGGAAGGGGCGAACATGGGGAACAGGGACCTACCAGGGACTCACTCTCTGTGAGTTGAAAGAAGAAAACTTGACAGACCAGAGACGCAAGAAAGGGAACCTGACAAGGTGGTTTCACTTTCTCATCATTGCCCTTCGGGTGGCAGCCAAAACCAGAAAAATTATCCAAATGGATACAAACAGTTAAACAGGTTTGATGTGAGAAACAGGGGCCTGCTGGATGGTCCCTGCCCTATTACAGACAGACAAGCCAATACAACAAAGAGAAACAGATGAACAAAACAGGAGAGACGGTCAGTCAAAAATTAGTCAGGTGAAGAGCCGTGCCTGACCCCCATTCACTCATACAAAACACAGAACTTACAAAAGACTCACAAACCAAAACCAGCACAGTCAACTGCAAAAACCAGAACAACCCAACAGAAGACTGCAAATACCAGAACAGGACTAGTCTACAAATCCGAACAGTCCAAAAGACTGTTAATACCAGAATAGTCTAATAAGGGGCTGCAAGCCAGCAAGACAGGGAGACATCTTCCCTCTGCCTTGGATTCTTTTAAACACAGAATACCTCAAGGACAACACAGAACACCTCAGGGACAGGGAGATGTCTTTCCCTTGCCCTGGAAACAGGCATCTCAGGCTGTGTCCAGCCTAGCCTCTTATTTCCCCTCAGGTTTTCTAGAGATCCACAGAAAACCACAGAAAACTATGGACTTAACCGAATCAGAAAATTTTGGGAGCCTGTGCATTTAATTCACGTGTTTGAGGGCACAGGGTGGACAGCGTTTCTCCAGTGCCTTTCCCTGGAGCCCTCGGTTGGTGGTGGGCTCAGGCAGGGGTCCAATAATCTCACTGGGGTGTCCAAATATTGTAACTCACACAGCTGAGAAAGATATTTGGATCCTACTTTTATGCAAATTGAAATTTATTGTACCTGCACAGGGGTTGTTGTCATAGGATGCAAGCAACCTCAAATGACAGATCAAATGGATCTTTATACCCTATTTCTGCATCACAGCAAGCAAGCAAAGGAACAGAGGCTGAATCATTGCTGTCATTGTTAGGTGGGGGGGAGGTCACATAGTACACGGGGGAGGCAGGAGGTACGTCAAACCTCTCCTTCCTGCGTACTTTCTTATCTTCAAGATTCTCCTCAAAGTTCTTACCCCTCCCTACACACTCCCTTCTCTTCAGGCCTCTTCTCAGAGTTCTCCTCCCCACTCTTGAGGGGGCTGGGACTAATGGATTCAAAGGAAGTTTCTTTTTTAAGGGTAGGGGGCTTGGTTATCACGCCAGGCAAAATCTTTTACTCTCTTCCCTCATGCTCAGTGCTGGGACTCTAGAGTTTGGGGAGGGGTGGTGTCAGCCCAGGTCACAGCTGACACCACCCCGTCTCACCTGAAGCCTGTGGAGACTGGCTACCTCTGATGTTTATTCCAAGGACTCTTTAGTCAGCAGGAGGTAGATCCTGCCAGAACTAGTTCCTTCCCTTCAAGGCAATGTTTCCTTCTGGCTCAGGGTGTATCTAGAAATGCCAACTGGAAGCCAAGAATCAGGGGCTTGAGTAGTCTGCTTGGTACTTTATTTTACCGTGGCAAAGCCAGTACCCAAGTTGCAAAACAAAGTCCTGTGAATTAATTCCTCTCCTTTCCATAAGTGGAAGATCTCTTGTTGTCATAGGAAGCACTGCCTGTAGTTGAGGCAGTGACACAGGCACTATGGGAGGTTGACGGCCACTGCTGGTGTCTCACAGGGCCATGTACAACTCAAATCCACTGGCTCTGACCCAGCACAGCCACAGTCATTGCCCCCAAAGTGCAGCCATTGTGGCCCAGCTGCCTAATTCATTTATTCAAGGCTCCTAGCTGCTTTTTGTCAGCCAGCTGGACATGAGGCTAGATAGAACTTTAGCTTTGGGGCAGAAGATTTTTCTTGGGGCAGATTGGTCAAACTGCTCTGTCTGTGGACATCAGCAGAATTCTGCCCTGTGCTGTGTCCCCTGTACCAAAGAGGACCTGGGTTTCAATGCCAAGTACCACAATCACTTCACTCTTTCTCCCCCAGGCACACAGATCCTCTCTCTGCTTGGCGTCCTTCCACACACTGCCAGAGATGGAGAAGGGATGGAGCAGGCAGTGGAAGACTGTTTTCTGCTCTCTTCTATGCCTCTTTTCCTGAAATATTCTTAAAAACAGACAGTATAACTACTCATGTGATTTTTGATTGTCTCAAATGTGCTTGCTTCTTGAATAGTTGTTGAATTTGGTATTTGTGCAAAGGGATGACGGCTGTAGGTTTTTATTCAGCCGTCTTCCTCTGTCCCCCTCTCCTCTCCTGTCTTAAAATTATTTCTTACTAGAGATTAATTACCAAAAACATAATTATCCCATGTCTACAGGGACTGGGGGTAAATTTTTTTAAACTTAGGTTTTCCTAATTGTCACATATTAAGTTATAAATGGTATGAAATGAATAAATTTTGTAAATAATGTACAGGATCTGAGAATTAAGTTTCTGAACTATTCTTAGAGAAAGTGTTACATTCCTCACTGCTGAATATCATTACAGTCACCACATGGCCAAGGGGAGTACTTAGAAGGTGACTATACTGATACTGCTTTGTATGTTTTGAACTCTGGAGTCCATTGAAATCTTGAAAATGCCAGGAGAAAGGCTAAACAGTAAATTGCAGTTAATTTTGGTCAATACCACCTCTTGGTTGAGTAACGGATACCATCTCCCACCCTGGCCCTAGCACAGTGTTTGTAGAGAAGCTTGTATGCAGTAGGCAGGAGCCAGGATAACAATAAAAACTCTTTCATCCAGATATTAGGGATTTATGTTCTACTACTCATTGCTGCTTCTGACTGTGGAGGGCTTGAAGAGTATGTGTTGATAACTCCTCGGGACCCCTGGGCTAAGGATTTTTTGAATGTTTATTATTAATGAGGAATAATTCTACCCCTTTTTCCATTGTCCCATTTTCCAAAAACACAATACTTGACTGTAACTTTTCCGTCCACACATGTCTGCTTAGCACCCATTTGATCCAGGTGTTATACCCGAAGCAACTGGAATAGAGAAATGCCAGCACTCTGAGTCCAAATTAAGCAAGAGTCCTTAATTGATTGGCTGGGCTGAGAGTGAGTTAATGCCGCATAGTCTCTCAACCTCTAGAAGCAGGGGTGGAAACCTTTTATAAGGTGCTTTTGATAGGGGAAGAGGAATCCTTAATGTAAGCCTCACAGTGTAAGATTTAATGTAAGTCTCAGAAGAGCCAACACCTGCAGAATTAGATCTATAGGGTAGGGGGAGTGCTTACAAGGAGGAGCTGTGGTTTCACAGGTTTTTGCAGTTTTTGCTAAACTCAACAGCTTTCCTGTTGTTGAAAGCCCTTAGCAAAGTCCTTAGCAAAAATGGAGTAAGTCTGGCTCTGTGAACAAAATGGAGTTAGAGTATCACACAGGCAGTGTGCTAAGACCATGAGAAACACAGAGAACTGGATGCTCTCCAAGCATCATAAAGACAGTGGCTTTAAAGTGGTCTTCCATCTTGCCCTTCCCAGGAATAGTTACTGATGATTGACTTTTTTCTTGAGGGTGAGCCATACTTGTTTTTCTGTATACCATTTGATTTTTGTTTGTTGAAACCTGGATATTGGGATCTAATAATGTGGTAACTATGAAAGCCAGATTCTCTGCCATTCCCCAGGGTCTTCTGTTTTTGTTTTCTCTTAGTTTTGATTGTTGTAGGCTGTCTGTGTGCCAAAGATCAGCCTGAGATGTAAAGTTAAGGTCTTCTCAGGTCTTTTCTGAGCCTGCGTCTTTTCCTGGGCATGTCTCTGTATGTGCAAGTGCTTTCAAATGTCTAGTCTTTAAATATGTGGCTTGGAAAGGGGGAAAAGAGAAAAATGGAATGGGGGGTTGTTGAAAGACACCAGTTCTTTAAATCCCCTGGAGGTGATTTCAGTGGGGAAAGGGACAGGACTTACAACAATGGGGGTTGTGGGAATAAAACAGCGGCCACCCACTTTTGTCATGGACCTCCGCAATCAGAAGAAGCAATGAGTGAGTAGAACATAAATTCCTAATATTTGGAGGAAAGAGTTCTTATTGTTACCCTGGCTCCTGCTAGCTGCTTACGAGCTGCTCTACAAATGCTGTCCACAACCCCTGCCCTAGGCTGGGGTAGGGGGTGGGTATCCATCACTCAACCAAGAGCTGGTATTGACCAAAATTAACCATAGTTTTCTGTCCTGTCCATTGTTTCCCCTGGAATTTTCAAGACTTCAATAGACTCCAGAGTTCAAAAATAGTTACATCAGACAAACCTCCCCAGGACAGTGGTTGTGTAGGTGCTGTGTTGTGCTTCCTGTTCCACCACCTTCCAGAATCCTCTGCCCCGGAACTGTCTTTCATCTTTAATCTTTCTACTCACACATTTATAATTTTACATAAGAATATATGCTATTGTTTATTTTTAGTAAAGCCTTTTTTTAATGAATCTTTCTCCTTGAACAGCCTGTTATTTTTCTCCATGTTCATGTAATCATTTATATAAGTATTATTTATGTATATAAAAATAAGTATTTACATACAAATTTATAAAATACGTTCATATTAATAGTTTCATGCTCACTAATTTTATTTAATATTTCTACTCTGTACTCTAACAAAAATACACTTAATTTATTCTTTTCACTCATTTAATAAATCAAAACTCCATATAGTGTACAGACATCCAAAGATATCTTGGAAAATATATACAGCTATTCTAAATACAGTATTTTAAAAGTAAAAACAGTGACAATAGTTTGATTTTTAAGCACAAATCAGATATTATCTGAGATATTTGGGGAAAGAGTCTTTCTTTGTATAAGACATAGGCTTTGATTGCCAAGATATACCATTTTCACCCTACAGGCAGCAAATCAAAATATTAGGTTCAATAATATGTATAAATTTTCCTATGGAATGTTTGAATTTTATGCTCTTCTTTCCTTTTTTTTTTTCTTTCTTATTGTTATTGTTCTGTTGTCAAGACAGTCTCACTCTTTGTCCTGAGTAGAGTACAGTGGAGCCATCATAGCTCACTGTAGCCTCAGACTCCTGAGCTTTAGGGATCCTGCTGCCTCAGCCTCCCGGTTAGATGGGGCTGCGGGCACCTGTCCCAGTGCCTGCTGTTTTTTTTTTTATTTTTTGTGGACACAAGGTCTCACTCTTATTCAGACAATTCTCAAACTTCTGAGTTCAAGCAGTCTTCTTGCTTCAGCCTCTCGGAGTGCTAGGACACAGGCATGAGCCACTTTCTAATGGACAAAGCTTTATTATTAAAGAATTATTGTTATTGCTTGTAACATATTATAGGCAGTCAACTAGGTGTTCTTTGATTATTTTTATTATTTCTTACCTTTGGAAAGATATCCTAATTTTAACAAATAATTAAGTTTTCTGTTTATTTTTAAGAAAATTACCCTGTAAATTGACATGTATTCTTTTAGAAATTAAGGGTATTTGACATGTGAAATTAACACAAAGTAACTTATGGCATTTCTTTCTTTCTTTCTTTCTTTTTTTTTTTGGTTTAAGTAAGAAGCTGATATTAGCATCATTAGAGATTCAGAAAAATCAACATTACTTTCTAAAGTTGAACAGGTGTGGGGCACAGCAATTTAATGACTTTGAAAGAAATTTTTAATTAAAAATTCATCATCATAAATTTGTGTCAGGCATGGCAAAATATGTAGATGCATACTTCATAAGTACTTTTTATTTTGATGTAAATTCCTGTCAGAGGCAGTGATTTATAAGCTTTCCATTATTAATAATATCAATAATGGTGCTTATCCTTTACTCTAGAAAAA
>NW_003852549.1:3272305-3284800 GCF_000181295.1 Otolemur garnettii
TTCGCTTTCTAGACTGGAGGTTCCAAAGGGAGATGAGGTCTGGTTTAGGGACCCTGACAGGGTAACAAGATCTGGCCTCTGTTCTTGATGTTTTTGAGACATGTAAACTAGGCCTTGAAATCCTCTCATCTGACTCACAGAGCTCCCCCACACTTTGAGTAAAGGGAAAGTTTTCTCTACTTCAAGATTTTTAAAGTCCCTGTTTTCACTTGATCAGATGTAAGGAAGAGGACTGGGCTCTATAACATGCTGTCCTGACTTTGTTACATCTGACTCTTCCAGATGTAAGCAAAAGGACTGGGCTCTGTAACATGGTGTCCTGACTTTGTCAGGCCTCAGACCAAGATCCTGGGATATCACAAGGCTGCTGGGATGGGCCCTCCCATTGTCACTGCTTTCCCAAGCTATTTCTTCTGCTCTTCTCTCCCCAGCTGGTTTTGGTGACTCTTGTCCTTGGCTTTATGACTGAATTACCTGTTCAGAATGAACCATTCTGTCTCTGCCTCCAGGTAGCTCTTTGAACAGACTGGCCACAAACTGCAGACAGAATAAACCTAAGGGTCAGCCATTCACTATGGAAGATGTAATCATTCATAATCATCTCCCTGTTGCTGGAGAGTGGTTCACATTTTGCTAACCAGTCGCCATTGACAGCTCTGCTCTCAAATCTACTGTGATAGTCTCACCTGAATTAGGCCTTGCTGTTTCTGTCCAATTATTGCCTTACACTGTCAAGAAAATGCATTGCATTAATACTTAAAATTAAGATCAATGATTACTTCAGCATAGTGACAGGGTGCTGCTTCACGATGCCATTGAATCTCTCATTAATATTAATTTGCAGTTTGTAGAAAAATGGATTAACAAATGAGCTCCAGCATCTAATTCAAATACTGATTAACTGAGCCATAAATCTGTGGGCACGAAAGAAATTGCTTTCAACCATCTGTGTTTGATTTTATGATCTTTCTTAGCATTTTCAAATTCATCTTATTTCAGTAATAACATACTTTCTCTAGTAGGTTGGCTATTAGCAAATACTTGAGAATTTGCTAATCATCATAAATCTGTTTTAGATTACCAAGGATGACAACATTTTCCATTGATTTCTTTATCTATCTAAAGATATCATACCCCCGATATCCATATTACCAGGATCAACCATAATTTACTGATATGTGTTGAGAGCCTGAGACTGAATTCAGAATACAATTTTCCTTAATATAGAAAGACCAAAAATTAATAGGATACTTAATTTGAGTTGTTTTTCTTGATTACAGCAGTTAACTTCCACTATGTTGAAGATATTAACACACATGTCATGTTAATACCATAGAAAAATGTAGGGTGGCACCTAGGGCTCAGTGGGTGGGGCTCTGGCCCCATATACCGAGAGTGGTGGGTTCAAACCTGGCCCCAGCCAAACTGCAACAACAACAAAAACATAGGCAGGCATTATGGTGGGCGCCTGTAATCCTAGCTACTTGGGAGGCTCAGGCAAGAGAATCACCTAAGTCCAGGAGTTGGAGGTTACTGTGAGCTGTGATGCCATGGCGCTCTGCTGAGGGTGATAAAGTGAGACTCTGTCTCTAAAAAAAAAAAATAACACACAGCCCCACATAGTGGTAAGATTCACCACCTCTAACTGGTTGTTTTTTGTGCCTTCAAAACATAAAATTTTCTTCTTCTAAGGGAATGGTTTGCTTATTTTTTCTATTAACAAATATTTATTATACTTCTAAAGCATTACACTGATTGTTGCTTTGGAGTATATAAATGAATAATGTGTTCCTCAACCTCAAGGCATCTCCCAATTAGCAAGGAAAATAGATGAAGCACGCATGCAATAACTGGAATGCAAATTCCACTTTTTATTTATTTTCTAATAAATAAATATGCAATCTCTGTAGGTTTGTGAAACCAGAGAGTGACAGAGAAAGCAAGCAAAGTTATTGTAGAGATAAAGCTTCTTTTTAGATCCTGTAGTATTAGGATTTTCCTCCACTGGCAAGCACACTTCTTCTAACTCACGTCAGAGTGCAAACTTTAGTTTGTATCAGAATCCTCTGAGGACTGATTAAAATATGGATTGCAGGGCCTCACTGATCCTCTGAGTTTCAGATTCACTGGATATAGGGTGAGGCCTGAGAATTTATATTTCTAACAAATTTTCAGGTGACCTTAAGTTCCCTACCCAGGGAACTTTCTTTAAAAACCACTAGAGACTCTCAAACTTGATCAGTTGTGGCAATTATATGAAGAGTATTTTCTTTTCTCTTATAAAACCTTTCCTCCCTCCCTTAATCATTCCTTTCTCCTTCCCTGCTTTCCTCCTTCCTCCCTTCATCCTTCCTTTCTCCTTCCCTTCTTCCTTCCTTCTACCCTCCTTCCTCTTTCCTCCCATCCTTTCCTCCTCTCCTTTTCCCTTTCCTTTCCTCCTCTTTATTCTCCTTTATAATAGGGGAACTTTGTCTTCCTCACCCTTAAAACACTCCATGTCTCTGTGCCAGCAATCAAATATTAATATCAACATTTTTAAAGTTTATGGTATAATTTGTTGAATTCTGGGTTATTAATTTTCCTTTGCACTATACTGGGGAAAATTAAATAGAAGAGGATTGGGTAAACCTGGTGGGTAAGCATAACACAACTGTACTGAATAGATGAAGTGGAAAAAATGAGTTTATACTCTTTCATTTGATTTGCTGGTAAGCACAAGAACTCCCCTCCATATACACACCAAGAGAGCGTCTATAGGTCCAAAGGCAGCAGGGCTTGACCACTCTTAAAGGCTGGTACTGACTGCTGATGAGCCATGCAACCAGGGGCCAAAGCTCACTAGGAGCTGTAGGTGGCTGGAAAGAGGCTGGCACAAGAGATGACCAGTTACTGTGACCTATGTTCCACTCCCACCACATGGTGGATCTTTTCTTATTTTTAAACAATCTCAAGGTCCCATGCCCTTTTTAATTCTCACCATTCCTAATGAAATAGTACTCCTTCGTGTGTCCCTTGCTGGAAAAAGAGGACACCACAGGTAAGTATGAAGAACCTTCCAGCAATATTGGTTTTATTAAAATGTGCATTGTCACATTATCTCTCAGAACAGACTCTGATGCCAAGTATGTCAGGCACCACAGCATTGTGAGTGTGTGTTTTACACTTGTGCTGGTAGGATATGAATAATCGTAGCTACAAACAATGTTTGCAACTATTTTTCTGATTGTTAAATGGGCAAAGCTTGGTGTGGGAGATGGCAGAACTAGTCCTTCAAGAAATTATGTCATTTTTATTGCCCAGATTTCCCCAACTGTTTCTCCTTGTGGAGAATGGCTGGATGATAGCACCCAAAATGAAGGGGGCTGACATTTCTTACTATGAGCAGGACAACCTTCTCTATAGGAAGCTTGTGCATAATCAATTGCAGAGTGACTTCATATGTAAAAGGACACCCACCCTATCAAAATCTTAAACTTAACAACACTGAAAATTGCTTCTCATTTTAAAAATAGTATAGGCTTTAGAGGTGAGCTGTTTCATTCTGTTCTAAATCACAGACTCATTCTCTTGAAAGGAGCTTCAGTTTGATGTTCCATCAAAAGGAAAAGACTCTTCCTCCACATCTCTGAGGTAGCCAGCTGGCTCCTGCTTTAATCCTTCCAGTGAGAGGGCATTAATGACCATTATGGTGCTAAATGGGACAAAATTCTTCCTTTCTGAAGATTTCATGATAATGCTGATCTTCCTGCCATGAGTCAGGTCTCTCTGCTTGTAATGTACTACCTCTCAATGAATACCTAGTATATACCAAAAGGTGTACAGGGTCATTGTTGGGAGCAATAAAATTAATGAGACCCAGTACTTCTCTTATGATGTTCACAATTTACACAAAGAAGAATTAATGCATGTGGGTAATTATTTCTAATTCAAGTACCAAAGAAAATTTTTAAGTTTTATGAAGCTTCTTTCAGATGAGGTAAAAAGAATGATACTGAGATGGAAGGAAGCTTCATTTAGGAGAAATTAGTAGGTGGCAATACAGGTGTAAAGGGGACAGAACAGGAACATTCCAGGCAGAAGGGAGGGTATGTGCATGTGCTTAGAAACCTGGGTTAAAACTCCCTGGAGTGCACCAAAGAGTAAACAGGGCAGCAAAGAGAGCCACACTTTTCAGATGGGTTGGGGTTGAGTTATGGAGCACCTTGGATCTAGAGACAGCAGTGTGGGTTTGACTGACTACACTACCATTCTCCAAAGTGGAACATAACCCCCAGGATGTTTAGAAGAGACTGCATCAGGGTGTGAGAATGTCAGACCTTCTAGTTAGCTTGGACTTTTAATCTTAAAAATGAAAATAATTAAGCATTACTAAAGTTTACTGACTGAATCTTACTCCTTCAACTATGTTTCAAAATCACACACATGTACCACATTTCATGTAGGATTTGGGAGGCAAATTGAGGGACATGTGGGGGCACTTTCATGTTTCACTACCTCTCAATGACTTTGCAGGTTGTGGGGGCCCAGTTTGTGGGGTTATAGATTGTTATCTCATTTTAACTAAATTCATCTTTACAAAGTGGAAAATACCTTTAAGAGGTTCCTTCAAAAAACCCACAGGTTCAAAATAATATTCATAATACAATAACAAACAAATTGTGGCAGAAGTCACATTCCTTCTACTCCAAGTCAAGATGTTCAACAGCCACATTACAAGACTAATACAAGACAGGGCTAATATGATGAAGTTAAAAATAAATATAGTCCTAAAAAGTGACACTTGAAATATACATCCAACTTTACTTACGATGAACTTTCTTGTAAATTACATACGTTTATATATTATACCTTTATGAAATGTTCAGAGGTTTTGTTTTTGGGGGAGGGTTGCTTTATTTTGTTTTTGCTATGATAGTCCATGAACTAGGTATCAAAAAATTGAAACATGGAACTGGTGTAGGATAGTAACTTCAGCTGCTGTATCACAACATATTCAAAAATACTAAGGTTTTCAAAAATAATAAAGCATATACATATACTCAAAGTATAAAGATAAAAAATATATAAAATATGTGAATACAGAGGGGGTGGAGACAAGATGGCTGACTGGAGCCAGCTTTTCACAGAGGCTCCCATCCAGAAGGAGAGTTAAAGGACAGAAGTTTAACAAGTAAGCCGATGGTTTGGAGCTGAGCCAAAAGAGAGGGTTGAAGAATGCACATTAACCCTGCTGATGCGAGCTGATGCGAGCAAGGATACAAATAAAAGGTACAAAATCCGTTGCCAAGTGGATGGAATCCCATCCCCCATGAGAAGGGCTTGCAGTATACTCCATACAAACAAGCGAGCAGAATTCAGATGTCCTCCTATTTTATCCCACAGGAGAGATCCTCTAGAAACTGGACCTCCTTCCCCTACTAGGTTGCCATGGCACTCTCCTTCCAGGCATAAAACTGTATAAAACTGTATATATTCTCTACCTGCAATTCTGAACTCCCAGTGCTACCTTCCACTTCCACCCCCAAGGTCTGGAATCCTATCTCCCATGTAGTCCAGATTCTTGGGCATTTTCTTGAGAGGTATGGACAGGGCAAAGGCTATTGCTGGTCTGTGCTGATTCTGCAGCACGGGACTAAGGAGAAGGTGATCAGCTGAGAGGGAACCATACAGGAATGGCAGTACCCCAAGACACAGAGCAGCAGCCTCAGTGGCAGGAACAATAGGGCTCGCACTCCTGGGGATGTTCTGGACAGACACTCCCAGTCTCTCTATGCAACCAGAGAAAGTTGGGCATCATCTCCAGTGGCAGCCTTTGGTGGAACAGATCTGAGATGGAAACGCAGGCTCCGTGAGTAAAGGGTATGCATGAGGCAATACTGGCCTGGGCGGAGCACAGGGACTAGAATATGCATGCATAGAGATGGCAGATTCCCGGGGCAGGGCTGATCCAGAGGACTGCTTTACTGAGCCTAAGATGTACCTGGCCCACAGGGGATCATAGCTGAGACAAAGGTGGGCAGGAAGAGGCTGGAACTGACAGATGAGTGTAAGCTTTAACCACACCCACCTCAACACAAACTGCAGCCAAGACTGGGCAGTAGCACAGACCGGAGCTGAGTTACAGTACCTATGAACTCAAACAGCAACTGATCCACAGGGGAACATAGCTCGGACACAAACAAATTTTGCAAAGTTCTGTTCTACGAGCAACATCAATCAGGAGTGGGGCTGCAACTGAGAGAACCACCCCAGCCTCCATGAAGCACCTGAGATTGTCAGGGCTCACCTCCCTCTGCTAGATAATGGCAGAGAGTGGCATCCTGGATGAGAAGACATAGATCTCCCTGTGACTCAGGAAGGCACAAACCCCTACAGCATCTGCTCATTGGTGTGAACTGGGTCATAGACCTGTAGGGTTACCAGTGACTGGGTGTGACAGAGGTGCAAGGTGGGGAAGGAGGCATCAACCTTCCCAGACTAAATTATTTGCTGGGTGGGTCCTTCAAAATCACACACATGTACCGCATTTCGGAGCACTGGAGCGAGTCATACTTGAGCTCCCAGCAGACCCCTGCTATCTAGTTGCCAGAGACATTTTTATCTCTCCCACCTGAGACTGGTGCTGACTGGGACAATTGATTTGGACCTCTTGAACTGGGCCAATGCCCTGAGGACTATCCAAAGTGGTACAGTGGGTGTACAGTTGTGGGAAGGTTTGATTTTGATTTTCCTTTTCCATTGTTGCCTGTGTGGGGCGAGGTGACTTAATTGCTGGTATTCCTCCACAGCTAATACTTCAACCTAGAGTAACTAATTCACTAGGGTAGGACAGAGACAAGCTAAAAACAAGATAGAACCACTTAGCCCCACCACACCAAGAAGGCCCCCAGTCTCTCAGGCCATACCACTGTACAGGTCCTTGGCAAAGCTCTAGGGGAAAAGGTACAGACCCCAGTCCCAGCTTTTGGGCAAAGGGCTGGTTAATCATTACCCCCTGGAGCCCCTGAACCAACTTCTCCTTATCTGCTCATATAGCTAAATAGTGTAAAATAATCATGGGGCAGAATGAGTGGAAAATCTCCAGTAACATGAATAACCAGAGTAGATCAACACTCCCAAGGAACCATATGGTGGACACAATGGAAGATACCATTCATAAACAGATGGCTGAGATGTCAGAAATCAAATACAGAATTTGGATTGCAAATAAGATAACTGGAATAGAAGCAAAGTTGGAATTAGAAATTCAAGGAGCATTTCAAAAGTTGTCTCAAGAATTCAATGAATTCAAAGACAAAATCACCACAAATTTTGACACATCAAGACAAGAATTTGCAGCCCTGAAAGATCTGAGAAATACAGTAGAATACCTCAGTAACAGAATGGAGCAAGCAGAAGAAAGGATTTCTGACATTGAAGACAAAGCTTTTGAACCCTCCCAAATGCTCAAAGAGGAAGGGAAATGGAGAGCAGAAACAGATCATTCTCTCAGAGAGCTCTGGGATAATTCGAAGAAAACTAATATTCACCTTATAGGAATTCCTGAAAGTGACAAAGCTGCCTCACAAAACACAGAGGCTCTTCTTCATGAAATTTTGAAAGAGAACTTTCCAGACATGCCAAGAGATTCTGAAATTCAGACAGCAGACAGTTTCAGAACCCCAGCACAATTCAACTTGAATAAGACATCCCCCAGGCACATCATAATTAATTTCACTAAAGTTAATATGAAAGAGAAAATTCTGAAAGCAGCCAGATGTAATAAAACCATAACCTACAAGGGGAAGAAAATTAGAATGACTGCAGATCTCTCTGCTGAAACCTTTCGAGCTAGAAGAGGGTGGTCATCAACCTTTAATCTCCTAAAACAAAATAACTTTCAACCCCGGATCCTGTATCTGGCTAAACTCAGTTTCAGTTATGATGGAGAAATGAAATACTTTAATGATATTCACATGTTGAACAAATTTGCCATAACTAAACCAACTCCTCAAGGTATTCTCAGACCTATCCTCCATAATGACCAGCACAATCCTCAAACACCAAAGTAAACTCACTCAGAAACTTTGGATCAAATTCCAACTTCACAGTGGCAATAGGATTAAAAATGTCCACTGGACTTTCAAAAAACTCGATACTCAAAATTCTACCAGGCTTAACAATATTCTCAATTAATGTGACTGGTTTAAATTATCCCCTTAAGAGGCAGAAGTTGGCTGACTGGATAAAAAAACTCAGGCAAGATATCTGCTGAATACAAGAATCTCATCTTACCTTAAAAGATAAATATAAACTCAGGGTGAAGGAATGGTCATCTATATTCCAGGTAAATGGAAAGCAGAAAAAAGCAGGTGTTGCGATTTTATTCGTAGATACAATAGGCTTTAAACCAACAAAAGTAAGCAAGGATAAGGATGGTCACTTCATATTTGTTAAGGGTAATACTCTATGATGAGATTTAAATTATTAATATTTATGCACCCAACCAGAATGCACCTCAATTTATAAGAGAGACTCTAATAGGCATGAGCAACTTGATTTCCTCCAGCTTCATAATAGTTGGAGATTTTAACACGTCTTTGGCAGTGTTGGATAGCTCCTCCAATAAGAAGCTAAGCAAAGAAATTTAAGATTTAAACTTAACCATTCAATATTTGGATTTAACATGCATCCATAGAACATTTCATCCTAACAAAACTTAATACACATTCTTTTCATCAGCCCATGGAACATACTCCAAAATTGATCACATCTTAGGTCACAAGTCTAACCTCAGCAATTTAAAAAGAATAGAAATTATTCCTTGCATCTTCTCGACCCATCATGGAATAAAAGTTGAACTAAGTAACAACAGGAATCTGCACACTCATACAAAAACATGGAAGCTAAATAACCTTATGCTGAATGATAGCTGGGTCATAAATGAGATTTAGAAGGAAATTACCAAATTTTTGAACAAAACAATAATGAAGACATAAATTATCAAAACCTCTGAGATAACACAAAGGCAGTCCTAAGAGGGAAATTTATAGCACTGCAAGCCTTCTTCAAGTGAACAGAAAGAGAGGAAGTTAACAATTTAATGGAACAGAGGCAGAGCAAGATGGTGGACGGGATGCATCCCTAGGTCAACTCTCCTGGCAGTTTCAGGTGAGAGTGGGGGGCCAGATCTTTCCCCGCATGAAGTGCTGGCACAGACAAGCAGCGCAGGGTGTGCAGCAAGGAGGTGAATTGCTGGATTGAAAGTGTAGCCCAGAACTACTGTGTCTGCCAGAAAAAACTCAGGGCAGCAGCTGAAACAGCACCAGCTGCGACCTGTGGCAGCTGTGACCAGCGGCACCAGGTCTGCGGCTGACTCCCTGAGAGGCAGAAACAAATCCCTCCCCCACAAAGGACTTCTGTGCCCAATTTGTTGGGAAGTTTGGGTGTTTCATGGAGAGTGTGGTGAGGTGTGGATTCCCGAGCAGAATTTGGCAGCCAGAAAGGGGAGGCATTTGGACCCAGTTTGGAGCATCAGGGATCCAGGCAAACAGACAGAAACTTGAGGGGAAGGGACTCCACTTAGGAACAGATCTATCCTGTAATTTTCAAAGTGTGTGTGGAGTTGCACTGACATGGTGACCCATAGGGGGAATCAGTTCCCTTCCTACAAACACGGAAAAGTCTTTTGTGTGTGCCGCTGCGGGAACCAGAGATAACTAGACCCTCCACCCCACAGAAATGGACTGAAAGTGGCGGGTGCAAAAAGCACCCAGCTCTTTTCCACGGACCATAACAATTTCCTGTTTGAGGGGAAACTAGGAGTTGAGTGGAAAAACTGGCAAAGTGTGGACTCATGTGTTGAGTTTGGAGGACAGATAGGAGTGGGTGGCTAGCCAGGAGCCAGATGTAATGTAAAACTCCAAAAATGGCATCTCCATAACACCTCTCCCAAGAGTGTGAAGAGCTCAATCTCACCTGCAGCCAACCAGCTGGCATCTGAAGCCGGTCCATCTGACACCCTACACTTTACGGGAACTGTTGTAGGGAGAATCTGTGCAACCTGCCAGCAAAGACCCCCTTTCTTTTTTTCTTTTTTCTTTTTTTTTAGCCTGGGAACCACTCACAGAGCCACCTGCTATCTAGAAAGCATATTCCAGCATAATTATATTCCCATTAAACTGGAACCCCACCACATTTATAAAGGGGTTTGTTTGTATATATCCAAAAGAACAGTATTTTTCTTAGTAGTCCCCTCCTTTTCCTTCCTTTTTTCTATCTTTTTTTGTTTGTTTGTTTTGCTTTTTGTTTTTTCTATCATTTTATGACCACCATTTTTGTGGTTGTTTTTTATTATTACTATTTTTTTGTTGTTTGTTTTGTTTCCTTTTTTGTCTGTTTGTTTACTTGTTTCTGATTGCCTGGGCATTGGTGTGCTTGTGTCTGGTAGTATTTTAGTCTGTTTATTTGTTTGCTTGGTTTCAATGTGTTTTGTACTTTGCTAAATCCTCGGGTTGGCTATATTCCCTAACTCCAATTTTCACATTCAATAAGAATATGAAGGAACAGGGGACAAGGGCTGACTGGAGCTAGTTTTCAACATAAACTCCAGTTCAGGGGAAGAGACAACCACCAGAAGAACCCAATGAAGCTGAAAGTGGGGAGCCGAGCTGAGAGAAGAGATAGATAAATGCATGTCTTCCCCACTGAGGCAAACCACAACTTCAAGAAAACAAATTCCAGGTTTCTATTGAGCCCAGGTGGAATATTCTCCAGCTCCCATTGAGTGCCTGAGGCAGATAGGCTCCAACTATCTCTGCTGGCTGGCGACACTGAGTAGAGGAGGCATTGACTTCACTTGGATTCTGGCAGGCACAAAACCCCGAAACACTCGCCTATTGGACAGGACTAGATTACAGAGTCTGGGTTAACAGAGACTGGTAGTGGGGTTACCAGAGACTGAGGTTACCAGAGTCCAGTGGTGAAGGGCGAGTAAGGAGGGTAAAGAGACATCAGCCTCCTTACTCCAAATCATCTACTGCACAGGCCTTTCTGACTCTTCAGAGCATCAGAGGGAGCCACACTTGAGCTACCAGTAGACTCCTATTATCTAGTTGCTGGAGACCTTGTGAACTTTCCAACTAAAGAGTGGGTGCTAATCAGGTCAATAGGTTTGGATCTCTTGACTTGGGCAAATTAACTGGTGGTTGAGGGAGAATCTCTGATGCTTTCTGGATTTTCTCAGGACTAAATTGTCTTCAGGTGGAGCATTCCCCAGCTGTCAGTGAGTGCCTGAGACAGGCCTCAGCTCCCTTTGCTGGCTGGGGACAAAGAGCAGAAACCACATGGAGCTGGCATTGTCTCTACTTTGATTCTGGCAGACACAAAGCCCTGCCACATTCGCTTATTGGGCAACTAGGTCACAGCTCTGTGGGGTCTCCAGTGATTGGGTGTGATGAAGGTACAAGGTGGGGAAGGAGGCATCAACCTTCCTAGAATAATTTATTTTCTGGGTAGGTCCTTCTGACCCCACAGAACACTGGAGTGAGTTGTATCTGAGCTGCCAAAAGACCCTTGCTGTACAGTTGCCAGATACCTCTCGAACTCCCCCACTTGAGACTAGTGTTGACTGGGACACTTGATTTAGATCTTGTGAACTGGGCCAATCACCTGAGAACTATTTAAAGCAATACCCTGGGGGTGTGGCTGAGGGAGGGTGTGGTTTTCCTTTCCCAACTGTCACCTGTGAGGGGAGGAGTGACTTAATTGCTGATATTTCTCCATAGCTGAGATCTTAACCCAGAGTAACTGATTTTCTAAGGTAGAACAGAGACCAGCCAAAAACAAGATAGAGACATGCAGGCCCCCAGACTCTCAGACCATAGCATTATATGCATCCTAGGCGAAGGTCTAGGGGAAAACTTACAGACAACAGTCCCAGCCTTTGCCCCAAAAGGTTAGTAAAATACTACTCCCAGAGCCCCCAACCCAACTTCCTATTACCTGCTCACCTAGCCAAATGGAGTAAATCCAGCATGGGGCGGAGTCAGCGGAAAAACTCCAGTAGTACGAATAACCAGAGTAGATCAACCCCCCCCCCAGGAACGATGTGGCAGATGCATCTGAAGATCGCACCCATTAAACAGATGGCTGAGATGACAGAAATTGAGTTCAGAATGTGGATAGTAAATAAGATTAACAGAATAGAAGAAAGGAAAGAGCTAGAACTTCAAGAAATTATTCAAAAAATGTCTCAAGAAATTATCCAAAAGATGTCTCAAGAATTCAACAATTTCAAAGATAAAATGATCAAAGATTTTGAAACATTGAGGCAAGAATTCGTAGCCCTCAACGATTTGAAAAATGTGGTAGAATCTCTTTGTAACAGAGTGGAACAGGCTGAAGAAAGGATCTCTGGCATTGAAGACAAAGCTTTTGAACAAGCACAAGAACACAAAGACAAAAAGAAATGGAAAGCAAAAATGGATCTTTCTCTCAGAGAGCTCTGGGATAATT
>NW_003852549.1:3296977-3301106 GCF_000181295.1 Otolemur garnettii
TGATTTTATATCCTGAGACATTATTGTATTTTTGATGACTTCCAGGAGTCTTGTGGTTGAGTCTTTGGGGTTCTTTAAGTATAAGATCATATTGTCAGCAAAGAGGGAGAGTTTGACCTCCTCTGGGCCCATTTGGATGCCCTTTATTTCCTTGTCTTGCCTAATTGTATAGGCTAGAACTTCCAGCACTATGTTGAATAGTAATGGGGACAGAGGAGAACACTGTCTGGTTCCAGTTCTGAGAGGAGAAGCTTTCAGTTTTACTCCTTTCAGTAAAATATTAGCTGTGGGTCTGTCATAGATAGCTTCAATCAGTTTAAGAAATGTGCCACCTATGCCTATATTCATCAGTGTGCTAATTAGAAAAGGATGCTGGATTTTATCAAATGCTTTTTCTGCATCTGTTGAGAGGATCATATGATCTTTGTTTTTGCTTCTGTTTTGCTTCTGTTGATATGGTGAATAATATTTATGGACTTGTGTATGTTAAACCAGCCTTGCTTCCCTGGGATGAAACCTACTTGATCATGATGTATGACTTTTTTGATGATAAGCTGTAATCTATTGGGTAGGATTTTATTGAGAATTTTTGCTTTTATAGTCATTAGTGAAATTGGCCTGATCTCCTTTTTAGTTGGGTCTTTTCCTGGCTTTGGTATCAGGGTGATGTTTGCTTCATAGAACATGTTGGAGAATATTCCTTCCTCCTCAATTTTTTGGAATAATTTCGGCAATATGGAAATAAACTCTCCTTTGAAGGTTTTATTGAATTCTCGTGTGAAGCCATCTGGACCAGGGCATTTTTTTGGAAGATTTTTTATTGTTTCTTTGATCTCAGTGCTTGAAATTGGTCTGTTCAGGAGCTCTATTTCTTCCTGCCTAAGTATAGGGAGAGGGTGTGATTCCAAATACAGATCCATTTCCTTCACATTGTCAAATTTCTGGGCATAGAGTTTCTGGTAGTATTCAGAGATTATCTCTTGTATCACTGTGGCATCAGTTGTTATTTCCCCTTTATCATTTCATTGAGGTTACTAGAGATTTTACTTTTCTATTTCTAGTTAGACTGGCTAAAGGATTATCTATTTTATTTATTTTTTAAAAAACCAGTCTCCTTATTTCATTAATTTTCTGAATGATTCTTTTGTTTTCAATTTCATTGATCTCTGATTTAATTTTGGATATTTCTTTTCTTCTGCTACTGGGTTTAGGTTTAAATTGTTCTTCTTTTTCCAATTCCATAAGATAGCTTGTGAGTTTATTGATGCACTCTCTTTCTGTTTTTCAAATGTAGGCATCTAAAGTGAGAAATTTTCCTCTCAGAATTGCTTTTGCAGTATCCCACAGGTTTTGGTAGCTTATGTCTTCATTGTTGTTATGCTCAAGGAAGATAATGATTTCCTCTTTTATTCCTTCCTGCACCCAACTGTCATTCAACAGAAGGTTGTTTAATTTTCATGCCTTTGTGTGAGGTTGAGCGTTATTGTTGGAATTGAGTTCCACCTTTAGGGCACTGAGGTTTGGGAAGATATAAGGTAAAATTTTAATTCTTTTGATTGTGCTGAGGTTTGTTTTGTGTCATTTCTTAGGATATGATCAATTTTGGTGAATGTTCCATTGGGCATTGAGAAAAATGTATATTCTTTATCTTTGGGATGGAGTGTTTTATATGCATCTATCAAGCACAGTTGTTCTAGGGTCTCATTTAAGTTCCTTATACCTTTGTTTAATTTCTGTTTAGAGGATCTGTCCAGTTCTGTAAGAGGAGTATTAAAGTCCCCTGTTATAGGATATCATATTGCTCAGACTGAGTAAGGTCTGGTTCAATAATCTTGGAGCAGTTAAGTTGGGTGCCTAAATATTTAGAATTGAAATGTCTTCTTGTATTTTTCCCTTGACCAATACAAAGTGACTAACTTTATCTTTTTGATTTTAGTTGCTTTAAATCCACGTGAAAATAAGATTGCAACCCTTCTTTTCTTCTGAATTCTGTTTGCCTGAAAAATTGTCTTCCAACCTTTCACTCTGAGTTTTAATTTGTCTTTTGAAGCTAGGTGTGTTTCCTGCAGATAGCAAATGGATGGCTTGTGTTTTTAATCTAATCAGCCAATCTATGCCTCTTTAGTGGGGAATTCAAGCCATTAACATTTACTGAGATAATTGATAAATGTGGTAACATTCTATTCATCTTATTTTGTGAGAGTCCATTGCTTAGTTTTATCGTTTGCATCATTGTGGAAATTAGGTTATGTCCTTTAATTTCTGAGTTCTTACTTTGATGTTGATCCATTGTGATGGTCAGTTTGTAGAACAGCTTGTCTTGTTGAGCTGGTCTTGTGGTGGCAAATTTCCTCAATGTTTGAATATCAGTAAATGATTTGATTTCTCTATCAATTTTAAAGCTTAGCTTAGCAGAATATAAAATTCTGGGTTGGAAATTGTTCTGTTTAAGTAGATTAAAGGTAGATTACCATGATCTTCTGGCTTTAAAAGTTTCATTAGAGAAGCCTGCAGCCACCTTGATGGATTTGCCTCTGTAGGTCAATTGGTGCTTACTTCTACAGCTTGCAAAATCTTTTCTTTTGTCTTAACTCTGGACAGGTTCATCACAATGTGTCCTGGAGAATCTCTATTTGACTTGAGGCAACCTGTGGTGCAATATTCTTCTGAAAGGAGAGTCAGAATCTTTGTTGATATTCAGGAAATTTTTATTTATATCCTTGAGAATGGCTTACATTCCTCTAGAGCATTCGTCTTCCCCTTCTGGGACACCTATAACTTGTATGTTTGAATGCTTCATAAAGTCTCATAATTCTGTCAGTGAATATTCTGCTTTCTCTCTCTTTTTTTCTGCCTCTTTAACTATCTGAGTTATCGCAAGAGCTTTGTCCTCTACTTCTGAGATTCTTTCTTCTGCATGGTCTAATCTGTTGTTGATACTTTCTACTGCATCTTTAAGTTCCCTAATGGACTGCTTCAGTTCCTTCAGCTCTGATATATCCTTTCTATTTCTTCATATCATTCATCTCTTATTTGATTCTGTTTTTGGATTTCCCCTTGGTTATTTTCCACTTTATCAGCATTTTCCTTCATTGTTTCCATCATTTCCTTCATTTTTTTCATCATCTGTATTCTAAATTCCCCTTCTGTCATTTGTAACATTTCTTTATAGGTGGAATCCTCTTCAGTAGCTATCTCACTATCCCTTGGAGGGTGGGGTGGTTGCTCTGGACTGGTTTTTCATGTTGCCAAGATTTTCCTGCTGATTCTTCCTCATGAGTGTGAAAACATCTGTTATCTGTTTCCTTTCCCTAATTTTCCTTTCTCTACCTCTTTCTCTTTAAGTTACCATGCCTCTTGCCTAGGGTTTTGATGAGTCCTTTTGGTACAGGACCCAAAGAATGAGAAGATTGAAGAGCAAGAAGGGAAAAAGGATTTTTAAAAAAAAGAAGAAGAAGGAAAAAGAAAAAGAAAAGAGAAAGGAGAGGGGCTGAGTAAAAGGGAATATTGACAAAGAAGAGAGGCACAGAAAGAGGGAGACAGAAGCAATATATGTGTACAGTAGGGTCCTCTGGGGGTGCTGGGTTGGGTGGTTCCCTTGAGGTCAGCAGCTCTTGGCCAGCCTGTTAAAACACAGCACCCCACCTCCACCAAGGAGTGAGGAAAGACAAAAATGCTATAAATCAAACCAACACAAGCAAACAGAAATTTTTAAGGGATAAAATTGGGGGAAAAAAACAAATAATAGGGGTAGAAACACTAGAAAAATTGAAATTCTAATTGTTAAATAAGGCAACAATGGAAAATTATATTTAAACTAGAAAAATGAAGAAAGAAAAGAAAGAAAAAAGAAAAATCTAGAGGGAAAATGTTGAAATTAAAACAAAACAAAATACAACAAAAAAACAAAATCAAAAACAAAGTAGTATATATATCTTGCTGAATATTGTCTGGGCAACAGGTGATCTTCTGGGGTATGAGCTGTTAATCATAATGCTGATACAGCTGTAAGAGATGGAGACTGGAGACCTCTGCTGATTTCTCAAACCCTGCAGGTAGAGAGCCTAAATCTCTCCTCAGCCTGCTTAGAAGATACTTTAAACTGTTAAACTTGGCTAAGCAGAAGCTG
>NW_003852549.1:3301190-3302354 GCF_000181295.1 Otolemur garnettii
CTCATTCCCCACCTTTAGGCTGCTCAGTCACTAGATTATTCACCCAAGGTCTCCTGTCTGATCTTTGCTCTGCAACCCTGATGGAAGAGCTTGCTGGGGCAGTTCTCCCACAACAGCTTGGCTTGGCCACAGCTGAACACTATTAGCTCTGTCAGGTTCAGCAGCTCAATCCAGGGCCCTAAACAATGCTTATAGTCCTCCGCACTCTCGCCCAAGTTCTCCCAAGGTAGTTCAACTGAGTGACAAGTCCAAAAAATTAAAACAGCTCACAGGTAAGGCCTTTCCAGTTTGCAATCTCACTGCTGCTGTACTTATAGCTGCCAGTGGGATTAAACCAAATGAATACACACAATCACTTGCCAGTTCTCCATTGCTTTTGTCCTCCTCATGGGGTCCAGAAGTCTCTTGCTGACCCCCTGTGTCCCCAAAGTGATGTTTCTGGGCAGCTTCCACCAGCAAGAAATGCCAGGAGTCTTCTCTCTCCAGTCTCACCATGCCCATTTGCAAGGAAGCTGTTACTTGACTACTATCTTGCTCCTAACCCCACTGCTACATTTTTAAATACTGTTAGAAATATATTGCTACATTTCACAGTAGGAATTCATTGAAGACTTTGATCTGGGGATTAACATATCAAGATACGTGAATAAGTATTTAAGAAAAAGAAATATGATACCAGTGTCTAAGTAAGGGAGGTAGCCAACAAATTGTTGAGCTAATTCAGGGCATGAATAAGGGAGGTAGCAAAGAAAAGAGGAAGGAGTCGCTAGATGCAGCACCATAGATACTGTGGAGACAAGAGAATATTGAAGAGCAAGAAGGGAAAAAAATCTCAATCTCAATAAATGACTCAATACCTGGGAAGAGGGGGAAGTAACTGAGAAAAACCAGAGGTCACAGTAAGGTTCTCCTCTGGGTTACTGAATGAATAGGGAGGACATTAACAGAAATTGAGATGCTGGCTTGGCACCCTAGCATAGTGGTTATGGTGCCAGTCACATATACCAAGCGTGCTGGGTTCGAACCCAGCCCAGGCCAGCTAAACAATAATGACAACTGTAACCAGAAAAAAAAAATAGCTGTGCATTGTGGCAGGTGCCTGTAGTCCCAGCTACTGAGGAGGCTGAGGCAAGAGAATTGCTTAAACCCAGGAGTTTGAGGTTG
>NW_003852549.1:3302592-3321159 GCF_000181295.1 Otolemur garnettii
TAGATCTTTATTAAACTCACACTGGCTTAGTTTGATCTAGCTGCTAATAACAAAATAACATAGACTAAGTCACACATAAACAAAAATCATTTATTTCTCATAGTTCTGGAGCTTGGGAAGTCTGAGATTAAGGTGCCAGTGGATTTAATGTCTAATGAGGGTCTGACCCATCCTCCATAGGTTGTACCTTCTCAGTAAGTCCTTGCTTGGGGTAACAGGCAAGCCAGCTCTCTGCCACCTCTTATGTACAGGGAGCCCTTGTGATCTAATCATCCCTCAAAGGCCTGAGACACTAATCTCATCATCACCTTGGCAGTTAGGATTTCAACATATGAATTTTGGGGAGACATAAACATTCAGACCTACTACATTTCAGAAATGGCACAAAGTACCAAGCATTCAAAGATGAATGAGATGGCTTCTAACATCACAGACTAGTGGAAATAATAAAAACATGCGGCTAATGATATAGTATGAAAATCACCATGAGAGAACCACCTCTAGGTTGATTTGAAAGCACATGAAGGGACACTCGGCCTGACTGGGAAGAACTGTGGGAGATGAGACTTCTGAAAAGCCTCAGTAAATGAGTAAGTGCTATTCAAGGAAGAAGAAAGAAAGTGTGCATTCTAGACAGAGGTGTAGGATTGGCAAGGTTCAGTGTGGTGTACACAGGAAACTCAAGTAGAGAGAGTTCAGCCAAAGTCAGGTTCTTTCTGACAGGTGGACTGTTTAATTCTGCTAAGAGGTCATGGCTCATGTGTTCTGGAAAGAAAATCAATGAAAAGCAGAAGGCTGTCAAGCCCATGCAGAATGATGATGAGGGAGGTCAACCAGAAAGATGGGAAAATAGTTTGTTAAAGCGGCAGCAGAGAAGTTGAATAATGAAAATACTAACTGTAATATTTAAACTGGAGACATTACTATTCAGGGATCAATCAGATGTAGTATATGTTAAATAAGAGGGGCAACCTTGCAGGGTGGGACTACAAGCACAGATAAGTACACACAATTAGCAACTTGCCTTTAGAGAATAAAGGAAACCATGTAAGGAAAGAGGACATAATCAGAGCTCAAGAAAGTACACAAATATTTACACGTTAAAGACCAGACTATGCATTTATGTATATGCATGGACATGTGTATGCCAGATGAAACTTGAAACTGACAGGGGCTAGGAAGTGTGTGACAAGAGAGATGGTTTGTCTGAGAAAATGAGTTGTCACGTAAGATTTGGGCAGGAATGAAGGAATATTGTTTACTATGGAATGAATACAAAGGGAGGAGATGTGGAGTGCAGATTGTGAGGTGGCAAGACCCCCACAGAGTGGGAGGTGCATTCGAAGAACAACTCCCAACTGTTTCTCCTCCCTTCCTAAAACAGTAATAGTCCTTTCTCCTTGCCTCCTCTGCCAGAAGTCACATAGCTTTGGTACACTTTCCCATTTTTGCCTAAAAGCACATAGCCTTCTTTCCCTAAAGTTAATCTTTACCCCATATATTAAGATTCACATCCTTAAGATATTGTTTATGCTAACACACTCCTTTTACTTATCCAGTTACTTCCCCTCAATCTTGTAAAATGAAAATATTCCCACTTGCTTTCCTTGCTGATTTATAACATTGTAACTAAAAAGCAACCTTGTTTAGGTACTATATAAATAAAGCTGCTCACATCTTTCCATGCTGGCTGCAGTCATCAGTAGCACCAAACCCTCTGATCCCGTCTCTCTGTCTTTCATGTAATCTATGTCTCTTGTGTGACTGATTTTCTCAATTCCCCACCATTCCCACTCTTCATTTACTCTTTGCACTGGTTTGTGAAAGTTTACACATGTGGTTCCACTGTTGGTGGTCTGAAATAATACCTCAGATAAATGTGGCAACTGTGTGGTTGTTTTACAGATTAGATAATCCACCTCATTCCCTTCTTATTTTACCAAATCCTCATTACTTCATAACCCACATGTTGTTGCAATATTGTACAGAGGAGGAGACTAAGAATTAGTGGCCTAAGGTGAGTTTCCCAGTGTCATACTGTGATGGAGCAGAGATTCAAACCAGATATTCTGGGCGGTGCCTGTGGCTCAAAGGAGTAAGGCACTGGCCCCACATGCCAGAGGTGGTGGGTTCAAACCCAGCCCCGGCCAAAAACAAAAACAAAACAAACAAACCAGATATTCTGACTCCCAGACTTGGCGCTTCATCAGAGGTTTTCATGAGGGTTTGAGGGCTTCATGAGGTCCCTAATAGTTTTTGGTGCTGCCTCAGGGACAGTGCACTGAACATTTGTAACTTCTTGGCTATCAAGCATCTTACTCCCTTCCCTTGGTGACAACACATTAGTATTCTTTTGGAAAACCGTCAACTGGGATTTTCTTTATGTCTAAAGGCACCTTTTGTGTGCGGAAAGGAATTCTTATGTTTGCATTCATTTTCATTAGCAGTTAATATATTAACATTTTAAATGTAAGATGTAGATGAAACTTATATATCAAGTAAATCCATTTATACATCCAGTGCTTGTTAATTAGTAACCACTTAATTCCTAAATTTAAGATATTAAATCCACAAACATTTACATACAACCTTAGTTTGTCAATTATTTTGAACATTTTCTACTAAATATTAAATTCGCTCAAGTTATATGTCTTCTTAAATATTGGAAAATCTTTGTAAATGTTGATTTAATTATCTGATACTTTTAAACTTCAAATAAATATTTAATATATCTTGTTTTCTAAAGTATTTCAAATAGATAAAAAGGTAGAATTATAGGGCAGTGCCTGTGATTCAAGGAGTAGGGCGCCAGCCCCATATACTGGAGGAGGCAGGTTTAAACCCAGCCCCAGCCAAAAAAAAAAGTAGATTTATAAATCTAGCACATAAAATTTTCTTAAGTACTTAAATAGTTCCTGTAAACCTAACAGCAAAGATTTAATCATTCAAGTTATTTAACCTTGAAGTACTGTTTAAAACTTATCAAATAACATAACATCTTTCAAAATTAAAATCATAATTAAAAATATGATCAAATTGAAAATACAAGTTTAATGTTTCAGATTAAAACCCAGACAACACACGTTTGTCAAGTCATTACACAATGTTCCAATCCTTCATTGCTTTTTCCTTTATTTTCTGCAGTTGTGGTTACCTCATTTTTCCCTTAACATTGTAAATGTGGTACAAAAATATGGATTCCAAAGATTTAATTTCATCTTTTCTTTCTCAATCCATATTTTTACATCTTCTTGAAGTTGCTAAGTCATTTATAATGTCTTTAATAAAAAAGTTTTTACACTATACTTAGAGATTATGGACAGGGACCTGGAATCTAGTGGCAATTTTCAGAATAATTTAACTGAAGCTGCTTGTTACTATGCTGCGCCTATTCATATAGAAAGAAAGCTTTTCAAGTCCTAGCCTTTTCCTGCAAACATTTTAATCTGGCTACTTCTTAGCAGTTTTATTTTTACTATAACTTGTGAAACAATACTTGCTATAACACCATCCATATATTTAATTGCCTAGTTAGGGTACATGACATCTGACACCCGCGCCACCCGATCCCAGCCAATTGCCAACCATCTCAGAAGTCAGCTGAAGTTCAGTGAAATCTACCCAATAGCCTCTTCCACTTCCCTGCGTTGAGGTTGTAACTAAGGTCTTTACTGTCCAGTTGGATCGAACCTTTCTTATATAGATTATTTCCTTATCTGTCTCACAGACCACAAATTTGTAGTCATTACACTGATTAGAATTTCCTCTCTGGTGTTGAGCATAAACATTGTCAACTGAGATTCCCTGTTGCTGCCTGGTTCCCAATGGAGTCTTCAGCCCTCTTGCCAGTTCTTTGAGCTGTCTTCGTATCCTTCCAGTAAATTATCTTGTCTGTTGCTTTGCAACCATAAACACCCAACTGATTCAGGCATCCAAGGGAAGGCTGCACAGATGACAAAGAGGGTACCCCAGTGAAGAAAGGGCTGGAGGATATACATGGGCTTCACACAGGTTAGCCTCTCTGCTGTCTGTCCTGTGGAATTCATTCGGAGATGGGCATCTATTGCTAAAATGTTTTGATATCATTACATTCATGATTACTGAGGTTTCAGTCATGAAACCCTAAATACAAACCAAAGGATGAGAATAATGGCAGAAAATACCTGCTCAAAGAAAAAAATGAGAAACATGAGGCAGCTTTCAAAACTGAGGAAGTATCAGAGAGAAGAAAGAAATTAGGATATATTTTCATGTGAGAAACTTTAATCCTTCAAAGTCAAGGACTAACCAATGAAAGCAAATAATAGGTTCAGAGAAAGGACTGAGGGAATCATGATAAAAGACAGGTAGGTTGTGTTGTAACCATTGTGACCTGAAAAGATAGACTCAGCCTGTACTTAGATGTAATCAATTGGTGATTTATTGTACCTGCGCAGGGGACTGCTGTTCTGAGAGACAGGCAGCCCTGAAGTGCAAGGCAGGTTGTTTTTTATATTTTTTGCTTAGTTAAGCAAGCAGGCCAGTACAGAAGTAGAATGCTGGGCTTAGCTCAGGACAGCTTAGGCAGGGTTACAGCTTGGGTGACAATGGATACATCTTAAGTAACAATGGCTATAGTTAGGTAACAATGGTTACTGCTTGGGTAACACAGCTAGGTAGGTTTTTACCATTGTTTATCTACTGGGAACTTGTGGGGGTTTTGAGAAACTTGGGACTTCCTGTGCTTCTTTGTTCTGAAATCTTTTTTCAGAATTGGGTGGGGGGAAGAGGAACAGTCTGGGAAGAGGAGCTTGCCTGTGGGGTGGGGAGAACGGGCTGGGAGCTTGCCCATGACAGTAGGACATGTGGGGTGATGAATTCAAAGTCCCTAGAGGAATATTAAAGATAGTGCATAAGCTCAAGCTCAACAAATTACAAGGACATTTTCAGAGGATCTGACTTAGTCAAAAATGAAAGCTAAAAACTTCACACTCCCAGGGGTGGCACCTATGGCTCAAAGGAGTAAAGCACCGGCCCCATGTGCCAGAGGTGGCAGGTTCAAACCCAGCCCCAGCCAAAAAAAGACTTCACACTCCCTTCTTCAGCTCCTTTAGAAACTAGAGGATGGGCTTGTACTTCAGGTTCAACTAACTAAGCACACAAACACAAGTGCATAGCCCAGGGACATAAAGAAACTGACACTGTGGGGAATTGTTCCTAGAAATGGCATTTGTGGCACATTGGTTTGTAGGGGCAGCAGTGCCTGCATGTGACCAATTGTAGGCACAAGGTACAGAATTGGGTAGGAATCTAGGGTTCAGCTTTTAGGTCAGCAATGCCCTCAATAAACAGGTTCTCGGAGCAGTAATTTCAGCTGCACTTCTGCAAATATGGCTCCCCTTTACTCCTACCTATGTTTCTGAGCTTGATTCTCTAATTTTTAGAGACTACTTGATCTGTCTGTTAGCAACTCGTCCTCAAGGAAAAGATGGGACAATCCATTATCATATTTTTCATCTGTCTAATTGGGACTAAAGACAATAAAATTAGTTACTAATAAGGGATGGGACTTGGGAAGCCTGTAGCATGTAACAACTAAAAAATTTTATCAAATTGTCACCTGTGAGCACTTTGAAATAATAGGCTTATTAATGCAAAGGCCTTGAGAGAACCATATAACTACTCCTATGTGAAAAACATAAATGCGGATGTGGAGGGAATGGCCATGTCTTATAGTACAGTACTGATGACTAACTTAAATTCCTAAATTGTTGGCTAATGGTAAACATGGTAACTCAAGGGCTTCCTATTGTCTATGGTAAAATAAAAAAAAATTGCTATCCCCTATATCTGTAAGACAGACAGCCAAAGAAAAGAAAAAGAGAGAAAAAAAGGGCAATATTTCAATATTTGTGACATGGATTGCCTGATGTCAGTTGGTTCACAGCCTCACCAAAAGATTTGTGTGAGATTTGTGGCATTGATTGAGAAAGAGCTGGACCCCAGAAATGGAGTATAGATATGCAATCATATTTGGGAGACTCAGAATACTCAAATCCTCCATCCCCCACTGAGCCTCCTTTGAGGATGTGTCAAAGCAGCACGTTCCCCCCTGCCCCATGTCTTTTGGGCATACTTGATGGCCTTTTGACCATACTTGATGGTCTCCTGAGGGGCTATCTCATAAAGCTGCCATCCCCAACCTCCAGTAGTGACCAGTACCAGTCGGCAGCCTGTTAGCAACTGGGCTGCCCAACAAGAGGTGACAGGCCAGCCAGCAAAGTTTTAACTGTCTTTACAGTTGCTCCCCAACACTCACATCACAATCTCAGCTCTGCTTCCTATCAGATAAATGGCAGCGTTAGATTCTCTAGGAGTGGGCACCTTACTGCAAACTGTACATGCCAGGGATCAGGTTGTGCACTCCTTATGAGAACCTCATCCTTCCCCCATTAGTTCAAAAACGTCTTCCACAAAACAGGTCCCTGATGCCAAGAAGGTTGGGTACCACTGACATAAGGAGAAGCCAAGTTTCCACACACACACCCCTCCCTGCTGTCTTTAGTCCTACCCAAGTGTCAGAGTTCAACAAAATGCAGCCTTTGCTACTTAACAGGAGCAAAAATATGCATAATACATATGGATATGAACTTCAAAGGTGAACAAAAGTTTTAGTTTAGACTGAGTTTATTGACATGGGTATACCTGTTAGACATTCTTGGTTCTATCATCAACATTCTGGCTCAGGTTGCTGAACAAGGATGTAATGGGGTTTGTACAGTTCATTGACTTAAGGCTAAACTCAGTGGTGGCCCATGACAAATGATGTTCCCAGAAAATCCTTGGTTTCATGTAGAACAGTGGTTCTCAATCTTCCTAATGCCACAAGATATTTTCATTCTTAAAAAGGGGTCATGACCCACAGGTGAGAACCGCTGATGTGTGGGATAAATTCCCACAAAATTAAATGAAATGTGCTCTTTTAATTCCAGGAACTGAGCGAAAAGACTCGTGAGTATTATGCGTTTTTGTTGAAGACTAAGTGACCTGGGAAAGCATGGTGGGGGCCTGTGGGCAAGGCCTAACAACCTCCTACATGGAACCCCGGCTGTGCAGTCAAGTCAGCCTGCCAGATAAGGGTTGAAATGGCCCATCTGTGCAGGGGACATGGCTCAAAGGTTTGTGTGAGTGAAAAGAAAAACTCCATTGTAATGATGTGAGTAAAATACTCCATCGTAACAGTGGGGCCTCCAAACCACAGGAAAACAGTCATGGAGCCTATTTCTCAGAAATTTAATTGAGTACATGGAAGAAAAAGGTTTTACTCCCCTGTTGATCCTGACCTTTAACTTTAACAATAGAAGTCAGATAATGTATAGTTGTTTAAGGTCTTTAGAGAGAAATAGCCTGAGGCTAGTGTTAAGCCGATTATCTTATGTTACCAGAATTTCTTTCTTTAGGCTAGTCTTAAGATGGTTATCTCACTTTCCTGGACTTCTTTCTTTTCCATAGTTTAAGATAAGAATAGAGGATGTTAGGATTATTGATCAAAGTGATGTACATGACTAGCTCCCCATAAAAGGGAGTGGAAGATAAAGACATTTTACTACTGCCACCCTGAGTAGTAGTCGTTTCTTGCTTTCATACAATTCTGGGAGCAAGCTTGTACCCGCGGCCAAGCCGTCCTTCTCTCCCTGCGAGAAATCACCACCCAACACTAATGTAGAGGAAAGAATCAAAAAACTTAAGGAAACAGAGATATTTAAATGTCTTTTTTTTTTCCACTTGTAACTGTCCCTAATTTTGTCTCCTGAGGGAAATTCAGATACTTTCTTCACTAACGACTTGAGATAGGCATTGGTGTGAAGAGCATTCTTGAAGAGTCTGTTAGTCACTGCTTTACTTAGGGTGTAAACGCTGATGAAAGAGACTACAGTTGAAATGGTCTCCCTAATTCAAATAAGATGGCAAAATCATGATGGGTAAAAACTAAGTAGTAGCACTTAACTGTCAGAAGCTGGGTGCATGTAATTATCACAGTCAGTAGTATGGCTAATGCTGTCCTCTAAATATATCCCAACCTGTAAAAAATATTCAGCCAGCAGCACCTAGAATCACAGTAAATGGACAGCCCACCAAGAACCTTTTTGATTGCACTATCACCTCTACCTCAACCCACACATTGGCTTCATGGGAAGTTTCTTCCAGTCAACTATGTAGACAGGAAAATATCTGAACCCAGTTTACAAATATCAATGCCCGAAATTCTAGTGCCAGATGAAAATGGTTTGCTGAATCATGTTGGCTTATTTCATGGATGTCTCTCCAGGATAGTGGGAAGGGAAGTCTCTAAGTAGCACAATTTGCTGTTCAAATAGTCTGGGACTATACAAATGAGGTGGGAACCTGTACTGTTCATGGGTAGTGAATAATGGATTGGCTGACTGGTTGAAGACCTGTTTAGAATAAAACTGAAGGATTTATGGCAAGAAGGCATGAAGAAATAAATGGATGTATCACTTGACACCTAGTGTATATAATTTTTAGAGTCATATGAATGTGTATATACCAAAGGCCTTGTGCAATGGATTCTCTTAATAATAAGGTGAACAGAAAGACCGATCCTAGGGTCATCTTTCTTCCTAATTTCCCCAAAGTTTGCTCATTTGGGCCCATGAACAGGTAAACCATGAAAGGTAAAATTGTGATGAGGTCATAAATTCAACATGTATTTTCTTTTTCCTGACTCAAACCACTACTGAGTGCCCAATTTGCCCACTTCAGCCAAACCTGAGCTTCCAGTGTGTTAACATACCTCAGGAGGACTAGCAGCCATTGGATAATTAGATTCCTTCCCTCACAAAGGAAGAAATAACATTTTGATTGAAATAGAATCATACTTGTATTTGCTTTCTTTTTCTTCCATTCATTGACTTACTAAGCATTTCACATACCCTTATAACTTCACATTCAATGTTGCTTCTTACCTAAGAAATTGCTTTATGGTGAACAAAGTAAAGCAATACCTATGAAATTCTATAGTCTTATTATTAATTCCATTATGAAGAAACAACTAGAAGGTAGTGTAGAAGGTATTAGTGATTCATTACAGCACCAGCCAGGAGTGAGCACCTTATAAGTTTAAGGTGCATGCTGTTCTCAAACCCGGAGAGCAGTTTTTGTCTTGTTTCTCTCATAGCCAGAATATATGATCTAGGAACAAAGTGGGAAGGGAAGGGAATGGCACCTGTTATTCTATGTGCATCATTCACTTGCAAAAATTTTGTTGTTTTTCTCCAAAATTCTGGTGCCACTGCTAATGCTATCCCTGGATCTCTCTGTTACTTAAACTTCTACTGCCTCCAAAAAGTGTAGGTACAATTGTCTGTAACTGGGAGAGCATAGGTCTTGTGCTTAGAGTCCTAACACCTTTAAGGAAAAGAATTTGTACCAAGAATAGCAACAGTGGTCCCACTGAACTGAAGGCTGAGACTTCTTCATGGCTCTGGGTGAATGGGGGGCAGGGAGAGGGAGAAATCACATGGTTGGATGGAGTGACTGATCATGAATGTGGCCAGGAAATTGGAGTTTTACTATATACTATAGGCAGAAAGGAGTAAGGATAGAACCTGGAGAATCTTTCAAATAACTTTCTAGGATTGTCATGAGGGGCAACATTAAAAGGAAACTATGGTAACCTAATACAGCAAGAACCATCAAAGTCCAGAATCTTTTGGCATGACAGTCTGGGTCACTTTACAGATAAAGAACTTGGATCAACTGATGTGTTGTGTTGGCTGCAGACAAAAGGATCATGAAAAAATTATAAGTCATACATTCTAACAACAGCTTTGTAACAGCTGAAGAAAGGAAACCTATGGCATTTACTTCTGTTTTCCAATCTGTCTTTTCTTTCTCAATTAACACTTTAGATAGGATTGGTGGTTGGTGGTTATTTTGCATTTATTCATACATAATATGCTCTTGATAACTAAGGAAAGATTTTACTTTGAGATGAATAGAAAAACAGATTAAACATTAGCTTGTTTCTTGGGGGATGATAAGGTCAGATTTTGGTTCTGTGGGGGAATAAATTGCATCCTGTTAGACAAAAATAATTTTCAAGTATGAGAAGAGTATATATTGATATCACCTAGCTTGGCAGTTCTCAACCTTCCTAATGCCATGGCCTTTTAATACAGTTCCTGTGGGTCGCAACAGGTTGAGAACTGCTGGCCTACCTCAAGGGTACACTGCGGTGGACATTTGCCATTTCTTCATGTATTCCTTCCTTCATTCTTTTGTCCATTTATTTGCTTCCTAGTGGGAGTGAGGGCTGCATAGGACATAAATTCTCTTTTGGTATGCTGCTAATTTTCCATTTTCTCAGTTCCCCTGGAAGTAGGCACAAATATTTTATCTGAGCTCTGCCAGTGAGAAGCATTGACTCAAGGGGAAGTGACACAAAAAATCAGGGACAGTGGAGAATTCTTCAAGAGGTGGTAAAACTTTAAGCAACACAGAGTTTTCAGGGATAGAACCAACAGCTGTGCTCTGGAAGCATCCTGTGTCTGGGGTTGCTAGTGTGGGTGGCACAATCTGTCCCTCCCAGGGTTCAGTGGCCACAGTGGGTCCAAGATGAGCTGTTTTGTGCAGGGGTTTTAGCAATGGCTGTGTACTTAGTCTCCTTTTGTTTCTGCCTCTCTTACAAGCTTGGTTCTTCTTCCTTTTTATTGATTCTAAGACTTACCCAATATTCTTTCAATAAATACATTTCTGTTTAAATCATCCCCAGTCAGTTCCCAAATATTCTAATTAATAACCCTAATTTGTAAAGGCATAAAACGTCATTTCAATACTTTTTATTGATTAAGCCTTTGGTTTACATATTGTGTAAGATACTATGGTGATATTTGTCAACCCTGTAAATAAACTAAAAGCTGTTGTATCTTATATTTTAAACAGGTAAAGTTTATGGCCCATAAATTATATCTCAGTAAAATTTGTAAAAATATAATATGTTGGTATTTTCTTATGACTTAAACATTTTGTCTGTGTACCTCCCCTTCACTTAAAAAAAAGGCTTTGAAATATGTCATGTACCATACACCTCTCCCATTTAAAGTGTACATCTCAGCAGTTTTTAGTAGCATATTCACAGAGCTGTGCAAGCATCACCATGGTGTAGCTTGAGAACATTTTTGTTACCCACCAAGCAAACTTCTATCTATGAGCTGACACTCTCCATTCCTTCCTCCCAACACTCAGTCCTCTTCCTGGAACCACTAATCAACTCTCTATCTCTCTATGTTTATTATTTGGAAGATTTCACATAAAGAAGCCATACAATGTGTGATCTTTTGAAACCCCTCTCATTTTGTGTGCTATCACTGTCATTCCTTTTAATTGTATCTATTGGTTAAAGTCTGACTGAGATTCATCTGCACACTGATGTACTTTAATATTTTAATTTTGTAGCTGGGCGTTGTGTCAGGCACATGTGGTCCCAGCTATTTGGGAGGCTGAGGTAGGAGACTCACTTGAGCCCAGGAGTTGGAGGTTGCTGTAAGCTTTGATGCCATAGCACTCTACACTGCGGGATAGTTTGAGGCTCTGTCTCAAAAAAGAAAGAAAGAAAGAAAGGAAAAGAAAAAAAATTATAATATTTTAATTTTGGTTATGCTGAATTTAAATTTATCATGAGAGGGAAATGATATCTTTATACTAGTCTTCTTGCTGAAGGGAACAATGGATCTTTTCATCTACTTAAGTTTTAAGTTCCCTCAGTAGCACTTTAAAGTTTTTCCTCATCTAGGTCCTGCATATTTCCTATTGAATTCATACCTAGCTACTGTTTCTTTTTGATTGTTTTCTTTTTTCTGCTTGTGCCTTCCCTTCCTCACTTAACCAGAGTAGAGATGAGTGATTGTGTCAGTGCTTTCTTTATGCGATCTGTGTAACAGATGGTTTTCCCTGAAGTCTGATAAACAGTGTATCTCTATCTGTGTGTATATTAAATTTACCACAAGAGCTAAATGGTTAGTGTTTCAGACAAATACCTCACAAGAAAATTGATTTCCTCGAAATTTTATTTTGAATTTTTGAAAGTAGGAAAAGAAAGAAGAAAATGACAATATTTGTTTCCCAGAGTTTCCTAGGAATTTATTTGTCTCCTTTCTTATATCCCTGTTCATTACTTCACAGTTACTCTGGCTCGGGTCCATTTGAGGAAGAACCAAGTTTCTTCTGATTTGGGGGCCTTTGCACTTACATCACACTTTTTCTCGCCTGGAAATGATTTCTCTTTAAGTTTTTGATTATCCATCAGCTCTCAGTTTAAATGTAAACTCCTTTCCCAGCTTTCTGACTAAAGTGGGCCTCTCCCGCCATCATTCTTTCACTGAACTTCCTTTCCTTCTGAGCACTCATCACACCTAGTGACATCTACCACCTCCTTCCTCCCACGCCTACCAGAGGACAGGGCACATACTGTGTCTTCAATAAGTACTTTTCAAAAAAGATGAATTCGGATAGAGAATTTAATTAGAATGTATAAATTAGGCACCGATCTCAGTGTATTTTACACATAGTTCACAGGGGGTGGCACTTAGAACTCCAGCTTCTTTTAGTCCCAGAAAATTCCTCCTCCCACCTGGTGACCTAGCCCCGCCCCCCGACCCCACTTCTGTTCCCAGAGCCGGGGCAGGTTCCCCGCAGAGCGGGGAGGAAGCGGAGGGGAGGAGGGGAGGTTCAGGCGCATGCTCAGTACTGGGGCAACCGCTCAGTAAGATCCGCACGTGCTCAGTACCGGGGCAACCGCCACGGTCCCTGACTAAGGCAGAGCTGCTGCCTCAGCTGCGGCAGTTGGGACGCGCTATGGCCGAGGTCAGTGGGGAAGTGGTCGCAGTGCCGCCTCCGGCCTGCCAGGGGCCTCAGCAGTGGGACAGGCGGGACCTCGACCCCGTCCAACAACCCGCTGTCCCGCGGGCTGCACGAGATCCTGGAGACGAGGCGGGACAACGACAGGGTAACCGGGCCACGGGGGCGGGGTTCTGGGTCCCCCGCGGGGCTGCGGCGGGCCGGGGGCGGCGTCCGTGGTCTTCCTGCAGCCGAGGGAGCCGCTACTTGGTGGGAGCGGAGCCGATGAGAAGGGGGAACTCGGAAGCCCCCAGAAAAGAGAAGAAGTTTCTCGGGTGCTCTCCCTGCTTAGAAGGATTCCCTGAAGACTCTGGACGGGGTAAGGTGGGCCGTGGCAACTCGAAAAGACCTCCATCCCCGGAGGTCTTGGGGAGGGGGTGAGAGCACTGGGCAGGTTCGGAAACCGATGTCGGGGAGCAGATTCCAAGATGAGGCAGCGGAGAAGGGAGTGCCAGGAGCCTGAGAACAGTGGTCTGCCCTGAGAGCCTTTCCAAGACAAGTGACAACAGCCACAGCCTATGATTACACTTCTGTTCATGGCTCACATGAAGTCATAACTACCAATTTTGTTCTTAGCTAAACGCGGTGCATGGTTTATGGGGTCAGGCTGTATTTCTTTGGAAGATAAGTTGTCCACATCCTCTTCCAAGTACCTCCAGAAACTTGAGCGGAACTTTGCAGCCGCCCAGTTATCTCCTCTGTGTCCCCGAGTGGCTACGTACAGTGGCCGTGCCAGTGTCACATAAACAAAGGTATGAGGGGGGAATGGTGGAGGGAGGGGGATTGGAGGGATCACTTCTGTGGTTTATCTTACAAGGGTAGGAGTGAACCTTTCTAAGAGTAGAATATGAACGTTTTGGCACAATAGGTAAATGACATGAAGGCTATATTAACCAGTTTGATGAAATGTTTCAAATTGTATGTGTTTTCACACACTGTGCCCCAGAAGTGCATTAATGTACATAGTTAGCATTCAATAAAAGAAAAGAAAGGAAAAAAGGTATGTAGAAATGAGAGCGTTGCAGAGAATCCAGAGTTTACTGAAAATAAGATGTTAATAAGACTTAATAGACGCCTGTAAAAAAATAACAATACAGTGTAATGAATAAGAAAGAAGGGCCTTGGCTGCCGTTTATTATAAGCTATTACCACTAAATACATGCTGTATGATTTGTATAAGTACCTTATAAGTTCTGTAAGCTTCTGTTTAGGAATTGAGAACACAGCTTCTAACTTCTCATGGTTGTTGTGAGGACTCTGAGGGAATCGAGGTGAAGGCCTTAGCACAGTGCCCAGCACTTACTCTTTCTTAACAAATGTTAATTTTATCATACACTTTACTAAGTCTTTAACATATCTAATATTTATATTTGTTACCTCATTAATATAGCTACTCTGTTGTACTTAACATCATCTCTTTCTTTTTCTTAGCGACAGAGTCTCCCTTTATGTTAGAGTGCTGTGGCATCATAGCTCACAGCAACCTCAAACTTCTGGGCATAGGTGATTCTCTTGCCTGAGCCTCCCAAGTAGCTGGGACTACAGGTGCCCACCATGATACTTGGCTATTTTTTTGTTGCAGTTTGCCCAGGGCTGATTCGAACCCACCACCCTCCGGATATGGGGCTGACACCCTACCCACTGAGCCACAGGCACCGCCCGGTCATCTCTTTCTTAACCCTAAGAAAAATAGGGCATGGAGAGAGTGCAGCTGGGTTGAGTTCTGTAACTAATAACTGGCGGAGCTGTAATTTATAGCTGAGTCTGTGTGATTTTTGTTCATTCTGCATTTACTGACTACTACTTTGAAATGTCTTAGGACATTTCAAGGCTGTAGTCAAAAGAAACTGCTTCATTTTTTGGATTTTTTTGGGTATAAATATTAGTAATTGCAAACATATTTTTGCTCTCAAATAGTCTATTTATTTTCGGCTGAATTCAGGGAACTTTATTGATGTTACATGACAAAGTGAGGCTCCCTAGGCCCCTCCTGTTCTTTAGGGGTCTGGTGTGGAAACTGTGTCGAGGGGAGATTCTCAGTGAGGGGGGGACTGAGTAGGCAGGGGCACCCCAGCAACTAAGCGCCTTTCTCTTCCTCTTGTACTCTGGCTGGGGCTGGTGGTCTGGGGGTTCTTACTCCGTGGAAGCTGTGTGGGCCATAAGATTCGCCACCCTGTTGCTGTAGCCAAATTCATTATCATACCAGGCAATGAGTTTGACAAAGTAGTCATCGAGGGCAATGCCAGCCCAGCATCAAAGGTGGAAGAATGGCTGTCACTGTTGCTCGGTGTAACCCAGGATGCCCTTGAGGGGGCCCTCTGATGCCTGCGTTACCACCTTCTTGATATCATCATATTTGGCAGCCTTCTCCAGATGGCAGGTGAGATCCACGACCGACACGTTGGCAGTGGGGACACGGAAGGCCATACCAGTAAGCTTCCCATTCAGCTCAGGGATGACCTTGCCCACAGCCTTGGCTGCACCAGTTGAGGCAGGGATGATGGTCTGGAGAGCCCCACGACCATCACGCCACATCTTCCCAGAGAGGCCATCCACAGTCTTCTGGGTGTCAGTCATGGTATGGGCTGTGATCATGAGTCCCTCCACAATGCCAAAGTTGTCATGGATGACCTTAGCCAAGGGGGCTAAGCAGTTGGTGGTGCAGGAGGCTGTTGCTGACGGTGTTGAGGCTGTTTTTGTACTTCTCGTGGTTCACACCCATCACAAACATGGGGGCATGAGCGGAAGAGGCAGAGATGATAACCCTTTTGGCACCCCCCCATAGGTGAGCCCCAGTCTTCTCCATGGTGGTGAAGACACCAGTCTCCACAACATACTCAGCACCTGCCTCACCCCATTTGATTTTGGTGGGATCTCGCTCCTAGAAGATGGTTATGGGATTTTCATTGATGACAAGCTTCCTGTTCTCAGCCTTAACTGTGCCATGGAATTTGCCATGGGTGGAATCATATAGGAACATGTAGACCATGTAGTTGGGGTCAATGAAGGGATCATCGATGGCAACAACTTCCACTTCGCCAGAGTTAAAAGCAGCCCTGGTGACCAGGCGCCCAATACGACCAAAGCCGTTTATTCTGACCTTCACTTTCACCGTGGTGCAGTTGGCGCTGCACTAGAAGAAGCAGCTGTCTGATGAGGACTGATCTGAGGCTGTCTGATGTCTCCTGTCTGGGAGGACCAGAGAGTGCCCAAATATTCAATTTAAATAGCTTTACTGTTTTTGTTAATTCAGCTAGTATTTCCTTTTTTTTTTTTTTTTTTTTTCTTATTTGCTTAAGCTGGCCTCAAACAATCTTTCTGCCTCAGCCTCTCAGAGTGCTAGGATTATAAGTGTGAGCCACTGTGCCTGTCCATTCTGCATGATTTTTTTTTTTTTTTTGTAGTTTTTGGGCGGGGCAGGGTTTGAACCCACCACCTCCGGTATAAGGGGCTGGCCCTACTCCTTTGAACCACAGGTGCCACCCATTCAGCCAGTATTTCAAAATACTATTATAACAGACATAAAGGGGTAAGCCTGTTAGAGTATATGTGTTAGTTGAAGTATATTTGTAGAATGTAGGATACCATTGCAATGTCCTGGGCTTGGTCCCCTGCTCTCTCTTTCAATCTGTATTCTCTTCGTAGAAGGAATCTTTTATGGTTTAAATATCAAAAACATTATAACTCTCAGATTTATAACCCTGTTTATGACATCTCTGTGGAGCTCCAGATTTGTAGAATCAGCTGTCTATTTATACCTCCAATTGGAACCTGGTCAACATCATAAAACTATAACATGGGTGCAGCTCCGAATTTTTCCCTAAACTGGTTTCACCGTTACTGTTAGCAAAGAACATCACCCTTCATCCACTCAGGCAAGAAGCATATAAGTGAGTTTTGGTTCCTGTCACTTTTTTGACATTTTCCATCCTATCCATTAATATATCTTATAGGTTCTACCTTGAAAAACGTGTTTTTGGAATATCTTTTTATCTGCATTACTGCCATCTTGGTCTAAGACTACTATCACATCTTGCTTGGATTTTAATGTTCTCCTACCTGCTTTCTTTCCTGTACCCCTCTACCATTCATCCTCCTTACAAAGCTGGAATAAACTTTTCAACATAGAGAGCATAGACTAGTTGTTGTCTACCAATCATGTCTCTGTTCAAAAATCCCCTCAGAGGCTGGGTGCCTGTAGCTCAGTGGCTAGGGCGCTGGCCACATGCATGGAGCTGGTGGATTCAAACCCAGCCCGGGCCTGCTAAATAACAATGACAACTATAACAACAACAACAAAAATAGCTGGGCATTGTGGCGGGCATCTGTATTCCCAGCTATTTGCGAGGCTAAGGCAAGAGAATCGCTTAAGCCCAGGAGTTGGAGGTTGTTGTGAGCTGTGACACCATGGCTCTCTACTGAGGGTGACATAGTAAGACGCTGTCTAAAGAAAAATTAATTAAATAAAAAGCTTCCTCAAAGAGGCCTTCCTCTGTGAATTATATTTCTGGTTATTTAGGTCCTTGTCTAGAGGCTGCCAGTGGTACTTATTCTTATGTAGAACTTTCAGATATAGTTTATGTATCTACAAGACGCAGGGTGCACGGCAGGCCAGGGTGGGGTGCAGGTCAGGTCAGGGGGGCAGGGCAGGTTGGAGGGAGTACAGGGCAGGGGGAGCCATGTAACCTGGTGGAGGAGTTCTTCTCCATGGCATGTCTTGCTGAGGTGGGGATGGGTTCTAGAAGGAATCAAACTGGGATGAATAAATCATAAGGTCTGTGTCTTCATTTGTAAAATGACATCAGCACTAAGGTTTCTCCCTGCTCTAGAAGTCTATAAACCAGTCATTCTAAGACTGGTCACTACAGTGATAATAAGTAGTGGTCAAAAAAGCCATACAGTTGAATGGTTTCTGGCTTAGTTTCCCAAACCATAGTCTGCCAGAATTCTTTTAGTCATTGCTGTGAAATCTTTTGATATTCTTACACTTTCACTTGAATCTGTTAAGAAATGTAGATTCTTTACCTGTAATCCTAGCACTTTGGGAGGCTGAGGAAGGTGGATTGCTTGATCTCAGGAATTCGAGACCAAGACCCATTTCTAAAAAATAGCCCAGTGTTGTGGTGGGTGCCTGTAGTCCCAGTTACTTGGGAGGCTGAGGCAAGAGGATCACTTGAGTCCCAGAGATCGAGGTTGCTGTGAGCTAAATATGCATGTGTGTATTGCTTTTTATTTTTTAACAGTTGGTATTATAAATTTACCTTGATTTTTCACTTAACCATTTACATACAGAATTTTCTCTTTAAAAAAATGGATATGTCATTTTATAGACATTTATACTATTTGAAATCTTTGCAATTTCAAGCAACTCTGCAGTGAATGACCTTATATGTATGTGTGTGTGTGAGATGCACAAGTAAGTATACCCTTACTGTGTTCTGGAGATAAGTTTATGGTTCAGTAATTTGAAGGTTAACCAATATTTTTTGAATTGTTTAATAGAAATAAATTATTGGAAAATGATCTTATTATATTTTATCTTGAGATTAGGAACCATGTAAAAATCAGTCCCAATGACTTTCATCAGTTACCCATTGTGTAGCAAACGTTGGAAGCTCTCAAGGCACATTCAGTCTTTTTTGTTGAAAATAGTTTGTGTATGGCTCAGCA
>NW_003852549.1:3321281-3326235 GCF_000181295.1 Otolemur garnettii
AAAAAAAAAAAAAAAAAAAAAGTTTTGGGACAAAGACTAACTTCTCCCAAAATAACATTCAAAATTATTCCCAAGTTGAGGAGTTAATGACAGTTCGAAAAAAAAAAAAAAAAAAAAAAGAAAATAGTTTGTGGACTTGACATTTACATGGAGATATTGGATGTAGAAGTTTTAACTATCAATGAAGAATTCGTAGGCATTTTCAAGGAAGTGCAGGAGGTATGTAAAATCTTTTCACATAGCATTTATTGAGAATATACTGTATGCCTGGCTCTGTGGTAAATATTTTTTAATCAGGTTGATATATTTGCTGTTCATATACTATGTCCAGATAGAAGGCTTAGCTACTCCTGCTGTATCTTGGTCTGTATTTGTACCACGGATTATTGTGATTTCAGAATCAGATCTCCACTAACGCTAGTTCTTAGAAAATTGTATTATTGTCCCAGGAGATTATTTTAGGAATAAACAAAAGACACGTTTTCGAATGGTTTTCTAATACAACTATCCCCTTCTTGATAATCCTTTCTCCATTGAAGAGTAGTTAGAATTGAGTTACTTTTTATTGCATCTTAAATTATGGACTTTTCAGATTAAGTTTAGTTATTTCAGTGCACAATGATTTATCATACTTGAGAGTATAATCTCACTATAGAATGAAAATAAATTTTATTTATGTTATGTTTTATTTGTTATATAATCATTATGTTAATATGTTATCACATTTTTACATGAGTTATGAAAATGTAACACATGGTTTTAAAGAGTGATTAGTAAAACATTATTTTTAACAATTTGATAGGATTTCATTGACTGAGAACTAACAATCTGGAAGGTTAAAGAGAAAAGAGATGTTACTGATGAACATATCCAGATTATGGTCTTTTAAACACCATTTCCTACTCAAAGAACAATCTTATCCCTACTAGAAAGCAAGGATGTTGCCTGGGACCTACTGGCTAAGAGTTGAAAGGACTCTAGAGCTAATTTGAAGAGTCTTCCACTGGCCAAAGATAAGATAATTTGACTGTCAATAAAAATAACAACAGTGGACTGAAACACATCAACACGAAGTCTGTGAGGTCACAGTGGTATTGAAATAGGATGTTCATTGGTTATCTGTGGTGGGTATAAGGGAATCAACTTCTTAATTTGAAAAGTGCTAAGTAAAAGGAAAGAGACACTTTCTTGTCTTTTATACCACTTTCATATAGTTGTTTAGGGCAGGTGTCTCTTTATAGAAACAGTCCAGCTAATAAATGAAGAAGAAATGGTAGAATTAGAAGATTTGCAGCCACTGTTGAGTGCTCAGGACTCCTCACCCTTGGCACTATTAACATTTGGGCCAGTTACTTGTCAGGGACTGTCTCTGTGCTGTAGGAAGTTAGCAACATCCCTGGCCTCTACCCACTAGATCAGGCGTCCTCAAACTACGGCCTACAGGCCACATGCAGCCCACCTAGGACATTTATCTGGCCCGCCGGCTGTTTTTGCTGCTGCTGCCTATCCTGCTTAGCAGCTGACTTGTCCTTGGGCCCGCAGGCCGGCCCTCCAACGGTCTAAGGAACAGTGAACTGGCCCCTGTTTAAAAAGTTTGAGGACCCCCGCAACTAGATGCTGGTAGGACTGCCTTTCCCAGTTGTGACAACCAAGAATGTGTCCAGACATTGTCAGATGCTTCCCAGGGGCCAAATCGCTGGGATTGAGAACCACTGATGTACCCATTGATTATCACTAGATGCTGACCTCACAGAAAGAGAAACAAGCAGGTATGTGACTCCTGATAAAGATATACAGCATCATGCAAGAAGAATTCTTGCCAGAAAATTGAATGGAATATAATCAGACTTCTAGATCTTACTGCCAGTTCCTAGGCAACACTGGGGACAGAGAGGTATGTCAACACCAGGAAGAAGTCAGGAAAATCTGGAGTGCCAGGAACTATACAAGCAAATGAGCTGGTGGTTTCTTCAACAAAAATTGTAAGAGAAAGAGAATAGGGAAAAGTGATTATCTATAGAAATAAGAAATATAAACAAATTATTGTTGATTCTTACTTGGTTCCTGAGTTGAAAAAATTAATAAAAAAAGAGGCTACTCGGGAAATTTGAACAATGACTATTTTCTATTAAGAGATTATTGTTAAATGTTTAGGTGTAAAAAAGGTATTATTTTTCCTAATTCTTCTCAGAAGAACATATTGATATGTTTATGGATAAAATGATATATCTGGAATTTCTTTCTCTCCCTGCCTCCCAGCCCCCACTAAGAGACAGTCTCACTCTGTCTCCCTGGATAGAGTGCCATGGTGTCAGAGCTTATAGCAACCTCAGACTCTTGGGCTTAGCATCCCAAGTATCTAGGACTACATGTGCCTAGCATAATAACCAGCTAGTTTTTCTATTTTTAGTAGAGATAGGGTCTTGCTCTTGCTCAGGCTGATCTCGACCTCCTGACCTCAAGCAGTTTACCAGCTTCAGCCTCTCAAAGTGCTAAGATTACAGATGTGAACCAGCATGCCTGGCTTGGAATTTCTTTGAAAAAAATTAGTTTTTAGGGGCGAGAGAAAGTGTCTGGGGAGAGAGCTAGAAGGTGAGTAAGTGAGAGATGAAACAAGAGTAACCCTGAATTAATTACTGATGAAGCTGAGTGATGGGTATGTGGGTGTTCATATTCTTTCCACTTTTAGATTTTTTTTGAGAAATTTATTGTTTATCTTTATTTTTAACCAAACCCAACATTTATTGAGAACCAAAGAAACCAGTTGGCGTAGAGGCCAGATTTTAATTCTTCGAATTTCAGGTGAGGATAGGGGTGAGGAGATGGCCAGCTTTGAAGTCATCCTCCCAGGGAGGACCCAGTTCTGGGAGAGAGGGGCTGTCAGACCTGCAGAGCCTGGCAGGGGTCTCTGGATGAGGAATGTGTCAAGGGGTAGTGGGGAGAGAAGATGGTGGCACCCCTAGGCATGGCTGTGAGCAGAAAATGGCAGGGGAGGCTGTCCAGGGTGAGACTGGGAGGATATGGTCTGTTCTCAGGTGTTGACAGGGAGCAGGGAGCTGAGCTCAGGCAGCAGCTCAGCGTGCAGGACCAGGCAGGCCAGGCGGCTCTGTTTCAGGTTGACAGTAGCTTTAGCTGAATGCTTGTACTTCTCAGAACCACACTGGCGGCAGGTGAAATAATTGATTTCGATGTCCCAGTAGTGGTCGCCAGAGTCAAACCCTAGCTTCTCCCCAGTCTGAATGTCTCTGGATCTGAAGAAAGTGATGTATGGAAATCAAAAGTCTCGGTGCAGCATGAAAACCTGGACAGGAATGATACTGAGATGGTTGATGAAGAAGTTGATGTTGCCATAGTAACTGACATCAGTGCAGTACACTTTTCTATCCTGTTGAAGTTAGAGAAATAAGAACCATCCTTTCTCACATCAGCCTCAGCGTCAGAGATCAGCTCCCCAACATGCTGACAGGTGAAGGTCCCCTGGGGGATGGCCTGTAGGGCATCTTGACAGTTCTGTAGAGCTGCAGGTGCCCATCCTTGTGGCACCAGCACCAGATGCTGAGCTGGTCTCACTGGCAGTTGCAGCTGGAGCAGTCATCTACACAGGTGCAGTGCTGAAGATGGGTGATGTAGTCGACATTCATGGTGGACATCTCACAGTTTTCTGAGATGTACTTGTAATCCTCAGGGCAGGGCTCACCGTTGACACAGGAAAGGGGCACATTCTCATAGCCCCGAGCCACATCCCAGCAGATGACCTTCTTCGTGCTGATGGCTCTATTTGCCACCCTGAGCCAGAGCTTGTGGCTGAGTTGGAGTGCACACCACAGGTCAGAGCCCGTGGGTGTCAGGTCCCACACTGTGACTTCCTCCTTGTTCTGCAGCTCAGGGCTGGCCCCACAGGATAGGAGCAACAGCACACAGTTGTGGTAGCTTTCTGAGGCATGACGTGCAGGGATGTGTCCCCACAGTGGGGATTCAAGAGGACCTCAGCAATGGTAGCATTGCCACTGATAGAGGCCCAGTGCAGGCAGATGTTTCCCCATTGTCAGTGAGGGTGATCTCATCACCCCATATCAGCACAGTGTCAGTGTGCTTGTGTTCTGCGGCCCACATGATGGATGTCCACCCACCACTGTGCTGGGCAATGACATCCGCCTGTCCTGTGCTGAGCAGCAAGCTGACCATCTCTAAGTTCCCAATATTGGCCGCATGGTAGAGACAGGTGGAGCCTTCCTCCTTGCTGTAAACACAGCCACACCATGTAGCCTGCCACCTCCCTGTGGTTGTTCACTGCAATCTCTTTCAGTGATGTCCACTGCTGTTAGTCCACTGCACTGATGTTGGCTCCAGCTTGCAGCAGCATGTGACAGATCTCCACGGAGCCCTTCTGGGTGGCTGCTTGCAAGGGCGTGTGCTTGCTCTGCTGGTCGCTCTGGGAGTTGGGGTGCAGGTTGTCTAATAGCATCAGTATCACCTCCTGCAACTCCCCCTGCTTCACTGATGGGTGTAACTTCCACTTCTCTGGTTCCTGGATAACCAGGACTTTTTCTAGGGCCTCCTGGCCTGGCTCCAATGGCAGCCCCACAGCTGAGAGGCAGACCCTGTTAGGGTCAGTTATGCCTTGAGGTTGATGGTGTCAGGGGATTGCAGGATGGGCATCAGGGCTCCCTGTGCCATCACATCTGAGAGCTGGGCTGGGAAGTGTCTCCTTTCCTGGGACATCTTGAGCCAGGGGCAGGAGTACAGGGGCTGCAATGCCAGCTGGCAGATACCCCCATCACCCCAGAGAATGATCACCTCCTGGGCCTCAGAAGCATCCTTCACACAGTGGGGACAGAAGACCATGCTATTCAGCTGGAACACATAGGCCTTATGGAAGCCATAGGCCACACGGAAGTCGGGGCAGCACTCCAGGAAGGTGCCTGCTGTACAGAAGTAGCCACAGTCTGGGGAG
>NW_003852549.1:3327034-3333860 GCF_000181295.1 Otolemur garnettii
ATCTAAGGTCACCTTCCCCAGGACTGTATGTCGTAATTCAGGTGGAAATACTGCACTTCAGGAGCCGCTCCTCGGTCTAGGGGCTTTCCATTGCCTGGTTTGGACATGGTTTTGTGGACTCTGTGGACCTTGGGCAGCTCTCCCCCCCACAGCTGGTGGTGGCTGAAGCGGGTTCAGACCCTGCTGCTGCAGTTACCTGGGCCCCAGGCATACTCAGCAGTCTCGTAGCCAAACTCTGGACTGATGGAAGTGATTTTCTGGCCCGTCATTGACATCTTGTCCCACTAGGGAAGGCACCCCCCTTGCTGGGAGAAAGAAGGGAGTGACTTTTTGGTATGGTCCAGTAAAATCCTGTCTCCATGGAGGTCCCCGTCTCCATCAAGATTCTCTGGTTCATTCTCAGTGAGTAGTATAGCTCCTACAGGGGTATCAGCCCCCTTAATCACCAATGGTGACAGTGACAGAATCTGGAAATGAGGGTCTAGCAGGCTCCAGCTTGGCCTTGAACAGGGGCTCCTCACTACAAGGCTTGTTCCCCCAAAGAGCCACGAACTCTTTCGGTGGCTCCTCTGGTCTCCTTCTCTAGCAGCAGCATGCCTATTTCAGTGGGGCCATCTCCCTGGGAGTGGTGTCAAGGAATAGGGGGAGTGGTCAGCTCAGTAGGGAGTTAGTGGACCCAGGATGCCTGGGCCCTAGGAAGAGGGAGTAGACTCTGGGGACTGCCTCTTTCTCTGTAGCCCCCCTCCCAACTTCCTTGGCCTCAGCTGCCAGGAAAGGCCACATGACCCCTCCCCTGAGCTCCCATTGGCCCCCTCCCTCTCAGCAGAACCCACATCTCTGAGGTCAAAGGGAGAGGAGGTGAAGGGGGCACCCTGCCCTTTCCTCCTGGCTGCACATGCCACACTCCCCTTTGTCTCCCAGGTCACCCCAATCCCTGCAGCACCTAGTGCTCCCCAGCCAGGTAGATGGTCCCTTGTGTCCTTGGTGAATGATGTTGGGGCCTTGGTACCGCTGCCCACTGTCCCCCATCTCCCACTCCATTTCCCTTGTTAAAAGTTTTCTATGATAAAGTTTTTTAAAAAGTTTACCATATGCTGATATTTTACAACCTATAATTTTGTTTAATTATGGGGGAAAAGTTGAATATATATTCAAATAAAGACTTTTAAAGCAATATAAGAGTCCTTGAATTATAATTAGCTCTGCATTTAAGTCATATAAAAAGAGAGGTAATTTATTATTTTATAACTCAAATCCATTCAGTGTATTATGGTAGCTAAAACAAATACTAAGAGTAATTATTATTTAACTAGCAGTATCATATGTATTAAATGTATATATGAGTGTGTTCACTTTCCCTTCCTGCTTTTTGGGAACACAGGCTTGTCCTGCATGAAACTGGAGGTGAACCTAACCATCTGTGTTGTGAGGGAGATGTCTCCCATTTCCCACAGGCCGCCTGACATCACCGTCCTATGGAGATTCCACTGCCTGAGTGGACGACCTAGCCCTTGCTGCAATTCTGGCCCAGGAGGCCAACAAAGCCTCCCAGGCAGAAGTCACCACAGCTGTATTTAACTCCTGAAGGAGAGAGGTAGACTCCAGGACAGGCAGCCCCCTCCCCCAGGAGGCCTGGTGCAAGGGCACCGAATCTAAGGGTGGTTCTGCCATTGTCTCTCAGGGTTTCTGTCTCTGAGGGACTGTGAAGTCATTCTAAGAGCTCTCCGAGGCTGTTCATGTTTTTCTTTAGTCGGTGCATGCCCTGATATGCTGCTGGCGTGAATTCCTTGTATACCAAAAGGATGGCTGTTTCTGAACAAGTTCCAAATTTGTTGAACATAGCAGGCACTTAATAAGCATTTTATGGGTAAAGTTAGAATGGTAAAATAAAATGTTGGGTGTAGAGATTTTTGAGAGTTTAAAATCTGAATTACTTTGAAATTATAATTTCATTACTAAATATCAGTTATGCATAATAACATTTTTAACACATTGCTAAAGATTGCTCCTGAGGAAAGGAACTGGTCATGTCTTTAGTACTCGTCCCCTCTCTCTACCACTGCCGTGGTGGTAGAAGGGGAGGTGCACTCAAACTTAGATCACCAATATATGGTGGTTATACGGTGGTTATTCAGGAAATACTTGTTCATCGGTTGGTTTCTTCAAAATGTAGTTTTTTGTAATAATAAAATACAGACTTGGGGTATACCGGATAGCATATGTGGTCACTTAAAGTTAAATAACTACTTAAGCTTAAACTTTTAGTTTGTTTGAAGGCATGAATTAGACTTGATTGGCATATTTTCTAGGTTTTTCTGAGCATTTTTTCCTGGCATGTTTGCTATAGAATTTAGGCTCCTTGTATACAATGGACATAATAAAGAGCCAGTTTTAATTTAACAAAAGTTATAACATTAATCATTGTTCGGGTGAATGCAGAACACTGATGCAAGAATCATGCCATATTATCTCCAGTATTAACTCAGACAGTGGAAGCCCTGCAGGGTAGACCTGTCTTACGTAAGTTGGTGACTTTCTTCTTTCTTGCAAATTTCCTTTTTTCTTTTTTTTTTTAAATTCCAATGATAGTGAAAAATGAGTTTCTTATGACAGGCATGGTGGCTCACGCCTAGCACTCTGGGAAGCCGAGGCAGGTGAATCACTTGAGCTCATGAGTTCGAGATCAGCCTGAGCCAGAGTGAGACCCTTGTCTCTAAAAATAGCCAGGCATTGTAGCAGGTGCCTATAGTCCCAGCTACTTGGGAGGCTGAAGCAAGAGGATCACTTGAGCCTAAGAGTTTGAGGTTGCTGTGAGCTAATATGCCATGGCACTCTACTGAGGGTGACAAAGTGAGACTCTGTCTCAAAAATGAGTTTCTTCAAAGTAGAAAAGATTAAAGTGGGCTCTTGATTCAGATTTATTTGACAACGCCTTAAGCCTTTATAAGCTTTCAGTTTGCTTGTCTGTCAAAAGAGTATAATAATAATGCCTATTTTACAGAGTTTTGTGAACATTCAGTTTGTTCACATAGGTACTTATTGTACAATGGTTGGCACATCACTAAATTGTAGGTATTATTTTTATTTTGAGAGGAAGCGACTAAAAAGCTCTCAACTAAGGAGGTCTGGATTTAAGGCCTTTTTTCCTGGCAATCAGAAAAAGCTGGACAAAGAATGGGGCTATAATAGAGAAACAAAGAAGCTTTATCTCTGAAGGGCATATGTCAGGGAAGGAAGGCAACAGTGGCAATTTGGGAGACTTTAAGAAGTGTTTGGATGTCGAATGGAGAAGTAAGTTTTTAAGACCAGATGATTAAAGTGAGATAAATGCCAAAAAAGAGAAAATTGGCTTTTCCTTCTGTAGTCATCTATTTCTAAAGTGATAGTTTCCTTATGTAGGAAAAACTTAATGTATCATATTAACCACCAGATGGCACTCTGTGAACTTGGTAAGTAATGTATAAAAGCTTCACTGTTGATTAGTTTCAGATGTGTAGGTATCAAGTGTAAGAAAATGTCAATTATGGAAGGTCATTCTCAGTGTTTCTTACGTAGTGTTACTGGAATATTAATGCATTATTTAGTTTTGGTGAAGCAAATACAGAAATTTCTTTTAAAAGATTTACTATAAAGGGAAGTGAAAATTTGATTTCTTTTTTTTTTGGTAAACCTTCAGAATATAACTAAGGACTAATGGGTACATTGCTGATTTTCCTTCATTCTTTATATATTTGTTATATTCTAAAGAGGAGAGTCTGTGTTTTCTATTAACTTGTTTTTTGATAAAATTTTTCTTCTTTTAAATTACTTTTGACCATAATTTTTCCTTTCTTTAACCATAGGTAAACATGATTTTTTAAATGGAGCTTTTAATTTTAACTAGAGACATTTTAGAATATTTATGTAAATTAAACTTTCACCTTTATAAAAATAGAGTTTGGATTTTTGATCACTGTTGGAAGAGAGTCTGATTTGGGTCAAAGAAGTTTTCCTCTGTCCCTGGGAAAGATGTTCCACGTCTACAGATGTCATGGAAGGTTCATTGTAGTGTATGTTGTTTTTGCTTTCAGTTATATTTGTTCTTTAGGAGGATTAACACTAATGTTTACTGATAATTCATATAATTGAACAGATTAAATTCCAGTGTTTGCCAGGCGTGATAATTTCTACCGCCCCCCACTTAAAACACCAGTAGATTCACTTTTTTTTTTTTTTTTGGTATAATGATGGTGCCAGGGAATAGTCCTAGAAACAAATTATGTTGTTTGTTTTTACTTGTTAGTAGGGTCTTGTGAGTGAGTACTAGTTTTATATATTTAAAAAGTTAAAAGTCTGTGAATTTTGTGCTGTTTTGAGTAGTCATCAGATCATAAGTTCCTTATTTCCATCAGATTTTGGTGGGAAATTGTGGTAGTATATGTAGAGAATAATTTTTAAATGTGAAAGAAAAAGTCTTAATTTTTGAATATATTTAAAAAGTTAGGCTCAGTGCCTGTGGCTCAAGTGGCTAAGGCACCAGCCACATACACCTAAGGTGGCGGGCTTGAATCCAGCCTGGGCCTGCCAAACAACAATGACAGCTGCAACCAAAAAATAGCCAGGCATTGTGGTGGGTGCCTGTGGTCTCAGCTACTCAGGAGGCTGAGGCAGGAGACTCGCTTGAGCCTAGGAGTTGGAGGTTGCTGTGAGCTGTGATGGCACAGCACTCTACCCGGGGGATAGCTTGAGGCTCCTGTCTCCAAAAAAAAAAAGAAAAGAAAAAAAGTTAAAAGTTTGTGAATTTTGTGCTGTTTTGAGTGGTCATCAGATGTTAAGTTCCTTATTTCATAGACTCCAGTGATCATTTATGGAAAGACCTCTTCACACTAAGCATATTTATAATTTAAAAGCATGGGGGAAAATAGAAGTGAGCATGATGGTTCTAATTTGTTTTGAAAGCAGAATGTAAATGCAAGGCAATTATGCAATTTAGCAAAACTTATCTTGCCATTACACTTTTCTTTCCTGTAGTATGTCACCGCAGGGAATTTGAAAACATTGGCCTTTAACTGAAAACAAACACTCAAAGAAGCACAGTCTAGTTAATAGTAAACAGTCCTCAAAAAAGGTTCAGATTCCTAAAAATGTATAGTTATTTACCACATTTCCAGACTTGCCCTCTTATTGGAAATAATTCCTCTTTCAGTAATCTTCATTCTGTCAGCAGCATATGAAAGAAAGCATGTAGCCTCAGAAGTGAATTCTTTTGGAAATCTTTAGGAAGTTTTGGTGATTTTTCCTTGTAGGAAAAATAAAGGTTAGTGAAATTTTAAAATTTAGCCTGGTAGAATATTGTTTAGGGACGTAAAAGTTAATGGGTCTATAAGAATCTGCTAACATTGGACTGCTAAATAATATTTTGTTTTCCAGTATATGTTTAAAATAGGAAGAATTTTTAATTGAGGACTGGGTGTAAGAAATGTGTAGTAGTGGGAAACAGGGTTGAGTCTAATCATGCCTTGCACTTCTTGGCCATCTTCAAAAATTGCATCTCAAGTTGTCCTATCTCCCAGCTCAGAGATTACCTTTCGTATCAATTCCTTTACCTTAGAAAGCCTTTTCCCCTCTTTTCAGTTACAATGCGTGACTTCTAAATATCTCTTAAAAAAAAAAGTGGCTCATGCCTGTAATCCTAGCACTCTGGGAGCTGAGGCGGGTGGATTGCCTGACCTCACGATTTTGAGACCAGTCTGAGCCAGAATGAGACCTCATTTCTAAAAATAGCTGGGTGTTGTGACAGGTGCCTATAGTCCCAGCTACTTGGTGGAGATAAGAGAATCACTTGAGCCCAAGAGTTTGAGGTTGCTGTGAGCTGTGATGACAGGGCACTCTCCCAAGATCAACAAAATGAGAGACTTTTTCTCAAACAAAAAAATAAAAGTATTTGCAGTATATGCATGGGGGGGGGAGAGGATTTAAGGATCATTTAAAGTTTAACATTGAGGTCAAAATAAGTTTTAAAATGGACAGCAATTTTGGGGGCAAATTTTGGTGGGAAATTGTGGTAATGTGCATAGAGAATAATTTTTCAATGTGGAAGAAAAAGTCTTAATTTTTGGATCGCAGAGTTCTAATTAAATAACCGGCTTCTGTAAGCTAGATATTGTGGAAAACAGTAGAGCTCCATGCTTAGGACTGCAAGTATCCTGAAACCTGAAGAGCTAGGGATTCTCCCCGGGCTTGGTTTTCTCTTACTCAATTCATTGTGCTATCCCTTCTGCTGCTGCCACTGTTATCCTGAACGCCAGTGTTCTTTCTTAGAAGGAGTAAAAATTTGTACCTTTAGACTGAATTTTCAATATGCTAAAGTTATCTTTTAAATCTTTTTTTTTTCTTGTTTATAGGCAGTATTGTTTGAGAGAGTGCCTAAAGGAGTTATAAATTCTTGCTTATCTCACAAATTGCACAACTTGTTTGATATAATCTAAGAAAAAATACTAACGGCTTTTCACATAACCTCTTTCTTCTAGTTACACCTTACATAAATTTGGAACAGCCGGAAGACGTATGTGTTCTTGGATTTATGGATGCTTTTATAAGAGGAGTCCCAGGAGGTATACCCAGACCCATTGAAATACACTCTCACGACCCTTTGAGGTATAATAATCAGTTAGCAGTACATAGGGTTTTATGTTTCTTTGAGGGAAGTACTTAGTGATATTTAGTTTTCATTAGGTATGAAAGGGAGGTATTAGGGAGCTTTGTTAGCTTGGAACTGCTTCTCAAAAGGAACATCTTGAAGCTCTCTTAAAGCATGTAACTACACAAGGTGGGCGCACTGATTTTT
>NW_003852549.1:3336133-3344692 GCF_000181295.1 Otolemur garnettii
AAATGGAAAAACATACCATGCTCATGGCTGGGAAGAATCAACATTGTTAAAATGTCCATACTACCCAAAGCAATATATAATTTTAATGCAATTCTTTCATTTCTACTACCCTGCCTCTCCTTTCATTCTCGTGGGACTGTTTTAAAATAATCACCATGTGTAGTAAGTGGACTTACAAGTTTTGTGTTTATTTCTAGGGGGGAAAGTGACTATATTTGAGAATTGTTGATGTCTTGTTTATAGAATTTCAAATCTTCTTAGTTGTGATTACCTAATAAAGTCTGTCTTAGATCTTTGAGGGTTTAGCATATGATTAGAAGATGTTGTTTTTCATAGGAAGTGAAGAGAAATACTGTGACTTGGTAGGACTTGACTGTTTTGCTGAGCTCAGCCACACACCCTGTGGTTCCTCAGTGATCTGCAGGAGAGGCGAGGACAGAGTGGTGGGGACACAGCCTCGCAGTGTTGGACTCTTCAGTACTGAGGTTTGGCTCTGCATAAATGTTAGATTGGGACAAGGTATGCATTTTTAAAAGTTTTTAACTGTTATTATCCTAATTACCCAGTTTATAAGAATGTACTTCTTCAAAGATGTTCTAGAAAAATATATATGAGAGGCAGTACTGATTCTTAAGAGGTGGGAAGAAACTAGTTCAGTGTTAGATGAAATAGGTCATTCTGCGGGGATGACGTAAGTCCTCTGAGCCTCAGTTTGTCCGGCTGTGGAAGTGAAGGTGGTTACGGTAGTAACTCAAGTCAAGTACTCGGTAAAGTGCTTTGTAGTGGTCATTAATTTAGAAAATAGTGCTTTTCTCCTGGATTGCAAGGCATACTTTTGTCTTTCTGCCCTCAGTTTTGTGCTCATTGGCACTGTCTGAAATAAGGTGTTTGTTAGGCAAATGAAAATACATCTTCACATTACTTTGTTGAATTGGTAAATTTCATAGTCTCTGCCACAAAGAAATAATCTTCATTTTATTCTACAAGGGAATTAACATATCAAAGTTAATAAAATATTCTTATGGTTATTATAAATGTTATTAGTGCTCTTATTCATATGTATTTTGTTTGTTAGCTTTTGGACTTATAGGAAGCCAACTATAATTTTAAGTGTTGAAGAAAGTATTTGAGAAGTTGTTGGGCATATTACTGAGGAAGTTTGTGGGCCTCTAAAGGTGAATTTTGTTTTTATCTATGTTATAAGGTATCTGGTTAAATTATTTCCTTATTTTTATGAGTTTAAAGAAACTGATACCAACTTAAACTCCAGCTGTATTTTTGGCAAATTAAAAAGTAAACTTTACTTTTGAAATACATTGAAAATAATCATTGCCATTTTGTCAGAAAATTGGAAATAAATTCATAGTTTGTACCCATTGGTTCATTTTTTAGAGTATATTTCCCATTGCAATTTATGTTAATTGATTGAGGAAAACTCTATATAGTTCAATGAAACTCCTAGTCACTTTGTAAAGTAAATCATACTTTATCTGCCCTGCCTTTCCCTCCTCCTTATTTGTGGTGTTATGTTTCTTACTACAGCTTTTCTTTTTAAAAATTGATTGTATAGCGTATCATAATTCTAGAATCTAAGAGTGGGAATGGACTTTAAAATTTCCTGTCTGAGAAAGAAATATTATTACATTAAAAATATTAAAACTCCATTTCCTAGATATCCCAGGTGTCTCTGCAGCAGCCTCTGTCACCCTGTGACCTGCAGGTACTGGGAGATCTGTAGGGAGGACCCTGGGACATCCTGGGAACTGGGAAATGGTTTTTTTCAGGGAGTGTTGACATTCAAGGACGTGTCCATTGAATTCACTATGGAGGAGTGGGCCTGCCTCAGCAGCATTTGTATTGGGAATTCATGTTAGAGACCTACAGAAAGCTGGTCTTCCTGGGTCTTGCTGTCTCTAAGCCAGACCTCATCACCAGTCTGGAGCAAAACAAAGAACCCTGGAAGGTGAAGGCACAGCAGACACTACTCAAGCACCCAGCTCTATCTAATCATTCTACTCAAGACCATTGGCAAGAGCTGGGCACAAATATTTTATTTCCAGAGCTGATCCTGAGCAGATATCAAAGATGTGGCCCTGGGAATTTAAACTTTACCAAAGACTGGGAAGGTGTGTCTGAGGGTAAGCAGTAGAAAGTGTGTTATAGTAGACTTGACAAATGTGTAACAGCTACCCATGGCAAAGCCTTCCGATGCAGTAAATGTTTGAATGTGAAAAAGAAAAATGTTAAAACTAACACCCCTTGCTTTTATAAAGAAAATGCATGCTGACGTCCATTTTTGTTTTAAAATATACTTAGAAATTTTTATTTCATCCTCCTTTAATGTATATGCCCGGAAGGATGTGTACAACCATAGTAGGATATTATTACGATCCCCTCACAGATTTTAATGTAAGATATGAAAGGTAAATTACAAAACTTGTGAACCAGCATCTTCTCGTTGGAAAATGAAGAAAATTATCTTCAGATTCTGAAGTAACAAAAACTTTCTTTTTTTATGTGATACTATTTATTACATACTTCAGAGAATATTGTAGTTATGCTTCAGATTAGCTTGATAACAAAATGTAATCTAAACACTCTTACACCACCCTTTCCCTAATATACTCAGAGACCATGTTATGGTATTTTAAGATTTCTTTTCCTGTATGATCTTATTTAGGTATCTGATATTTTCAGGAATTTAGGTGTGTTTTGTTTTACAATTATAATTTTGAATGTTATATTAATAAAATAATAAAATTTCTTCTCAATAAGCAGCTAAACTTTTCATAATGATATATAATAGTAGATGTTTTGAGTACTTTTCCTGTCACTCAATCATTTTTTCTACGTGGGAATGAATTCTTTTTAGGATGGGAGATTTTTAGGAACATGAAAGTTTGCAATGGTATGGGAAAATATCTTTGAGAAACTATATATTTGATTTATTCTACCCTGTTTAGCCTTTTGTCTTAATAAAGTAAAACCTTACAGGTAGTAAACTAAATGTTTATAAACATATGCATTAAAATAAGACCTTTAAGCTTACTGCCAGCTTTAAAAATCAGTGCTCTTAAGTTTAAAATTGTGCATGTTCTGTAGAGGGCACTATGGCTTATCAGCATCAAGTCTATTACTTTGCACATTTCTTCGCTCCAAAGTTCCAGCTAGAAGTATTAGATTCTATTAAGTCTTTGTTTTTCACATCCATAGGTATAATAATCCTTTTATGCAAATGTTTTAGATTGCTGAGACATTATCAGCTATCATTTGAATCTTTTCTTTTAATAAAAACATTAATGTAGTATATGCTCCTGGACCTTCTTAAATTATGGTAGGTTCTATGAAAATAGGTGTATGTACAAAGATAAATGGCATGGAAAACAGCTGACTAGTGTATCACAAAATACAGTCATTGTGCCCTCAAATTGCTGGGCCTATACTGGGGAACAGATGTCTGTTCTGAGCAGCTGTCTGTGATCTTCAGGTAAAGGAGGTTCACTATTCCTTTCAGTCCTCTCTGCTTCCCTTGTCCCCTTCTCCATAAACATAAGCGCGTTCTCTCTCTCATTCTTGCTCTAACTCTAGCTCTCTCTGGCCTTGGAAAGGAGAGCTACTGTTCTTTTAGCTCTTCCCTACCTTCCCTGCTATCAGCTGGCCTGTAGCCCGTTTTGTTACTTTTAATAGCTGCCTTCCACTGATGCCACTTCTGGCAACAAAATCAGGATGTACCAAGTGCTATAATGTGCCAGGGACTGTACCACACACTTTATATCCGAGCCTATTCCCATGGCCCCTCTCCAGCTCTGCTGATGACTTTTTTTCCCCAGTGTCATCATCATGGTGATTTCCAGTGAGTTGCTGTCCCACTTCTTTAGTCCCTCTTGCCCTTTTTCCTTTTTAATTTTTGTTCCTCTTGTGTCCTGTTGTTTTTCCTGATCGCTGGCTTTGCTAAGAGTGGTTGGCATCTTATATAGCCCTTATAAGAGGCTTTCGTTCTGTATGGCAAGCAAAGCAGTCTTGGTGTATCATTTATAAATCTCCTTATTTTGTGGCTTTTTTCTGTTCTATTCTGTGTTGTAGCTAAAAGAATGCCCCTCATCCTCAAACCTTTGTGTGTGGGAGACAGATGGGAATTGCTTCTTGTTTTTGTTTTTATTCTTCCTCCACTCTCCATTCCCTCTTTCTTTTCCTTTCCTTATTTCTCTCTCTCCCTTCCTTTCTTCTTCTTTAAGGGAGATAGAACGAAAAGTATTTTCTCGATGCTTCAAAATTCCAGTACGCAAACTGCCAGATAGCTGACACGTGTTATGCATCTCTACAGAAGAGCTATCTACAAATAACATCTTTTATATTTTGCTCTATCATTATATGAAAATTAAATTAAAATTCATAAAACATCACATTTATGTACTATATAATTTAAATCACTGTTGAGGCTCTGGTCTAAAAGGAAATTGTAATATGAAAGTTATGGGTTTTAAATTCAGATACCATTCATGGTCTGTGGTATTGTGGTAGTTAGTCTGTTGTATTGTGCAGTAATATAAATCAGTTTCATAAACATATTAACATAAAAGTAAAATAATTTGTATGGTAAGAGGTTTTTGTATGCTGGTATACATTTATAAAATCTCACTGTAGCAAATCGTATTTGTTGGCATCATGACACATGACAAAATCCAAGTACAGAGAAACTTCAACTCCCAAAACATTTCTTAAAAATCTCTTGTGTGTGTGCTGCTCTACCAGACGCTACAGAGATGTAAAAGAAGCAGAAAACACAATGTAGATAATGTATTTGGGTTTAGAAACTAGTTAGGAAAGCAGGAAGATACAATGTAAGCAGGACTTGAAGGGCAGATATAATACAGTTTGTAAGTAAGCATATGTCTGTGTGGTTTAGATTGGATTCATTCATGAGGGAATATAATGTAAGAAAGATTGTGTTGGCTAATCTTGAGGCAGATCAAGGTAATCTTGAACAAGATATGATTTTGCCATTGTAGTCTTATAATTAGGCAGATATGTTGGTGGTAATTTAAGATTTGTCTGCTTTGCTATTCTTTGATTAATAGAAAAACTTAGTACATTAAAGGCAAGAATCCTTTAATTTTTTTGAATATTTGGCAATAAATTTTCATCACTAAGATGCTTTGAGGAATGGAGCAGCTGCTTTTGTGATTTAATATTATAGTAATTCCATTACATGCTGGTGCTAAATGTCAGAATGATATCATCGTATTGATATTCTGTCTCGAGCCAAATTTTGCAAATAATGGATCAGTTTTTGTAGAGTATATTTGTGATAAAGTGTTTGCTACTTTACCACCATCTATGACTTACTACTCAGAAATTCTTTATGTACAAGGCCTTTTGTGTTCTCTGCAGTAATAAAGTTGTAGCTTGAAATTTTTATGCTATTTATACCATATATCAATAATGAAGAAAAGTTATACTTCTGAAAAATGTTAATTTCTTCTCACATGTTTTAATAGGTTTGAATTGAACAAGTAATAGTTGCTGAACCTGGAGCGATTTTATCATATAACATTTCTAATCTTCTCACATTTACCACCATACAGTCAGGTAAGTGGAATAGTGAAATGTGCTTGTCACATGCTTTGTGATATTCTTTTCCAGTCAGAGAGCAGTGTAAGATTTTTCAGTACTAAGTACAGACTAAGTATAAGTAGTAGAACCTCCACACTATGTGAGTCATCACGTCCATATTATACATGCTGTACCTGGAGGTGTATCACCTCCTTTTCCTTTTCTTCTCCAGGCTGAACTACACAGACTCAGGCAAGTTTCAGCTTGCTCGAGTTATCAGTGTTGCTGGGAGGGCTTCATTCATTTCTGTCTGCTTGGATTTTGCACTTCTTGATTCTTGTGTAGCTCAAACTTTTCATAATGACCCACATATATAATTGCTTGAGTTGCCATGGATCTCTTTTACTAATGCAGGAAGACTCAATAACACTTACAATAGACTAAATATTGCTATACAAGTTTTGTGTATATGTGTGTGTGTGTTTATGTGTAAAGTAGCAAACACATGTGTTTAATGTGTTTCTTCAAAGTGAAATAATAAGTCATAATCCAGTCTGTCTCAAAACTTTCATAGTGTCCTACATATTACATTCACAATAGAGTAGAGCATAATGAGTGAAGTATTCTATTCTGGATGTAAATAACCTAAATTCTTCTTTAACATTTAGTTTATTATAAGTAATGTAAATTAACTCTTAACTTGATCTTCTCTGTGTAAAAGAAACTTAATTTGTCTTATTTAAATTTTGACTACAGAATTTGCATTTATTTTTGTTCTGCACATAGCTATTGATGGTATATACTTAAGCTTTATTGTAACTGTCACTATAAGACTATGTTATATGTATAGTTACATTAAAACAATGTCCTTCCACACTAAATTTTTGGTAGTCCATGTTTCCCATTTAAAAATTATTTTTAAATTACTTGTTATCCAGTATGCTGGTATCAGGAACAGAAGGCCAGCTGTTCAAATCTAGATCCTACGAATCTCTAGTTCACAGAGCACCAAAAAGACTATGGGAAGGTTACCTATTGCTTGGTGACTGAGGGTAGCCATCCAAAACTTCACAGCTGAGAAAATGGGTTTCACATCCTATTGGTAGATTTTAAAACAAAACTAAGAAGCCACGGGCTACAAAACTAAACAGAAATGGGATTTGAATTAGTCCCTAACATCTTAGATACAAAGTTGTTATCTGAGTCTTGCATTCTTCAAGACTCAAAAGCAACAAATTAGTTTCAGTTGTATTAGGTTTCATAAAATAAGATAATGATACACACTTAGGAAACATAAGGGCAGGTGAAAGCAACTAGATGTAACAAGTGCTATGTTACAAAAAGATGCTGATATATTAATTTTTTTAATTGGTAATGTCCGTGATGATAATACATTAGATTTATTATTTGAAGTTAATAACTCAGTTTCTAATGTAGAAAATGCTGCAAACAAAATTATTAGGATCTTGAAGGTAATAGGTTTTGTGTCTCTGGTAATTATAATTTTTCTGTCTTTAAAGATGATGATATTGATGATATATTTTGATGCTTTTTTGCATGTACTTTTTGTACTCATTTACACATTTGCTCACTTAGTGAATTAAAAAGTTGAATATTTACCTATTACTTTTCTGGGTACTACAGAACAGCAATGAACAAAACAGAGGTTAAACTTAAGTTCTAGTAGGAGTGACAAACAATTAAAGAAGTATGAAATAATAATTTTAGACCATGATAAAGGACTCAAGAGACAGGAAATAGTATAGGGAGTGGCCATGTGTAAGTAGGTGCATATGTGAAGGCCTTTCACTAAAGGGGATCCTTGACCAGAAACCTGAATAACGTGGAGCTGGGTGTGAAAGGATCTTGGAGAAAAGTGTCCTAGGCAGAGATACACTTTGGTCCCAAAGTTAGGAAAAACTTGCATTTTGGAGAACCAGAGGGAAGACCAGTGGTTTGAGGGCAGTGTATTTGAGGGAGTAGAGGGAGATGAAATCAGAAGAGGAGAGATGATGAGTTAGACTAAGGTGACAATCTTGGAGGTGATGAAGAGTAGTTGGTTGTGGAGATAATTTATGTTATACCTAATAGAACATAAAAATTGACTAAATAGAGAGAGATGTGAGGAGTCGAGGTTGAATTCTTGGCTTTTAGTTTGAACAGCTGGGTGAATGGTGGTGTTTGCTGAAAAGGGAAAGCTGGAGAGCAGCAGCTTGATGGGACTGGTGGGTAGTGAAGACCTCAGTTGTGCTTTGGCCATATCACACTTGAGGTGCCTGGGAACACACAGTAGATTTTGACTGAGCAGATAATGCAGAGAGGAATCAGAGGTAAAGCTATATATTTGGTAGTTTTGAAGCAGTGGGACTCGGTGAGATCACTTAAACAGTGAGTGCAGATAAAGACTGAGTCCTGGGGAGCTGCAATATTTAGAGGTCAAGACAAGGAGAAAGGACAAAGAAAACTGGGAAGGGATAGCCAGTGATTTGGGGGAAAAAAACAAGATCTCAGAAAATGTACCTCCTATACGTTAAAATTCATAAAAGAAAAGGGGGAGGGGATATGGAATCTAGGAGACAGGAAATTGAGCATACTTGGACATTATATCCTTTCCATTACACTTTTCTCCCTGGAGTTAATAATTGCTTTGCTCTGAGAGGGGAGGATCAAGATGGCTGCCAAATAACAGCTTCCTTACAAGTGGGCGTGATGAGATTGGGAGAGAAGACTCCAGGCACCTCTGGCTGGTGGGATCTTCCCAGAAACATCCTTTCAGGGACACAGGGAGACAGCTAAAGACTTCTGGTCCCCAAGAGGAGGACAAAAGTGGTGGAGAACTGGCAAGTGTTAGCATGCATTAGTTCTGACCGCCTGCAGTTGTAACTATAGCAACAGCGAGATTACAAGTAGGAAAGGACTTAACTGTGAGCTGTTGTGTTTTTTGGACTTGGGCACTTGGTTGAGCTACCTTGGGAGACCTTGGGCGAGAGTGCGGATGACTTTAAG
>NW_003852549.1:3344938-3348272 GCF_000181295.1 Otolemur garnettii
GTGTTTGGCAGATTACAGCCTTAGCCCTCAGGGGCATAGAGTGAGACCAGTTTTGGTGCACTGGATAAGCAGGCAGCCACTTCAGTAGACATCCCATCAACAAGTGCTTTCCTGGGAAAGCATCTGTTTAGCCAAGGTTAACAGTTTTCCTAAGCAGGCTGAGGAAAGATTTAGGTTCTCAACCCTGTGGGCTTTGAGAAATCAGCAGAGGCCTCCAATCTCTATCTGGTACAGCTGTATCAGCATTGTGATTAACACCTCATACTCCAGAAGATCACTTGTTGCCCAGACAGCATTCAGCAAAACACATACTATACTGCTTTGTTTTTGGTTTTGGCTTTTTTTCCCAACATTTTTTAGATTTTTCTTTCTTCATTTTTCTAGTTTAGATACAATTTTACATTGTTGCCTGCATTAACAATTGGAACTTTATTTTTGCTAGTGTTTCTACCTTTATTATTTGTTTTTCCCCCAATTTTATCCCATAAGGTTTTTTGTTTGGTTGGTTTGGTTTGATTTATGGTATTTTTGTCTTTCCCCTCTATTTGGTGGAGGTGAGTTACTGTATCTGAACAGGCTGGCAAAGAGCTGCTGACCTCAAGAGAACCACCCAACCCAGCACCCCCAGAGGTTGGGTTTTTTCCTTACAGTTGGATTAAAGTACCCTACTGTACACCCATATTACTCCTATCTCCCTCTCTCTGTGCCTCTCTTCTCTTTCTCTCTCTCTCTCTCTTTTTTTTTTTTTTGCAGTTTTTGGCTGGGGCCAGGTTTGAACCCACCACCTCCAGTATATGGGGCCAGCACCTTAATCTCCTCTCTTCTTTTTGTCAATATTCCCTTTTACTCACCCCCTCTCCTTCCTCTCTCTCTCTCTCTCTTTTTTTTTTAAATCTTTTTTTCCCTTCTTGCTCTTTAATCTTCTTATTCTTCTGGTCCTGTAACAAAAGAGCTCATCAAAACCTCAGACCAATGGCACAGTAAATTAAAGAGAAAGAGGAAGTGAAAGGTAAATTAGGCAAGATAAAAGAATACACTCATGAGAAAGAATCAGCAGAAAAATCCCGGCAACATGAAAACCAATTCAGAGCAACCCTCCCCCTCCCAAAACGGATCCTGAGATAGCTACTGCAGAGGATTCCACCTATAAAGATATGTTAGAAATGACAGAGGGGCATTTAAAATACAGATGATGAAAACAATGAAGGAAATTACTGAGAAAGTGGAAAATAACCAAAAGGAAATCCAAAAACAATCAAATAAGAGATAAACCGTATGACGAATATAGAAAGGATATAGCAGAGCTGAAGGAACTGAAGCAGTCAATTAGGGAACTTAAAGATGCAATAGAAAGTATCAATAACAGATTAAATCATGCAGAAGAAAGAATCTCAGAGGTAGAGGACAAAGCTCTTGAGATATTTCAGCTAGTTAAAGAGGCAGAAAAGAGAGAGAAGACAGAATGTTCACTGACAGAATTATAGGACTTTATGAAGCATTCAGACATGAGTTATAGGTGTCCCAGAAGGGGAAGAAGAATGCTCTAGAGGAATGTAAGCCATTCTTGAGAATATAAATGAAAATTTCCCAAACATCACCAAAGATTCTGACTTTCCTTTCAGAGGGATATCACAACACAGGTTGCCTCAAGTCAAATAGAGATTCTCCAGGACACATTATGATGAACCTGTCCAAAGTTAAGACAAAAGAAAAGATTTTGCAAGCTGCCAGAAGTAAACACCAATTGACTTACGGGGCAAATCCATCAAGGTGGCTACAGACTTCTCTAATGAACTTTTAAAGCCAGAAGACAATGGTAATCTACCTTTAATCTACTTAAACAGAACAATTTCTAGCCGAGAATTCTATATCCCACTAAGCTAAGCTTTAAAATTGACAGAGAAATCAAATCTTGAGGAAATTTGCCACCACAAGACCAGCTCTACAGGAAATACTTCAATCTGTTCTATACATTCACCATCACAATGGACCACCAGCAAAGTAAGCACCCAGAAATTGAAGGATAGAACCTAGCTTCCACAATGATGCAAAAGACAAAACTAAACAATGGACTTTCACAAAATAAGATGAAAGAACACTACCACACTTATCAATTACCTCTATAAATGTTAATGGCTTGAATTCCCCACTAAAGAGGCATAGATTGGCTGATTGGATTAAAAACACAAGAAATCCATTTGCTATCTACAGGAAACACACCTAGCTTCAAAAGACAAAGTAAAACTCAGAGTTAGGGGTTGGAAGACATTTTTTTCAGGCAAATGGAATTCAGAAGAAAAGGGAGGTTGTAAACTTATTTCAGATACATGTGGCATTGAAGCAACTAAAGTCAAAAAAGACAAAGATAGTCACTTCATATTGGTCAAAGGAAAAATACAACAAGAAGACATTTCAATTCTAAATATTTATGCACCCAACTTAAATGCTCCCAGATTCTTGAAACAGACCTTACTTAGTCTGAGCAATATTATATCCTATAACACCATAATAACAGGGAGCTTTAATACACCTCTCACAGAGCTGGCAAGATCCTCTAAACAGAAATTAAAGATATAAAGGACTTAAATGAGACCCTAGAACAACTGTGCTTGATAGACACATATAGCACATTCCATCCCAAAGATAATACATTCTTCTTATCACCCATGGAACATTCTCCAAAATTGATCATATCCTAGGACATAAAAAAAACCTCAACATAATCAAAAGAATTGAAATTTTACCTTGTATTTTCTCAGACCTCAAGGCACTAAAGGTGGAGCTCAACTCCAACAAAAACATTCAACCCTACACAAAGGCATGGAAATTAACCTTAGTTCAGTACAGGAAGAAATAAAACTGGAAATCATTAACTTCCTTGCACATAACAACAATGAAGATACAAACTACCAAAACCTGTGGGATACTGCAAAAGCAGTCCTAAGAGGAAAATTTATCGCTTTAGATGCCTACATTTGAAAAACAGAAAGAGAGCTCATCAATAAACTCACAAGCCCTATCTTATGGAACTGGAAAAAGAAGAAAAATCTAAGTCAAAACCCAGTAGAAGAAAAGAAATACCCAAACTTAAATCAGAGATTAATGAAATTGAAAACAAAAGAATCATTCAGAAAATTAATGGAGCAAGGAGTTAGTTTTTTGAAAAAATAAATAAAATACATAAAACTTTGGCCAGACTAACTAGAAATAGAAAAGTAAAATCTCTAGTAACCTCAATCAGAAAGGACAAAGGGGAAATAATAATTGATGCCACAGAGATATAAGAGATCATTTCTGAATACTACCAGAAACTCTATGCCCAGAAATTTGACAA
>NW_003852549.1:3348320-3352692 GCF_000181295.1 Otolemur garnettii
AGATGGCTTCACACCAGAATTCTATCAAACCTTCAAAGAAGAGCTTATTCCCATACTTAGAGAACCCCAAAGACTCAACCACAAGACTCCTGGAAGTCATCAAAGAATACAATAATGTCTCAGGATACAAAAATCAATGTCCACAAGTCAGTAAAAAGGAGAACATCAGGCCAATTTCACTAATGAATATAGATACATAAATTCTCAACAAAATCCTAGCCAATATTACAGCTTATCCAAAAAGTCATACATCATGATCAAGTAGGTTTCATCCCAGGGAAACAAGGCTGGTTTAACATACATAAGTCCATAATGTTATTCACCATATCAACAGAAGCAAAAACAAAGACCATATGATCCTCTCAATAGATGCAGAAAAAGCATTTGATAAAATCCAGCATCCTTTTCTAATTTGCACACTGAAGAGTATAGGCATAGGTGGCACATTTCTTAAGGTGATTGAAGCTATCTGTGACAAACCCACAGCTAATATTTTACTGAATGGAGTTAAACTGAAAGCTTTTCCACTTAGAATTGGAACCAGACAAGGTTTTCTTCTGTCACCATTACTACTCAACATAGTGCTGGAAGTTCTAGCCAATACAATTAGGCAAGACAAGGAAATAAAGGGCATCCAAATGGGCCCAGAGGAGGTCAAACTCTCCCTCTTTGCTGACAATATGATCTTATACTTAGAGAACCCCAAAGACTCAACCACAAGACTCCTGGAAGTCATCAAAGAATACAATAATGTCTCAGGATACAAAATCAGTGTCCACAAGTCAGTAGCCTTTGTATACATCACTAACAGTCAAGATGAGAGGCTAATTAAGGACACAACTCCCTTCACTATATTGTCAAAGAAAATAAAATACCTAGGAATATGGCTGAAAAAAGAAATGAAGGACCTCTGTAAATAAAATTATGAAACCCTAAGAAAGGAAATAGCAGAGGATATTAACAAATGGAAGAGCATACCATGCTCATGGCTGGGAAGAATCAACATTGTTAAAATGTATATACTTCTCGAAGCAATCTACTGATTCAATGCCATCCCTATTAAAATACCAACATTGTACTTTCAGGATTTGGAAAAAATGATTCTGTGTTTTGTATGGAACCAGAAAAAACCCCGTATAGCTAAGGCAATTATTACTGATAAAAACAAAGCCAGGGTATCACCATATCAGAATTACAGGGCCATAGTGGTCAAGACTGCATGGTGTTGGCACAAAAATAGAGACATAGACATTTGGAATCAAATAGAAAACCAAGAAATGAAACTAACATCTTACAACCACCTAATCTTTGATAAACCAAACAAGAACATAGGTTGGGGGAAAGACTCCCTCCCTGTTTAATAAATGGTGCTGGGAAAAATGGATGTCCACATATAAAACACTGAAACTGGACCCGCACCTTGCTCCACTCACAAAAATTGAGTCAGGATGGATAAAGGACTTAAATTTAAGGCATAAAACAATAAAAATCCTCAAAGAAAGCATACAAAAAACACTGGAAGATATCAGCCTGGGGAAAGACTTTATGAAGAAGACTGCCATGACAGTTGCAGCAACAACAAAAATAAACAAATAGGACTTAATTAAACTGAAAAGCTTCTGTACAGCTAGGGAGACAACCAAAGCAAATAGACAATCTACACAATGGGAAAGGATATTTACCTATTTTGAATCAGACAAAAGCTTGATAACTAGGATCTATAGAGAACTCAAATTAATCCACATGAAAAAATACCAACAATCCCATATGTCAATAGAGAAGAGAGATGAACAGAACCTTCTCTAATGAAGACAGACAAATGTCTAACAAACATGAAAAAATGTTCATCATCCCTAATCATTAGAGAATTGCAAATCAAAACTACCCTGAGATACCATCTAACCCCAGCAAGAATGGCCCACATCACAAAACCTCAAAACTGCAGAAGCTGACACAGATGTGGATAGAAAGGAACACTTTTACACTGCTGGTGGGACTGCAAACTAATAAGAGTCTTTTTGGAAGGAAATATGGAGACCCATCAAAGAACTCAAGCTAGACCTCCTATTTGATCCTACAATCCCATTACTGGGCAACTGCCTAGAAGGAAAAAAATCCTTTTACCATAAGGACACTTGTTCTAGACTGTTTATCGCAGCTCAATTTACAATTGCCAAAATGTGGAAACAGCCTAAGTGTCCCTGAACCCAGGAATGGATTAACAAGCTGTGGTATATGTATATGATGGAATACTATTTAGCCATTAAAAAAATGGAGACTCTACAGCCTTCGTATTAACCTGGATGGAAGTGGAACACATTATTCTTATTAAAGCATCACAAGAATGGAGAAGCATGAGTCCTATGTACTCAATTTTGATATGAGGGCAATTAATGACACGGTGGGGGGAGGGGGAAGGGGAAAGCAGAGAGAGAGAAGGAGGGAGGAATGGGGGAAAGGAAGAGCAGAGAGAGGAAAGGAGAGAGGGGGTGCATCTTGGTGTGTGCCACACCTTTTGGGGGCAAGGCACAAATGCAATCAGTGTAACTTGGTTTCTTGTACCCTCAATGAATCCCCAACAATAAAAAATAAATAAAAATAATTGCTCTGTTCTGGTACTTGCTTGCTTCCCTGTGCCCTTAGCACTATTTCCCATCAAGCTATTTTGTACTCATCTCTCCGTATAGCCATGTACCTCAGGTGATCCTTCTCCCTCCTGCCCCTTTGTGGTATTTTTCTTGGAGCCTTCGTTTCCTCCAGTCTAGATGGCTTGTTCTCCACCTGCTGCATGCTGTGTGGCTGTCACACTGGTCTTTCTCTTGTTCACAAGGCTGCTCATTCTTTGCTTTAAATGTCCCTGATTCTTGGGTCACCTCTGAATAGTGTTTACATGTTTGTGATGGTAAACACTGAGTTTTATTTACCAGAACTCTGCCATTCATTGGGATGTATTATGAAGCCTGGGGAAGGTGGTTTGGGTGTATTGTGGTAGGGAAGGAGATCATGAAATTTGTGTATAATACCTAAAGCTGAAAAATCAAGTCATAGGGGCATAAGTATTCTGGGTTGAAATATGGAATGAAATGTCAGAAGCAGCATCTGCAAGTTCTGGGCCAGTTCCTGGTCCTTTGTGAATGCTCAGTAACTATTCGTATTATTAAATTCTAGACCTGAGTAACCACAAAGTATAGATAACTCCAAACTTAAAAAATTAATATAAATATGTCTTGATCTTGTTCTAATTTCTCATTAAATTATCAGTTTCTATTTGCATTCATTTAATTTACTTCCAACTGTTGTTTGATGTATATTTTTATTCAGAGGAGTACTTCTTTTTATTATAGGCCTGTATAGCAATTCCTTCCAATTTATTTTGATGTTTGGTTTATAATATTTTTTACTAAAATATTTTTTGTTTATTTTAAATACGTATTATGGCTACCTATTTTATTTTACTATTTGGTTTATTCATTTATTTTTTTACTGATACTTTGTTTTTATGAACTATATAAGAATGCATCCATTTTATTTTAGCTAAAGAAGGAACTGAAATAATATAGTAGTCTTATTTGCTTGTGTAATATATGCTATGTGGTATATCTTTTATAAATAAATTTGCTGTATTTTAGCTTACTGTCAATATTAATTGATACCATCATATTCATCATCAGCAATCTAATTTTTTTAAGCATAGTAAGGTATTATTGTGCCTTTACAAATTATGATTTCCTTCTGGATTAAAGTATATTTTATTCACATCCCTAAAAAGCTTTTCTCCTAAAAAAAAATTGAAAAATCACATTCAGTATATAAATGAGGATAACAAACTTGGGAATTATGAAAACGGGAATATGTATATTTATCTTAGATCTTGGCAAAAATGGCAAACCCTTGAAAGAGTATAAGAAATGTTTTTGTACAGTAATAGCAAATTGAAGATTATGGAATGTGCTAATGTAATCAGTTATCTTGAATTATTCAACATTTTATAATTATTCTATACCACTATTTAGGCAGCTGCATTAAAGTAAACAAGTTTATGATTAGGAACTGTGTTATAGCTGTACTATAATGTGTTAATTAAAAGAACTCAGTATTTATACAGTTTAAATATTTTAGCAATGGAGCTGTTGATGGAATGCTCTTCTTAAAATTAAAATGAGACATTCTTAGATAAGCAAGACATATATTTACTAAAATAGAAAAAAAAATGGACATATAGCTTTACATACTACAATGTTCTGACCTATAGTTTTGTTAACAGGGAATTGAAATATTAAATCATAGTACTTTGTTTCCTTTTTTTCATCACCTAAATCAAAAGAAAAAAATTCTGAACTTAACCTTTACTAGAGCAATTATTTTTAATTCA
>NW_003852549.1:3352969-3354862 GCF_000181295.1 Otolemur garnettii
ACAGTAAACCTCATGTAGAGATGACTTCCTGGACCTAAGTGTGTAATCCCTGTATCTGGAACAGTGTAACCCTGAATCGTCATTGAAGATAGAATTTCAAGCCCTAATTTCACTATTATTTTTATGTAACGAAAAGTATATAACTAAAGCAGACTTATTATAGTTAGAGCTAAGATAATATTCAGATTGGAATGCTGGAACTCTAAAAGGTTTTTTCAAACAGCTTGTATTTTTACCCTGGATGTTACTTATGAAGTTTATAATCTTTGGGTTGTATACTATAATTATAAAAGAAACAAGAATAAACACTCTACAATGAATAAACAACAAAAACTTGGGAGAGTCCTGTAAGATCTAGTATTTTAAATTGAGCAGTGTATTGTGGCCGAACCTTAAGGATTATGTTTACATTGATCACATCCCTTTTTATTTTTGTGGTGTTATTAAGGATCCACGTTTCTGAGAATTTATCACAATCATGCTGGCTTTTTTTTTTATTATACTATAATACTTCATCTAAAAGGCTACCTGTATATAGCATAGGTTTTGTAATATAGTATAAAATAGTCAGTAGCAGTCCACAGTAACTGGGCAATCTTCAATTTCCCAAGCTCAGAGAAGTTTTTATAGGAGTTTACTTCCTGATCCTGTTCACAATTCACATTCTGTCGGAAAAGCAACATGAACTTGTAGAGCTGGAAAATCCATCATACATTTTTTCTGGCCTGTGTATTTCTGCTCGTACTTCTGGTCTACTAACAGTCAGTTCTGTTTATGTTTGTTTATATAGGTTCTTATTGAAACAGAATTCTAAAATCATTCATACATGGTACAAACATTGAACATGAACAGATATGTGCTAGCTGATGAGAATACAGGGATGAAAAGTCTGTTGGCATCAGGTAGCTTCTCTTTTAGTGTAAAATGGTCGAATAAATCAGTGATTACTATTTAAATACCATGTTTCATGAAAGACGTGTGCCTAGGCTGCTGTGCTGGCACCAAAGAAGGAGTATATTTAGCAACTGCATACACTCTTAAGGAGGGGAGTTTTCCCCCAAGGGTAATAATAGAGTTGAACTTCCAAGTACATGTGGAATTTTGATAGATGAAGAAGGGGATGGAGAGAGGCTATCCTAGGTAGAAGAAAGCGAGTATGCTGGCACACAAGCATGAGTCACCAATAAACACCTTTTTCACAAAAATTCACTTGGAAAGTGGTATGTGTTATAGGGAAGAGGGAGGCCAGGGGAGATAGGAAAAGTAAAGGAGCATTGCAGTTGTTTTTATGAAAATACTTGATCTAAGGGGGAGACCCTAGGAATAGCTCTGAAGGGATGGCTTTATGAGGGGTAAAAATAAAATCTTCAAAGTTTGGTGACGAATTTAAATGTGGGTGAAAGGGAGGAATTTAGAGTAATTTCTAAGCTATTCACAAATATCTAGAGTATAGAAAGAGGGTAGAACTTAGAAAATAAAGAGGATGCTGAGAGAAGTTGAGTTTGAGGTACCTATGGCATATCTGGAAATGGTCTAATGTAGTAGGGAGCTGTACATTTGGACTTAGAGTTTTGCATATAAGATAGTGAATTCATGGGTTTGGATGAGGGCACTAGGAATCAGGAATTGGATTTTTATTTTGTTGTTGTTGTTTTATTTTGTTTGTGTTTTAGGAATTAGTTTTCTTAGAGTAGAACTACCAGGACACATAGTCTTGGGAAACATTAACATTCAAGAGAAGAAAAAAGTCAACAGTGTGATGCTGAGAGAGGATGGCCAAAGAGGCAGGAGAAAAATGAGGAGAGGGCTCTATCAGAAAAGCGAGTCACATAGAGTTTCAAGAGGGAGGGCATAATTAATCATGACAGGTGCTACGTGAAGGCTTCTGGCAGC
>NW_003852549.1:3369471-3385949 GCF_000181295.1 Otolemur garnettii
CCTGCCACAGCACCCAGTTGTTTTTTTGTTGCAGTTGTCACTTGTGTTGGGCAGGCCCAGGCTGGATTCAAACCCGCCAGCTCCAGTGTGCATGGCTGGCGCCCTAGCTACGGGCACCGAGCCACTGTTGTGCTATTACATTTAAATCTCTTGCACCTTTGTCATTTCACCACATTTACCATTTTGCAGAACCACCTTGGATTAATTCAATTTGAATTTCTCCTATGTGTGCATTGAGCACTGCTAAAGAAAATTATATAACCGTGCAGACTAGAGTTACTAAAATTCACTGCGTCCAACATTAGCAAAGCCTTCCATGATGTCCAGCAAATGCTGTATGTCCTTGGCCACTAACATTTCCCTTACTTTCCCCCTTTTCCTCAGGTCTACCATAATCTTAGTGAAAAAGTGCCAAGTCTTGCTAAAACTGGATAATGGGCATTTAAAATACTTTGCCAGCATGATGAACAAACAGTGAGAAAACAGTGGTTTTCTCATTTGATTTCTGTAATTCTAGTGAAAATGAACACCATAAGAAATGTTTGTTGGCTGTTGACGAATTGTTTGAGTCCTTTGTCATTATCCTACAGGGTTATGTCTTGTTCTAGTTAATTTCTGATATCCTCTAGACACTAAGAATATGAACTCTGTCATATGTATCGCGGACATTTTTTCCAAGTCATCATATGCCTAAATTTGCCTATGGCATTTTCTGATACATCAGCTTCTAATTTTGTCATAGTAAACTCTAAAGATTAACAGGAAAATGCATTTAGAATTTAGTATATGGTAGAGTTAGTATCTATTACTGGGGAAATGATGAATAACATTAAATTCATTTGGATGTATATTCTTAGATGTTTCTGTGATTTTACTTTTACATCAGATTTTTAATCTATCTGAAGTTTAGTCAAGATCTTAACTCTTTTCCCAAGTGATTGTTCATTTATTTTGTTTTATTTCCCCCCAAATACTAAACTTCTAAACATTTCATTACTCATGTAAAAGTTAAAATGAAAGTTGAAAAAAAAAAATAGGAAAATGTATAGTAGGCCTTTGAACAACTTGTTAGAGGTGTTGACTCCCACACAGTTGAAAATCCGTATAAAACTTAATATCCCCCCATAACTTAGCTACTGATAGCTTATTATTGACCAGAATACTTGCTGTTAACATAAACACACATTCTGCATGTTGTATGTATTTTGTGCTATATTCCTTTAATAAAGTAAACTAGCAGAAAGAAAGTTTTAATTAAAAAATCTTAAGGGAGAGGCTGGGTGCAGTGGCTCACACCTCTAATCCTAGCACTGCGGGAAGCCAAGGTGGGTGGAACACTTGAGCTTATGAGTTCAAGACCAACCTAAGCAAGAGCAAGACCATCTTTAACAAAAACAGCCATTGTGGCAAGCACCTGTAGTCCCAGGTACTATAGGAGGCAAAAGCAAGAGAATCGCTTGAGCCCAGAAGTTTGAGGTTGCTATGAGCTATGACTCTGCAGCATTCTACCCAGGGTGACTCAAAACAAACACTAAGGGAGAGTATATTTTTACTATTGAGTGGAAATGGTTCATCGTAAAGGTGTTCATCTTCCTCGTCTTCCCATTGAGTAGGCTAAGGAGGAGGGGAAGAGAAGGGGTCAGTCATGCTGTGTCAGGGTGGCAGAAGAAAATCCCAGTATTCTATACTTGTGTGGTTCAAACCCTGTTTTCAAGGGTCATCTGTAATGAACACAGATGACAGGCTACTTTTAAGGATGACATCTTCTAATTAAAACCTTGAACAGAGTAGTATAAAAACAAGGAAAGAAAGTAATTTTCATTTGAATATATTAAATACCAGTCAATACACAGCTTATATGAGTTTATAGCAATCAGTAGATTATAATCACCATTATTGTTTTTGTTGTCATCAATATTTATACCTTGGATATTTTTCTCAGATATGAATTGGGCCACATTTACAGTTATTTTAACATTGAATTGAGATTGTATTCTTTACAATTTTTGTTACTTAAATCCACAGCTGTTTTAAGTTTTTCGTTTTTTATCAAGACAGAGTTCTACCCTATTCCCTGAGCAGAGTGCAATGGTGTCATAGCTCACTGCAACCTCTGACTTGGGCTGTGGGCATCCTGCTGCCTCAGCCTCGGAAGCCACTGGGATTACAGGCACTCACTGCAGTGCCCAATGGGTTTTTCTTCCATTTTTTTCGTGAGTTGGGGGTCTCAGTCTCGCTCAGACAAGCCTGGAACTCCTGAGCTCAGGCAATCCTCCTGCCTCAGCCTCCCACAGTGCTGGGATTATAGACATGAGATACCACGCCTGGCCCTGTTTTAAAGTTTTTTGAAAAATGTTTTCCTTTCATCAAATTTTAGTGTTTCATATTTAATATTAATTGTATCTTTCCCTTATTATACTTTTCGAAATCCATTTCACTTCCTCTAAAAAAGATTGTAGCCTTATGAAGAAAACAACACTTACTACATAATATTCTTTATTAGCAAAGCACCCAAGTGGAAGTTTATGTTAATAAGGAATTTAAATGGATGGTAAAATTGTTAGGAAGAATAGCTTTCAAAATTAAGGTATAGTCAGAAAGGAACTTTTTTTATATGATTGCTTTTGTGCTTTTAAAAAGACATATTTGAGAGATAATTCTTTAGTATGAGAAAAGAAAACTCAAGGACATCATTTTATTGGAAGATGTGTCTTTCTCCTCACAAAGCAGTTTGCAGCACTTGAGTATTCAAGTGTGCATACTTCCTTTCTCTTTGGAAACATTCTAACTGGAAACCTAGGGAAGCTTAAAGAGGGTGAGTACGTGTCTAAACTGCAGAAGACACCTACTATGTCAATTTAAGCTAGACAGATATTTTCGAAAATTCCCACTGTAGTAACATTAATAGTGCAACTCTAAATTAAAAGGGTACATTCTATCATAAATGAAACCCATTACAAATTAATAGTAGTCAGGATTGATTTGCCCAGTCCACTTGGGGGGTGAAGGGAGACCCTAAATAAATTGTAATTTGAATTCTAGAATATGGTTACTGTTTAGAAACTTCTTCTACAACTCAGAGTGTAGTATGTACATAAACAGCGTGGGCATCACCTGGGAAATTGTTAGAAATGCAAAAGTATTTCAGGCCCCATTCCAGACCTACTGAATCAGAATTTGTATTGTAGCAGATTCCTAGGATATTCATGTACTCATTACAGATTAAGCAGTGCTGTTCTGCTAGGATAAACAAAAAATATTTTTTAGCAAAAATACTTCCAAGAGTTTAAAAAATAAAAGTGTGTAAAGTAAGTTATCACTTGGAATTAATTCAAACAAATGTTGTTCCTGGAATTTCTTCCTGCAATAAGTTCTTAATCTGGGAGAGTCAAAGAATGAACCCAGGGACCACAGAGATCAGTGATAAGATGGGATTTGTTAAGATAGGAAGGAATAGGGCAGGAGGAAAGGCACCAGAGCCTCTGGCCGAGGGGAAACCCAAGTGAGAGGGCCTGCTTGAGTCTTTCCTCTAGGAGCTTTTATACTGTTTTTTTTGGGGGGGTGGGGGGGGGTTGAAATTACACTTGGCCAGGACTTGGCAGACTTCAGTGGTGATTAGCAACTGAATGAGGGTATTTAACAGATCAGTGCAGTTCTTCCAGCTTGGGAAAAGCAGTGGGGGGTATTCAGAGAGTGCAGTTTTGGAGAGAAAAAGTCTTTTGCTTAGGCCTGGAAAACAGGAGTCATTGTCCAGTCCTGAGTGGGAGAAGCCACTTATAGGTATCTGCACATTTAAACTTATCTTTTTTGACCTAAAACTTTAATTTCCACTTACTGTTAGTTACTGGAACATACTTATTTAGATATACATGTAGAGTAAAAGGAGTCTATATGAATTAACAAAATGAGGAAATTAGCATAAAAACGAGTTGTGTTTTTTTTGTTGGTTGATTTTTGTTTTTATTTTTTTGAAAGCCTTCTTTTGAAGAAGCTACAGTACAGAAAATTGGAGAACCTTAAATGAAGATTATGTGAAAGAAAAGATGGTAGTGGAATAAAGTCATAGAAGCAGCTTCTGGAATTTTTATGGTACAATCTTGTCATTTACTCTAGTAAAGTCAGAGCACCTATACTACTAAATGATACAAAAGCAAACAGTCACAGGAAAAGTAAAGAATGCTTACGTATAGCACTATACATTTTAAAAACAGGTTCTCATGCGTGATATATGATGTTTTCAGTAGCCTAAATGCTTTTATTTAGTTAGTTTTTGCAGTTTTTGGCTGGGGCCAGGTTTAAACCCACCACCTCTGGTATATGGGGCCAGCATTCTAATCCTTTGAGCTGCAGGCACCACCCACCTAAATGCTTTTAAATGTGAGTTTAATATTTTAACTTTATCATTTGGAAAATGTACATAATTATGAAATACATCTTAATAAAACATTGATTCTCAATATTTACAATAATATAAAGATCAAATGAGGTTTTTTTAAATGTAGAGATAAAACTTACAGTAGTCTAAAGTGTACAATTCTTTAAATTTTTGTATTTGTATGTGCTCATTCACTATCAGCCAGCTCAAGATATAAAACATTTCCAGCACTTCAGAATGGATTCCCATTCCTCTTTTTAGTCAGTCACTCCCATCCAGAAAAACCACTCTTTGGCTACTGTCTCTTGTTTTTCTAGTGTTTAACTTCATATAATGTTAAAGTTATACTGTATGTATTTTTTTGAGATCTGATATCTTTCATTTAACATATCTCTAAGATACATCCAAGTTGCAAATTTAGTAGTTCATTTTTTTATTGTTGTATAGTAATTCTTTATGTATGCATTTGTATAAATATATACACATACACCACGATTTATTATATTTATGCACTTTATTTCTGATGGACATTTGGATTGTTTCCAGTTCTTGGATATTGAATAGTTCTGGACCCTAGGATGAAAGATTATTCCAAGGTGCGAAACTAGGGAAAACGGAATCCACATTCTGTAGAAATAATGTGGTCTTCATTTCCACCTGGATGCAGGTGGGGTGAATGAAGAAAGGAATCCACACCTGGGTTATGTCGGATGGGGATTTAAAGGGTCAGGGAGGGCAGCAGTTGGTGGTATTTCTATTTCTTAGGAGGGACATGAGTTTGACCCTTCCTGGGCGGGTCATGAATAAAGTTATGAATAAATATGAATAAATAATAAAGATATTATGAATAAAGTTGCTATGAATATTCTTGTACATGTCTTTCTTTGCATATAACTCTTTATTACTATTGTGTGTATACCTAGAAAGGAAATATCTGGATGATAATAAAATTCATCAGCTTTAGTAGGTACTGCTAAGTAAACATTTTTCCGAAGTGACTGTACTAGTTTACTCTGCCAGAAATGTGTGGGAGTTTTGGTTGCTCCACATTCTCTCCAGTACATGATGTTGTTATTCTTTTTAATTTTAGCCATTGTGGGAGAGGTGTGGTGGTATTGAATTTGTGCTGCTCATTCTTCTGAAGGCTAATGGTGTTAGTTTTTTGTATGTGAAAGGATCATGGTGAAATTTGCCCTTTTCCCTTTGGTTGATTTGCTGAAAGATTAACTCACAATTATAGTAGATTAATAAGAGACAGGTTTATTTCCAAATATCATATGCATGGGGGGGAAATGACAAGGATGATTACCCAAAATCTAATTGATGGTCAGTGGCTTTTAAAGATGCCTTTTAGAAAGGAGGGGGGAGAGAAATTGGAAAGCATAGGAGTAGGTAAGTGGTTGCTAGTGGGGATGTGTAGATGGGTGGAAACAGATTGAACTGTGGATTAATCTGAGAGACAGGTCTGTATTTCAGATGACCTTAGGGCCAGGTCTATTCCTATACAATAAAAAAGTCAGCAGCCTTTTCTGATTCTAAATCAGGTTATAGGAGAGGCCAGTGCTTTGTGATCAAAAATGGCCTTTTAACTTAAAATATTCTTTATACTAGGAATCTATTTGGGGGTAAAATTTCCTTAGCTTCTTCATATGTTTATTGGCTGCTGGATATACTCATCTGTGAATTGTCTTTTGATGTCTGTTTCCAAAGTTTCTATTGAGTTGTCTTTTTATTACTTGTAAGTTTTCAAAAATATGGCTGCATGCAGGTCTTTTATGGGATAATAAACATTATAAATATTTCTTACCAGTTTTTGAATTGTCTTTTTATTCTCTAAATGGTCTATATTTTGATCAACAGAAATTCTAAATTTAGTCCTGTAAACTAATCTTTTATTTCATATTAGTTCATTTTGTGTCCTGTTTAGGAAATCTTTGCGTTTCCCAAGATCATCATTGGGATATTTTTCTGTAATTTCCTCTAAGAATCCTGATTATTCTAGCTTCCACATTTAGGCCTTTGATCCATCTCAGGGTACCTTTTGAGTATTGTATGAAGAAGGGGTCAATTTTAATCTTTTATTTTCATATGGATATGCACGTGGTCTAGTACCATTTATTATAAAGACTATTCTTCTAGAATCTTTGTCATAATTCACATGATTGTGTGTATGGATTTGTTTTGCAACTGTTGGTTTTTCTATCCTTGCACAAATACTACAATTTTAAAATTATTCTTGAGCTTTATATTTTGCTCTGATATCTAGTACTGTAAATAATTTGGTTTTGTTCTTCATGGTATTACATTGGCTATTTTAAATTCTTCGCAATTTATAGATTTAAAATCAACCTGTTAGCCCAGGAGCCATGGTTTATGCCTGTATTCCTTGGTCTCTGAGAGGCCAAGGCAGGAGGATCCCTAGAGCTCAGGAGTTTGAGCCCAGCCTAAGCAAGATTGAGACTTTGTCTTTACTAAATGTAGAAAAAATTAGCTGGGTATTGGTGGCAGGTGCCTGTAGTCCCAGATACTTGGGGGCTGAGGCAGGAGGATCACTTCGACCTAGGAGTTTGAGGTTTCTGTGAGCTAGTCTGGGCAACAGAGTGAAACCCTGACTGAAAAAAAAAATAAGTAAAGTACAATAATAAAATACAAAAAACTTGTCCATTTTCAAAATAAAAAGCCTTCTGAGATTTTGATTGGGATTGTGGTGAATCTATACATCAGTTTGGGAGAAATTAACTTCTTAATACTGAGTTTTTCCAATTCATGGATATCATCTGTCTCTCCATTTACTTTGGTCTTCTTTAGTTTCATTGATTTTTGGTCTTCTTTAGTTTCATTGATTTTTTTTTTTTATATAGTTTTCAGACCTTGCACATCCTGTGTTAAAGTTATTCCAAGGTATCAGATAGTTTCTCAATGCTATTGTAACTTCTTTTGCTCTTTAAATTTTCTTGCCCACATATCTATTGCTAGTGTATATAATAGACTTGATTTTGAATGTTGATTTTTGTTGTTGAGTCTGAGTCCCACGTATTTTTAAGGCAATCAGTTCTTGAATATAGGCATAAGCCATTGAAGATTAAACAGTTTAATGAGTGGATAATTTTTAAAGCATTCTGTATTTTTAAAGCATTTTAAAAAGATCACTGTAATATGGACAATGGCGTGGAGGAGAAAATTTTGAAGCAAGGAGAACATTTAGGAGACTCTTAAAGTAGACCAGGCCAAAAATAATAGTGGTTTGCCATGGAGTGGTAGCATGGGATGGTCAGAGTATTTGCTTTTGGGATGTACTCTAATGCTGTAAAGCTTGTTGGTAAATTAGATGAAAAAAATGAGAAACAGAAAAATTAATACTTTGGGGTTGTTGGTCTGATTATCTGTATAGCATTAATGCTTAAAATGTACATTAAAATAAAGCTGTTAAGCAAGTATTGTTATTTAAAGTCCATGAAACAAAAAGTGATAAATATCTGTTGTTCTTTCTCTCTTTTATATTTAATATAAACTTGAAGTTCTTTAGATTTTTTTAAACAGGGTAGTGAAGTCATTAACTTTTTCCTCTTATTTATGTTAACTTTTGGATGAAATAATTTTAATTCCATAATATACTAATTATCTGTCTTTTAAAATCTTAATTTAAAAAATTATAAATTATAAAAAATATATATATATATATTTATCTGTGCTTAAGATTATTTTGAGCCCATTAGAGGGCTTCTATTAACTACAATTGCTTGTATAATTTTTATGTGTTTATCTTTTTCCTGAAAAATAAACAATTGCTTCTCAGATTCTTAAAAGATGTTTGCCTTCTTCTTTCTCCTGAAACATGTAAGAATCACTGATTTGAAAAGTTTAAGGCATTCAGGTCACAGGAATATAAAATTAGGTAGAAAAATTTAAATGGAGCATACATTTAGGAAGGAAAGATATTTCATGTAAACTTGGAGAAGGTCTCATCTAGGTTATGGGTCATTGAGGCCATTAGCACTCACAGGACTCAATGTAGTCACCACCTCAGGAAACAGCTATTACTAACACTTTAGACTCAAAAATCTATGATCTTAAGAAAGCATTTGTGATTCTACAACATCCTTTTTATAGAAAGTTAACTTTAGAGAATTCAAGAAAAAAAATCTCATCTATGAAAAATGAAAATAAAGAGTTTAGTGTAGTGGTTTAAAGCATGACTCTTGGGGTTAGAATGCTTGGTTAAGAATCTAGGCTCTGCCCCTTCTAAGAACAATAGAACCTTTAGCAAATTATTTAAGTATAAAATTAAATTATATTAACTTCTTCCTTCTCATCAGTCTTACTGCTCTTCTGTAAAATGAGAAGAATATTACAGGTTTATTAAGATTAAATGAAGATGACATAGAAAGTACTTGTTACAGATTTTAGTTTTCTTACACATGATACCATAATCTGTCCATTTTGAAAATAGAAATATAAAGGAAGGTTAAAATACTTATAGATAATATTCAATATTGTTATTATTTCACTTTTTAATGTAAATGTGCACATCTGCATATAGGCTATGCAATGCAATTTTATATCCTTCATTTTTTGTTTAACATTTTGTGAGGGCTTTATAAATGTTAATTCTTTTTCATTTGCCAATATTTTAAATACTATACTTATTGATCCCATCCCTCTATGCAGAAGCCAATTTTATATGAATTGTTTTGGCTAGTTTTCCTTATTTAATAGCAATAGGAATACCAAAGCATGCCTTCATAGTACTGTTGGAACATTTTTATTATCTAATGACTTACTAGGAAATGACTTGCTGTTTAATCCATTCATATTTCCAAATAATGTATTAAATATACTATAGTCGTAATTCTAAGTTTTATGTTAAAATTGCTACAGGGACCTAAATCAAATGTAAGTGACCAGAGTCAATATTTTTTCTTTTTTTTTTTTTGAGATAAGAGTCTTACTATGCTGCCCTTGGTAGAGTACTGTGGCATCATAGCACAGCTCACAGCAACCTCAAACTCTTGGGCTTAAGCTATTCTCTTGCCTCAGCCTCCCAAGTAGCTGGGACTACAGGTGCTTGCCACAACGCCTGGCTATTTTTTTTTTTTTTTTTTGTAGTTGTCGTTGTTTGGCAGGCCTGGGCTGGATTTGAACCTGCCAGCTCCAGTGTGTGTGGCTGGCACCGTAGCTGCTGAGCTATAGGCACAGAGCCAGAGTCAACATTTTTTATTAATTAAATATCCATTATGTAAAACTCTGTGAAAGCTAGAGTGGCAAATAAGATATATCCCTGAAATAAGGAGTCTACAATCCAGTTGAGGTAGATGCTTTCATTTCTTGTTTTAGCAGCCTTTTACTTTAGATTTAAAAACGAGATATTTGCTTATTTTCCTAAGAGAATATGCTTTGAATATAACCAGTAAATTGTATCTGTGCATTACCACTAAGTTGCTTCATCGTGGCACACATTTGTGACATAGGTACCTGGAAGTAACAGATTGCCCTGCATGTAACAAAGTTTACTTGCCCAAATGTTCTTGCGTGCTGTAGCTTTACATACTCAGCACTGTGTCACGTGTGGCCAACTTCAGGTTACATCTCCAGTTAAGATTTTGGAAAGCCTGAGACAGTGACAAACATGGAGAAAAGGTCAATAGTAATACAGAATGGGAAGAAGGGATATCCTTATTTGTAGGGGAAGAAGCTCAAATTTTCTTGAACTTTTTTCCATCAGTGTGTAAGATTCTTATCAATAGCTCAAGTCCTGGCACAAGCATCTGTCATAATATTAAATACACCTCTTTCTCCCAGTCACATCACTCTGAGAATGCATCTGCCACTCACTTGCTGGTGCTGACTGGTTTCCAAGGAAGTAGGATGTGTACAAATTGTTACACAGCTTAGAGCTTATCAGGATTTCTGTATTGTGATTATTGTTTTCCATGAAGTTCTTAAGGGTTGTTCTGTTTGTCTTTTAATGGTGGCTACTACTTGTTACAATTTGTCTAACTCACAAAACCCACTTAATTGTAGTATTTGGGCTCCACAGCTATATAGAAAGAGCAAAAGACAGCAAAGAGGGTCTCTTCCCTAACGGAGCTCATCGTCAGAATAAAGGAGGCATATGAATGCGTTGGAGAAATTATAGAAGAAATAGAGGTAGAGATTTCTCTTATAAAGTTGAATCATTTGAAATGAATTTATTTACTGAAGTTAAATTGAAGTGACAGAGGTTCTTAATGAGACATTTCTCCTCTTTAAGTTTTCTTTATACTGTAGAATTGTGCAGTGATAAATCTTATTTAATCTGGTAAATCCACTTTCCTTTAGAAGTGTAGTCTCACCTGTTGCTGATCTGACAGATGTGTGCAAAAACACTTCATAAAATGGTGGTTTGTTAAATGACATGAGTTCAAGTAACACTCATTTGTATCATTTGCTCTAACTATGGCAAGGTGTGACTTTCACTTTAAATTTACACAGCTTTCAAAGACCTTAATTCTAGCACTTTGGGAAGCCAAGGTAGGAGTATCACTGGAGGCCAGGAGTTCAACACCAGCCTCAGCAACATAGCAAGAACCCTGTCTCTATAAATAAATAAATAAATAAATAAATAAATAAATAGCTGGATGTGGTCCTAGCTAACTGGGAGGCTGGACCAAGAAGACTGCTTAAGCACAAGAGTTGGGGGTTGCAACCTAGAGTGAGCTGTGACTGTGCCACTGTATTCCTATCTGGGTGACAGCATAGTAAGACACTATTTCAAAAAATAAATAAAAATAAAACTTCTTAATTCAAGGGGATAAAAAGGAAATTTCCTTTCAACTTTCTTTGGTACGCAAGATTTCAGTTATTTGTCTTTTGTTTTGTTTGGCAATTGACAATATCTTATGTGAATTTTTGAAATATTTTTAATTTTTTTTATTTTTGCTTTCAAAAGATAGCATATAACATACTTTATAACTTAGAAAATTACACATTAAACATTTAGGATCTTAATGCTGTGGTGTGTAATAGAATTACACTTCCTCTTAGATTTTCCTGCAGGATTTGTTAGGTATTTTTTTCTATTTATAAATGGTATTGGGAAACTTAGACACACACATTTGCTTCGTTTTCTGTGGCTTTATACCTATAGTTAGCAGTTAGATTGCTATAAGATTTGTGATAAGCTAAATATTCTATTGAATAACTCATAACTGAATATCTTCTCTTCAACTTATATCACTTATATATATGAATAAATGTATATGCAATGGGTTTATATTTAAATTTTTAAAATTGTGAACATTTTAAAACAAATCAAAACAAAAAGAAAAAAGCAACACTCATCCTCTTACTCTTTCTCTGACTTAACTGTTTTTAACAGCTTGGCATATCTCATTTGGTTTTTAGGGGGCAGGTATCATTCTGTTATTTTTACAAAATTGACGTTCATATATTCATTATTAAAAATTTAAACCATGTAGAAGAGCACAGAGATTAAAGTAAAAACAGAATGAAAATGCTTCTTCTAAAAATAATCATCATTATTATCAGTTTAACAGTATTCTGGATATCATCTTAAGTAGGAATGACAGAATACTTTTGTAAAGGTAAGATCATACCCTGGTGTTTTTTCCAGTTCATATTTATTTGAACTTAATGGAAGCAAAAGAAAAAAATTGATGGATTTGTGGAACTTGAAACAAGTATTTCTTAATCACACAAAAAAATTCTCTTTAATGTTGTTAGTTTTGACTTCATGGCTTTCTTGCTAGGTCCATTTATGTTTTTAATTGTTATATTTTCTCGATGGATTGACCTTTTTATCATTTTAAGATATCCATTATTTCTAGTAATAGTTTTTGTCCTAAAATCTATTTTGTCTGATACTAGTATATAAATATATTAGTGTAGCTAATAAATTTAGCTAATTTACTCTAGCTCTGTTCTGGTTATTGTTTGCAAGGGATATCATTTTAAATCCCTTTACTGTCACCCTTTTATTGTCTTTAAGTCTAAAATGTGTCTCTTGAAGATGGCATTCAGTTTAATTGTGTTGTATTTTTAATTCCTCTGCCAGTCTGCCTTTTGATTAGTATGCTTAAATTAACCATTAGCAATTTATTTGAGGATAGAGTAGGATTTATGTTGGTATTTTTCTCTTTGTTTTCTGTGTATCTTAAATGGGTTTTATTCTTCTTTCTCCCCATTACTTACTTTTTTTTTTTTTTTTTGAGATAGAGTCTCAGTGTGTCACCCTCGGCAGAGTGCTATGGCATCACAACTCACAGCAACCGCTAACTCTTGGGCTTAAGCAATTCCCTTGCCTCAGCCTCCCAAATAGGTGGGACTACTGGTGTCTGCCACAATGCCCAGCTATTTTTTGGTTGCAGTTGTCATTTGTTGTTTAGCAGGCCCGGGCTGTGTTCAAACCTACCAGCTTCAGTGCATGTGGCTGGCGCCGTAACCACTGTACTATAGGTGCCGAGCCCATTACATTACTTATTTTTTTAAAACATTAAGTAACATTAATATTAAGGCTGGGCATGGTGGCTCACACTTGTAATCCTAACACTCTGGGAGGCCAAGGCAGGTGGATTGCCCTGAGCTCAGAGGTTCCAGACCAGTCTGAGCCAGAGTCAGAGTGAGACCCTATCTCTATCAAAAAATAAATAAATAAATAAATAAATAAAGCTGGATGTTGTGGCTACTTGGGAGGCTGAGGCAAGAGAATTGCTTAAGCATAAGAGTTGGAGGTTGCTGTGAGCTATGATGCTATGGCACTCTACCAAGGGTCACAAAGTGAGACTCTTTCTCAATAAAATTAATTAATTAATTAAAACATTAAGTAGATATTTTTTAGTATGCCAGTTTAATTCATCTATTGTTTATGTGTATATATTTATATATACACACACATGTGAAGGGTATATGAAGTTACAGTTTCTTAGTGGTGCCCTAGGAATTACAATTAGCATATGAATTTATAATAATCTAATAAGATTAATATCAACTTACTTTCAATAGCATATAAAACTTTGTTGTTGGCTCGGCACCTGTGGCTCAAGCGGCTAAGGCGCCAGCCACATACACCTAAGATGGTGGGTTTGAATCCCCAGCCCGGGCCTGCCAAACAACAATGATGGCTGCAACTAAAAAATGGCTGAGCGTTGTGGTGGGCGCTTGTAGTCCCAGCTACTTGGGAGGCTGAGGCAGGAGACTCGCTTGAGCTCAGGAGTTGGAGGTTGCTGTGAGCTGTGATGCCATGGCACTCTACCCAGGGGGATAGCTTGAGGCTCCGTCTAAAAAAAAAACTTTGTTGCTGTGTAGCTCTATTCTTCTCTTCTTTGATTTTATTATTACAAATTAAATCTTTCTACATTGTATACCTGTATATACAAATTTATAAGACTGTGTTATGAAATGACATACATATCACAGGGGAAAAAAGGGAGTTTTACAAAAAAGTACATTAAAAACTATCTTTTACATTTACTTTATTGGGATTTTTACCATTGTTACTTCTTCATGTGGATCTAGTTACTGTCTAGGGTCCTATTCGCTTTAGTAATTTTTGTATGGCAAGTATGCTAGTGAAGAGTTTTTGTCTTTATATGGGAGTGTCTTAATTTCTCCATTCTTTGTTTTGTTTTAACCATTATCATTTTCTTTTCTTTTTTTAATTACAGGTTAATTTGGGGGTACAAAGAAATAGGTTACAATGTTTTTGCATTTGTTAGTTAGAGTCCCTCTGATAACTGTATCCCATCCCAAAGAGGTGTACCACACATCCTAATATTGTGCCCATTAAATGGGAACACATGCATCTCCCTCACCTCTCCCCTTGAATTGATTTGAGTTTCCTCTTCCCCCAGTTTGAATTGATTTGAGTTTTTTCTCTTATGTGGGCATCTACTGGCTTCATATTAGTACTGAATACACTGGATACTTCTCTGTTCTTGTAGTACTTTACAAAGAAGAATCTGTTGCAGTTCTATCCATGTTAAGACAAAAGATGCAAAGTTTCCTTTTTTTTTAAGAGAGAATCTCACTTTCCCATCCCTGGTAGAATGCCATGGCATCATAGTTCACATAAACCTCAAACTCCTGGGCTCAAGGAAACCTCTTGCTTCAGGCTTCCTAGTAGCTGGGACTACAGGTGTCCACCACAACACCAGGCTATTTTTAGAGACAGGGTCTTGATCTTGTTCAGGCTTGTCTTGAACTACTGAGCTCAAGCAATCCATCCTTGAGCTTCCCAGAATGCTAGGATTATAGGTGTGAGCCACTGTGCCCAGCCTAAGTCTCCACCTTTTTTAGTGACTGAATAGTATTCCATGCTACATATACCACAGTGTGTTAATCCATTCCTGGCTGGTGGGCATTTCGATTGTTTCCACATCTTGGTGATTGTGAAATGAGATATAATAAATGTTCCAGTGCAAATGTTCTTATGACAAAATGATTTTCTTTCTTCTGGGTAGATGCTTATTTATGGGATTACAGGATCAAATGGATGGTCTGACTGGTTCTTTCAGGATTCTCCATACTTCTTTCCAAAAAGTCTGTATTAGTTTACAGTACTGCCAACAGTGTAAAAGTGTTCTTTTCTCTCCACATCCACACTGGCATCTGCTCCTTTGAGACTTTGTGATGTGGTCTATTCTCACTGGCATTAGGTGATATCTCAGGGTGGTTTTAATTTACATTTCTCTGATGATTAGGGACAGTGAGCACTTTTTCAAATGTTTCAGAGCCTTCATCTATCATTCTCAGGCAGGTTCTGTTCATGTCTCTTGCCCAGTGGTAAGTACAATTATTTGCTGGGCTATTTTGCTGATTAATTTGAGTTCCCTATAGATTCTGGTTATCATCCTTTGTCAGATTCATATCATGCAAATATCTTTTCCCATTTTTAAGGTGGTCTATTTGTTGTTTAATTGTTATGTCTTTTTTTAATTTCTTTTTTTCTTTATGAAATGATAGCTGTGTACATTAATTCAATCATGGGTACAGTGTGGTGTTTTCAAATACAATCTGAAATATTTTCATCAAATTGGTTAACATAGCCTTCATGTCATTTTCTTAGTTATTGTGTTAAGACATTTCTATTCTACTTTTATAAAGATTCACTTGTACCCTTGTAAGATAAACCATAGAGGTGATCCCTCCAATTGCCCTCCATTCACCCATCCACCCTCCTCCCCTCTTCTCCCCCTCCTCTCTCCCCATATTCTTAGGCTATAATTTGGTTATAGCTTTCATATGAAAGCTATAAATTAGTTTCATAATAGGGCTGTGTACATTGGATACTTTTTCTTCCATTCTTGTGATACTTTGCTAAGAACATTTTCCAGCTCAATCCATGTACACATGAAGAAGGTAAAGTCTCCATCTTTCTTTATGGCTAGATAGTATTCCATGGTGTACATATACCACAGTTTGTTGATCCATTCATGGATCGATGGGCACTTGGGCTTCTTCCATGACCTGGCAATTATGAATTGGGCTGCAATAAATATTCTGATACAAATATCTTTGTTGTAATGTGGTTTTTGGTCTTCTGGATATATACCTAAAAAAGGAATTGCAGGATCAAATGGCAGATCTATTTTTAGTTGTTTAAGTATTCTCCAGATGTGTTTCCAAAAGGAACGCATTAGTTTGCATTCGCACCAGCCCTGTAGAAGTGTTCCCTTTTCTCCACATCCATGCCAGCATCTCTGGTTTGGGGATTTTGTGATATGGACTAATCTTACTGGAGTTAGGTGATATCTCAAAGTAGTTTTTTGATTTGTATTTCTCTGATGATTAACGATGGTGAAAAAAAAAAAAGGATGGTAAGCATTTTTCCATATATCTGTAGGCCATGCGCCTATCTTCTTTAGACAAATTTCTCTTCAAGTCCCTTGCCCACCCTGAGATGGGATCACTCATTCTTGTCTTGCTAATATGTTTGAGTTCTCTATGGATTCTCGTTATTACACCTTTGTCAGAGACATAAACTGCAAGTATCTTCTCCCACTCTGAGGGCTGTCTGCTTGCTTTACTTACTGTGTTCTTGGCTATGCAGAAGCTCTTTAGTTTGATCAGGTCCCAATAGTGTATTTTTGATGTTGCTTCAATTGCC
>NW_003852549.1:3387186-3413839 GCF_000181295.1 Otolemur garnettii
TGTTTGCTTCATAGAATGTGTTGGGTAGTATTCCATCTTTTACTATGTTTTGGAAAAGGTTGAGTAATATAGGTACTAGTTCCTCTTTGAAGGTTTGATAGAATTCTGATGTTAAGCCATCTGGTCCCAGGCTTTATGTTTTAGAGAGATTTTGTATAGTTGATGCTATTTCAGAACTTGATATAGGCCTGTTCAACATTTCCACTTCATTCTGGCTAAGTCATGGAAGGTGGCATGTTTCCAAGTATTGATCAATTTCCTTCAGATTTTTATATTTCTGGGAATAAAGTTTCTTATAATAGTCATTAAGGATTTTTTGAATTTCTAAGGTGTCTGTTGTTATTTCATCTTTACTGTTTCTGATTGACGAGATTAGAGATTTTACTCTTTTTTTCTTGGTTAGGTTGGCCAAAGGTTTATCTATTTTATTCACCTTTTCAAAAAAACAACTTTTTGATTTATTGATCTGTTGTATAATTATTTTGTTTTCATTTTCATTTAATTCTGCTCTAATTTTGGCCATTTCTTTTTTTCTGTTGGATTTGGGATTGAAATGTTCTTCCTTTTCCAGTTGCTTGAGATGTCCCATTAAGTTGTTAACTTACTCTCTTTCTGTTTTCTTGAGGAAGGCTTGCAATGCCATAAATTTCCCTCTTAGGACTGCCTTTGCGGTATCCCAGAGGTTCTGATAACTCATGTCTTCATTATTGTTTTGTTCTAAAAATTTGGTAATTTCCTTTTTGATCTCATCTCTGACCCATCTATCATTCAGCATAAGGTTATTTAGCTTCCATGCTTTTGTATGAGACTGCAAATTCCTGTTGTTACTGAGTTCAACTTTTATTCCATAATGTTCTGAGAAGATGCATAGAATAATTTATATTCTTTTAACTGAGGTTAGACTTATGACCTAAGATGTGATCAACTTTGGAGTATGTTCCATGGACTGATGAGAAAATTGTGTATTCATTTGTGTTAGGATGAAATGTTCTGTAGATGTCTGTTAGGTCCAAACATTGAATAGTTAAATTTAAATCTAAAATTTTTTTATTAAGCTTCTTATTGGAGGATCTATCCAAAACTGCCAAAGAAGTGTTAAAATCTCCAACTGTGATGGAGCTGGGAGAGATCAAGTTGCTCATGCCTGACAGAGTATCCCTTATAAATTGAGGTGCATTCTGGTTGGGTGCATAGATATTGATAATTGAGATCTCATCATATTGAGTATTGCCTTTAACAAATAGAAAATGGCCATCTTTATCCTTGCTTACTATTGTTGATTTAAAGCCTATTGTATATGTGAATAAAATTGCAACACCTGTTTTTTTCTGCTTTCCATTTGCCTGGAATATGGATGACCATCTTTTCACCCTGAGTCTATATTTATCTTTTAAAGTAAGATGTGATTCCTGAATACAGCAGATATCTGGTCTGAGTTTCTGAATTCAATTAGCCAATCTGTGCCTGTTTAGAGGACAATTTAAGCCATTCAAATTGATTGAAATTATTGATAAGCCTGGTAAAATTTTGGGCATCGAGTTGCTCAAAAGTCCAGTAGAAATTTAATCCTTTTGCCACTGTGGAAGTTAGAATTTCATCAAAAGTTTCTAAGTGAGTTTACTTTTGTGGTGGAGGATTGCACTGGTCATTATGGAGGATAGGTCTGAGAATTTCCTGGAGAGCTGGTTTAGTGATGGCAAATTTATTCAACATGTGAATGTCATTAAAGTATTTAATTTGTCCATCATAGATGAAACTCAGTTTAGCTGGATACAGGATCCTGGATTGAAAGTTATTTTGTTTTAGGGGATTAAAAGTTGATGACCATCCTCTTCTAGCCTGAAAGGTTTCAGCAGAGAGATCTGCAGTCATTCTAATAGTCTTCCCCTTGTAGGTTATGGTTTTCTTACTTCTAACTGCTTTCAGAATTTTATTTCATATTAACTTTAGTGAAGTTAATTATGATGTGTCTGGGGGATGTCTTTTTTGGGTTGAGTCATGCTGGGCTTCTTAAAGTATCTGCTATCTGAATTTCAGAATCTCTTGACATGTATGGAAAGTTTTCTCTCACAATTTCATGAAAAAGAGCCTCTGTGTTTTATGAAGCAACTTTGTCACCTTCAGGGATTCCTATAAGGTGAATATTTGTTTTCTTCTAATTATTCCAGAGCTCTCTGAGAGAAAGATCCATTTTTGCCCTCCATTTCTTTTCATCTTTGAGCTGTTGGTGGGCTTGTTCATACCTTTGTCTTCAATGTCAGAGATCCTTCTGCCTGTTCCATTCTGTTACCAAGGGAATCTATTGTATTTTTCAGATCTTTGAGGGATGCAAATTCTTGCCTCTGTGTTTCAAAATCTTTGGTCATTTTATCTATGAAATTCTTGAATTCTTGAGACATTTTTTGAATAATTTCTTGAAGTTCTAATTTTCTCCTTTCTTCCATTCTGTTAATTTTATTTGCTATCCAAATTCTGAGCTTGATTTCTGACATCTCAGCCATCTGTTTATGGATGGGGTCTTCAATTGCATCTGCTCCATTTTTCTTTGGGGGAGGTGATCTACTCTGGTTATTCAAGTTGGCAGAGTTTTTCTGCTGATTCTGCCCCATGCTGTATTTACACCATTTGGAGTCCGTATCAGAACCATTTGGTCAGTGGCTGCCACTGGAGAAGGTGCAGGCTTCCTCTGGTTGCCCAGAGAGAGAGAGTGTGTCTGTCCTGAAGAGCCTCAGGGGTGTGAGCCTTATTGTTACTGCTGCTGCAACTGCTGCTCTTCACCTTGGGGTACTGCCATTCTAGTATGGTTCCCTCTCAACTGACTGGCCTCTCATAATTCTTGGGCCACTGTCCGGGGATGCTGGGAGCATGCAGCTCTAACAGGCAGTTCTAGGCCTTCCTGGCATGGATGCTGGGAGCGGGGAAACTCAGTGGCTGTCCGCAGGGCTTGTGCAGTTCTAGTAAGCTGTTTTGGGCCTGCCTGGCCCGAGTGCTGGGAACGGGGAATTCAGTGTCCACCTGCGGGGTGTGAGTGGGTCTAGCAAGCAGTTCTGGGCCCGCCCGACCCAGGTGCCAGAAGTGGGGAACTTCACAGCTGTCCACAGGTCTAGCAAGCAGTTCTAGCAAGCAGTTCTGGGCCCACTTGACCCAGGTGCTGAAAGCAGGGAACTCAGCGGTTGCCCACGGGTCTAGGGAAGCAGTTCTGGGTCCTTCCAGCCTGGTTGCTGGGAGCAGGGCCCTCGGTGGCCACCCATGGGTCTAGTAAGCAGTTCTAGGCCCACGTGGCCCAGGTGCAGATAGCAGGGAACTTGGTGGCCGCCTGCAGGGCATGCGTGGGTCTAGCATGCAGTTCTGGGCAGGCCCAGCCCAGATGCTGGGAGCAGAGAACTCAGTGGTCATCCGCTGGTCTAGTAGGCAGTTCTGGGCCTGCCCAATCTGGGTGCCAGGAGCAGAGAACCAGAGGGGCGCATGCTGGTCTAGCAAGTAGTTCTGGGCCCATCCGGTCTGGGTGCCAGGAGCAGGGAATTTGATGGTTGCCCGTGGTTCTAGCATGCAGTTCTGGGCCCACCTGGTTCAGGTGCTGGGAGCAAGGTACTCAATGGTTGCCCACAGGTCTAGCAATCAGTTCTCGGCCTGCCTGGTGCCAAGAGCTGGGAACTCAGTGGCTGCCCACGGGACACACAGGTCTAGCAAGCAGTTCTGGGCCTGCCTGGCCTGGGAGCCAGGAAAGGGGAACTCAGCAGCTGCCTGTGGGTCTAACAGGCAGTTCTGGGTCTGTCTGACCAGGGTGCCGGGAGTGGGAAACTTGACGACTGCCCGTGGGGCACACACAGGTCTAACAAGCGATTCTGGGTCCCCCTTCCCCCAACCCAGGTGCTGGGAGCAGGAAACTCAGCCACTGCCTGCTGGGCGTGCATGGGTCTGGCAAGCAGTTCTGGGCCTGCCCAGCCCAGTGCCAGGAGCTGGGAGCTCTGCAGCTATCTGCGGGACTCACACAGTTCTTCCAGGTCTCCAGCCACAGGAGTGGGGATCACTGGTGCCTGGGGAATGCACGTGGCTCTAACAGGTCTCTGGCTGCAGGGCCAGGACTGGGGGCTTGGTCCCGCAGGGATGGGGGACGATGCTCTTGGCCCTCCCCCTCACTGTCTCTGTAGGCAAGAGGGGAAGTGTGGACTGGAAGTTCAAAATGGCAGTGATCGTTCAGTTTTTCTGCCTGGCAAGAGAGTGTTTGGGATCTCAGCAGGGTCCCTCTAGGGGAGTAGACCCCCCTTCCTGTAGCTCTCACACATGGGGTGAGATAATAGGTCCTCAGTTCACTGTTTGCCTGTAGAAAACTTACAGGAGCAGACAAAGAGGAAACAAAGAGAAAAACACAATTTTATTGGGGCAGGGGACAGAGACTTTTCCTTTGGAGTGTATTATGTACCTGGAGATTGTTTTCTTGGAGTCTCAACTTGTCTCAGCAGAGGTGTCCTGCAGATATCACTCTTCTCTCTTGGCTGGGCTCCCAATCTTCTAATAAGTGCCCCTTGGCACTTGGGTATTTTCCAGACATTATCCTTCCCTCTGGATGGGAGCTTCTGTTGGAGGCTGGCGCCTGTCAGCAATCTTGACTCTCTCCTAATTGTTCTGTCTTTATCTGTGCAGAAGCGTTACTCTTTTATCATTTCCATCATTTATGGTGGAATCCTCTGTGGTAGCTACATCATGGGTTGGTTGCTCTGTTTTGGATTTTCCTGATGCCAGAATTTTTTTGTTGCTTTCTCCTCGGGAGTGTTTTCTTTTTATCTGCTCCTTTCCCTACATTTTTCTTTCACTTCCTCCTCTTTAAATTATGTTGTCTCTGTGCTTAAGTGTTGAAGTGTCCTTTTAGTATAGTGCCAAAAGGAAGGTAAGAGTGAAGAGTGAGAAAGGAGAAAACAAAAATAGAAATGAAAAATAAAATGGGGATCAGGGTAAAAGGAAAAGTTGACAAAAGGAGAGAAGAACAGAAAGAGAGAGACGAGAGCAATAGTGGTGCTCAGAAGGGTGCTTTGACCCTATCCACAATTCCTGGCCTCTGGGGGGATGGGATATGTTGGTATCTTCAGGTAAGGAGCTCCTTACCAGCTTGAAGACAAGACCCCACCTCCACCAATTCAAGGAAAAAACCCCCAGCATTATGTCACAGTGCAGACCTACCAATAACGTCTTCTGAAAATCAAAGCTAGAAGGACAAGCTAGACCCAGGGGATCAAGGTCTTCTTGAGCCAGGCCAATGCTCTGGCACCTCCAGCCCAGAGAGTGAGGCTCCATCCCATAAATGGAGTACAGATTGACAAAGAATGAAACAGATCAGAAAAAAAGATAAAAGAATAATAATAAAAGTATATAAAGAAAATTGAAAGTAAAATTGTGTGAGATGTAAAAGAAAAAGGTGTATATCTCAGTTTTTATTTGGGAAATTTATATGGAAAGATAAGTAGAAAAGTCTTTACAAAAAGAGAAAACAAAAGAGAGACTGAGAAAGGAAAGAAAGAATAAAGGGGTAGAAATATAAGGGGGTGCAAAACTGGGGTCCTATTGTTGAAGAAAATAAAAATAGAAAAATAAAAATACAACAAAACAAAACAAATAAGAAAAACAACCCTAAGGAAAAAAATTGGCAGAAAAAAAATAAAAGGAGCAAAAAGTGTAGCAAAAATTTAGCTATTGCTATTGAAGAAACATTGAAAAAAATACAAAAACAAAATAGCTAGGAGGAAAAAACTGAAAAAGAAAAAAAGCTAAGTATATGTGTGGATACAGTAATGTGTTGACTGGGCAGCAGAGGATGTTCTGGGGTTAGGAGATGCTAATCATAATGCTGATATGGCTGTTCAAGTTGGGGGCAGGATGCTACTATCTAGTTGCTAAGGCGACCCGGTCCCATCTTCCTGATTTGTTTGCACTCAATCATTGCAGGGTTGGGAGCCTGAAGCTCTTGTCAGCCTACTTAAGAGACAGGACTTGACCTTTCTAATAAGTGCCCCTTGGCCACAAAGTACATTTCACAGAAGGTCAGGTTTCACTTGAGTCTCCCCAACAGTGGCTGCCCCTCTCAGCAGGTGCCCCAGAACCAACCTGGCATTAGGATCCTGCCGGAGTTATTCCACAATGGCAGCACCCTGCCATTGCAGAATGTCAATATCTCTGTTGTGCCTCTGGCTCAATCCCCGGCACCAGCACCGTTTAAGATCACTCACTCACCCACTCTCCCACAGTAGCCCTGGCAAGTACATAGGTTCAAATAAAACTAAGTACTGCCTTTTTCTGTCTGAAGTCCACTGCTGAATTGGCCAGCCTCTACCGTAGAAGCACTTGCCTTCTATGTGATTCTCCGCTGCTCTGGATCTCTTCATTGGCTCCTGGAGTCTTCTGACACTTTCCTACTCTTCTAAAGCTATGCCTGTAGGCAGATCACCCCAGGCAGAGGTGGCTAGAGTCCTTTCCCCAGTCTCACCACCTGTGGCTACAAAGGAAGTGTGTCTAGACCACTATCTTTCTACACCTGTACATGTACATATTAAACCAAGATTTCTGAGATTTGAGTTTGAGACTGTGTAATGTTTCTCAGTTATATTGGGATAGTAATAGTATATGGATTGCATTTTTCTTATGACTTTTGCTTATAAATGGAACAGTAGGCCAAAATAATTGAGATGAAAATAGATACAATCTAGTAAAGGATGCAGCTATTACCCAACTAAATAAATGGATCAAGAATACAGTTATGTAATAAATGGTTAAAAACAAAAGAGTATAGTTACATATTATGATGATAACTGTTAATTAGTTTATATAGATCCAATCTGTGAGTCAGCCCCTTCATCTTATCAGTAATCAAGTCCTGATGGTTTTACACTGACTTCCTCAAATATCTCCACTTCTGTCACTTTACCTGCCATTTAGTCTAAAAATGCTGCATGTGCTACCTAATTGCAGTCCTTGAATCTACTCTTGAAAACTTATATTGTCTTTGTAATAACTACATTTAGCTTCTTAAAAGTTAATTCAGTTTACTCCTCCAATTAACTCCAGTGGTTTACTAATGCTTTCATAAGAATTATTAACAAAATCCTTTAAAAAAAGAAGTCCTATCTCTGCTCACCTGCTGTTTTCCCTCCCACTTGAAGTTTTTATCTATGCTGTTTCCTGTCATTAAACCTCCCTTAGACCACCTGCGGGCTTAGTGGCTGTTCATCTTACAGATCTCATTTCAAATATTTTTTCCTCACAGATGTTTTTGCCAAACCCATAGACTAGGTCCTCAATTTATATTTTATAGTATCTTAGTTATCTTTGTTCATAGCATTTAATAGTTAGTAATTGTATTTTTACATACCTTATCTGTTTAATACCTCTCTTATTGGGCTATAAGTTCCAAGATTGTCCTCTTTTGCTTATTATTATATTTTCATTACCGAATATAGTACCTTTCTAATGGTGGCTTCTTGGGAAATATTAATTGAACTAATGAATGTTTTAATGAACAAATAAACAAATGTAGTAGAAGCAAGGAAGTAGGTAGACTTGAAATCTGATGACTTTACTTCTTGATAATATTATTATTACCCAAAAGCTTAGTGAATGAGACTAAAAAGGATGGTATGGATTCAGGATTTTAAAAGTAGGCATTGCTAATACTGACTATATTAAAAAGTTGATAATTTTAGAGAGTTTTAGTTAGAATGTTTAAGAAATACTCATTTGAACACAACAATCTAATTATTTGAAATATGGGATTTTTTTTGTCCTAGGATTTGACCTATAAAAGAGATGGTTATGCATGGTGTTTATCAGCAAATATATGCAATTTATGTTTTGTATTTCTGTTTTGTTTAGGCTCAGTCTGATCATTATCTATCAGACCCAAATAACCTGTTAATGCCACAGCTGAACTTTCTTCTAAGTGCCACAGCGAAGTAAGTATTTTTGGTCTCAAGTAGTTGGTATAGGTTCATATATTTTAAATATCAAGTACAGTTTTTGAAAAAAAATTATTTTCAAGAATAGGAAATTTACCATTGAAGATCTGTAATTCTGAACTTTTTTTTCTGCCTCAGCACTGCAAGGGATGTGAACTGACCTTGTCTGTCCTTAATTCCTTATGTGTTATCATTCAAAAAATCTCTAACTAAGTAAATAATTTTTAATATTACTTTGATTATAATTGCAGCCAATTTCTCTTATGATAACAAGCATGTGAACATGACTTTGAATACATTACTGAAGATCCAGAATATATTCATTGTGCAATGCACATGAACTATTTTACAGATGATTTTGCACCTAAGTGGTTTTCTGTAGATACATTACAAAATTGCTCAAGACCACTTATGAGGAATGTGCTTAAGACAAAGAACACATTAAAATATCAGAATATTAGAATAAACAGAGATCATATGTGTTTAATTGGACCTCCTTGATTTTAAGGAAAATATTGACAGAATTGTCTACAAATAGGAAATTAGGCAATATTATTTACACATTTCTTTTTTCTTTTCATTCAGCCAATAGTATAGTATAGCTTTTTATGTAAAAGGCACTGAAGTGAAGGTTTAAAATACATTTGCACTATCTTCATGGAACTTATAGTCTGATTGGTTAGTTTAGTGTGTGAAGAAATATTTAATGTTAAAAATACAGGCCAGATACAGTGGCTCATGCCTGTAATCCCAATACTCTGGAAGGCTGAGGCAGGTAGATTGCTTGAGCTCAGGAGTTCGAGACCAGCCTGAGCAAGAGCAAGACCCTGTCTCTACTTAAAATAGAATAAACAAACAAACAAAAAACCCAACTAATCAGGTTTGTGGCAGGCCCTGTAGGCACAGCTGCTTGGGATGCTGAGGCAAGATGATCACTTGAGCCCAAGAGTTTGAGAATGCTGTGAGCTGTGACGTCACTGCCATGGCACTCTACCCAGAATGACATTGACTCTGTCTCCAAAAAACAAACAAACAAACAAACAAATAGTGAGAAAAAAAAAGCTGTTGAACTTGAAGAAAATACGTAACATACCTGAAAGGATGAAGTATTACAAAGGTTATACAGTTATTTTCTGTTGTTCTGGGATGTAGAACTATAGGAAAAAATAGAGCAAGGAGGCAACTTTTAGTTCACCATGCAGAAGAAATTGATATCAGTTAGAATTGTCTAAAAATGTGATAGACCTTTCTCCCCTGACCCCTATGTGCACAGAGTCAGGAATTTCCCATCTTAGGTGAGAAGTTAATAAAAATGAATTTAATGTATTTTGCAACTTTTATATTTACTGTCCTAAAAGATAGCATGCTGTCTACAGAAACAGATTTCTAAATACCTGAGAAATCATAAAATAACCATGGCCAAAACTATTTGTGTGTGCTTCTTAAATTATTAAGTTTTCAACCAAATATCTGCACTTTTTTTGATGGAATGTCACAATATTTGGGATATTATTATGTATGAAACATACTATTCTTTTCATAATAAAATGAAGAGAAATGTCAATGTATTTTAAAGGTTAGAATGTAGCCCAGATGCTGTAAGTGAAAAAAATGGACAGATTTGACTTCATAACTTTCTGAAGTTTGTATGGAAACAGATTATATAAACTAAGTTAAAATATAAATAATAATATGGAAAAATATTTACAGACTATATAACAAATTATCTTTAATATGTAGTGAGATCCTACAAATCAATGCAAAACAGTAGTAAAAACAGGCACTGTGTGTTTGGACAATTCACAGAAGAAATATAGATGACAAAAAAAAAAAAAGAAAGAAAATTAAAAAATTCAAACTGGAACTAGAAGAATTTTTACCTATCTGACTGCTGACAGTAAAAATTTTGATCAAGTCTGGGAATAGAAATACAGATGACAAAAAAAAAGAAAGAAAATTGAAAAATTCAAACTGGAACAAGAAGAATTTTTACCTATCTGACTGCTGATAGTAAAAATTTTGATCAAGTCTGGGAATGGAAATTTTCATGCATTTTAAAAAAGAATATAAGTTAATACAATCTTTTAAAGAGCAATTTGGCAATATTTATCAAAATTTTGAAAGCAGATATTCTTAGGCTCTCATAGATTTTTTTTTTTCCCTTTTCTTAGTCTTGGTAAAAGTTAAAAAAAACTGGTGAACTATCTTTCATTGCATTCTTTGTCTCTGAAGAATTCTCAGATTTTCCAAAACTTAAGCCATATTTGAAAATGTTTGTTTTCTATTATTAAAGGAAATATTTTAGGTTTTCATTTACTTTTATTGTCCTATTATCTAATAGTAACAATGTAATTTTTTATATTATTAACAGAGACAAATGAACACGTTTTCGTACATTATTTTAAAATCTAATATTTTTAATTTTTTGTTATTTTATTGTATGTGCCTAAATTTAATCCAGAATTTAATACTATAAATTCTTAACTCATTATAATGACATTTAGAAATGGAGATATGCATATTATTTATATAAACATTAATAACACAACTGAGAATTAGAAATTCCTTAGTGCCTATTAAACCACCTCTTTCTTCATTCCAAAATATTTTATTTTATTTTATTTATCTTTTTGAGACAGAGTTTCACTATGTCACCCTTGTTAGAGTGCCTTGGCGTCACAGCTCACAGCAACCTCAAACCCTTGGGCTTAAGTGATTCTCTTGCCTCAGTCTCCCAAGTAGCTGCGACTAAAGACGCCCACCAAAATGCCCATCTACTTTTTTTGTTGTTGTTGCACTTGTCATTGTTGTTTAGCAGGCCTGGACCAGGTTTGAACCTACCAATCTCAGTGCGTGTAGCTGGCACCGCAACCACTGTGCTATGGGCACAGAGCCCATTCTGAAATATTTAAAATGTTATTTTCAAAGTATTCTAAATTAAATGTGACCTGTAAATGTGTTTTCAATTTTTGTTTGGAAGAACAGAAATTATGTTACTAGTTTGGCTTCATTTATTTTTTTAATGATACTATCTTTTATTATTATTATTATTTGGGATTCATTGAGAGCACAAAGAATTAGGTTACATTGATTGTATTTGTTAGATAAAGTCCCTCTTTATCTTTTTATTATATTACATTAATTGTGTTCCACTCCCAAGAAGTGTGCCATACACTGTGACCACCCACTCCCTGCTACCTCCCCTCTCCCCACTTGCTCATTCTGCTACTTCCCCTTTTATTAGCTCATCTATTGCCTTCATATTAGAATTGAGTATACTGGACTCTTGCTTCTCCATTCTTGTGGCACTTTAAGAAGTATGTGTTTCAACTCTATCCAAGTTAATACAAAAGATGCAAGGTCTCCATCTTCTTTAATGGCTGAATAGTATTCCATGGTGTACATACACCACAGCTTGTTAATCCGTTGTGGGTATTTAGCTGGTTTTCACATTTTGGCAATTGTAAATTGAGCTGTGATAAACAGTCTAGTGCAAGTGTCCTTATAATAAAAGGATTATTTTTCTTCTGGGTAGATGCCTAGTAATGGGATTGCAAGATCAAATGGCATGTCTAGTTTGATTTTTTGCGGATTCTCCTTACTTCTTTCCAAAAAGGTTATATTAGTTTGCAGTCCCACCAGCAGTATAAAAGTGTTCCCTTTTTTCTACATTTACACCAGCATCTGTAGCTTTGAGACTTTGTGATGTGGGCCATTCTCACTGGGGTTAGGTGATATATCAGGGTAGTTTTGATTTGCATTTCTCTGATGATTAGGGACAGTAAGCATTTTTTTCATATGCTTGTTAGCCATTCATCTGTTTTCTGTAGTGAAAGTACTATTGTCTCTTGCCCAGTGATAATATGGGATTATTTTTGTCAATTAATTTGAGTTCTCTTTAGATCTTGGTTATCAAGTGTTTGTTCAATTAATAATATGTGAATATCTTTTCCCATTTTGAAGGTTGTCTGTTTGCTTAAGTTGTTGTTTCCTTAGTTGTACAGAAGCTTTTCAGTTTAATAAAATCCCATTGGTTTATTTTTGTTGTTATTGCAGCTGCCACAGTGGTCTTCTAAATAAAACCATTCCCCAGACCAATATCTTCATGTTTTCATCACACTTTCTTCGAGGATTTTTATTGTATCATGTTTTAGATTTAAATCAGTTATATATCTTGAATCAATTTTGTAAGTGGTGAAAGGTGCAGGTCCACTTTCAGTCATTTACATGTGATTATCTAGTTCTCCCAGCACCATTTATTGAATAGGGATTCTTTGCCCCAGTGTATATTCTTGTTTGGTTTATCAAAGATAAGGTGGGTATAAGAGGTTACTTTCATCTCATGGTTTTCTATTTGGTCCCAAAAGTCAATGTCTCTATATTTTTGCCAATACCATGCTGTTTTGATCACTATGGCCTTGTAGTATACCCAAAGTTTGGTAGGGTGACACCCCTAGCTTTGGTTTTATTATTAAGATTTGCCTTGGCTGTATGGGGTTTATTCTGGTTCCATACAAAATGCAGAATTATTTTTTCCAAATCTTGAAAGTATCATGATGGTATTTTAGGGGATTGCATTGAATCTGAAGATTGCTTTGGGAAGTATAGACATTTTAACAATGTTGATTCTTCTCAGACATGAGCATGGTATGTTCTTCTATTTGTTAATATATTCTGCTATTTCATTCCTCAGGATTTCATAATTTTCTTTGCACAGGTTCTTCACCTCTTTTGTTATGTATTCCAGGTATTTCATGTTTTTTATGAAGCTACTGTGAAAGGAATTGTGTTCTGGATTAGCTTCTGATCTTGGCTGTTATTGGCATATATGAAGGTTACTGATTTGTGGGCATTGATTTTATGTCCTGAGATATATATATACATATATGTGTATATATATATATATATAATCACTTCCTGGAGTTTCATGGTTGAGTTTTTGGGGTTCTCTAAGTATAAAATCATATCCACAAAAAACAAAAGTTTGAGCTTCTCTGCCCCCATTTGGATGCTTCTCTGCATGCTTCTCTGGATGCTTCCTTCTCTGTCTGATTATATTGGCTAGAACTTCCAGCACTATGTTGAATAGTAGTGGTGATAGAGAACAACCTTGTCTGGTTCCAGTTCTAAATGGAAAAGCTTTCATCTTTACTCCATTGAGTATATTAGCTGTGGGTTTGTTGTAGATGGCTTTGATCAGGTTAAGAATTGTGCCAGCTACGCCTGAATTCTTAAATGTTCTAATTAGATAAGGATGCTGAATTTTATCAAATGCTTTTTCTGCATCTATTGAAAGGATGATATGGTCTTTGTTTTTTCTTCTGTTGATAATGGTGAATTATGTTTATGGATTTGTATATGTTAAACCAGTCTTACATCCTTGGGGTGAAACCTACTTGATGATGAATGATTTTTTAAATGTGTAGCTGTAGGCTATTGGATAGGATTATATTGAGAATTTTTGCATCTATATTCAATAGTGAGATTGGTCTGAAATTCTTGAGTCTTTTCCTGGTTTTGGTATCACAGTGGTGTTTGCTTCATAGAACATGCTGGGGAAGATTCCTTCCTTCTGAATTTTTTTTAATTTCTCCAGTATGGATGTAAGCTGTTCTTTGAAGGATTGATAGGATTCTGGTGTGAAGTCATCTGGACCAAGGCTATTTTTGGTCAGGAGATATTTCTTGCTTCTTTCATCTCAGTTGTTAAAATTGATCTGTTCAAAAGATCTATTTCTTCTTGATTAAGTCTAGGGTGAGGGTGTGATTCCAGGTTCTGATCTGTTTCCTACACATTGTCAAATTTGTGGGCATGGAGTCTCTTGTAGTACACAGAAATGATCTCTTGTGTCTCTGTGACATCTGTTGTTATTTCCCTTTATGGTTTCTAATTGAGGTTATTAGAGATTTTACTTTCCTGTTTCTAGTTAATCTGGCCACAGGTTTATCAATATTATATATTTTGCTGAAAAACCTACTGTTTGTTTCATTAATTTTCTGAATAATTATTTGTTTTCAATTTCATTAATCTCTGATTTAATTTTGGCTATTTCTTTTCTTCTGCTGGGTTTGGTATTAAATTGTTCTTTTTACACTTCCATAAGATGTTTCATGAGTTTTTTTATGTGTTCTTTTTCTGTTTTTTGAATGTGGGCCTCTAATGTGATAAATTTTCCTTTTAAGACTGCTTTTGCTGTATCCCACAGGTTTTGGTAACTTGTGTCTTCATTGTTATGTTTGAGGTATTTAACAGTTTCCTCTTTTATCTCTTCCTGAATTGAACAGTCATTCTGCATAAGGTTGTTTAACTTCCATGTCTTTGTGTGGGATGCATGTTTTTGTTGGAGTTGAGTTCCACCTTTATTGCCTTGTGGTCTGTGAAGATACAAGGTATAATTGCTATTCTTTTAAGTTTGCTCAGTTTTGATTTGTATCCTAGGATGTGGTTAATTTTGGAGTATGTACCATGGGCTGATGAGAAAAATGGGAATTCTTTACCTTTGGGATGGTATGTTCTGTATGTGTCTATTAAGCACAGTTGTTCTAGGATCACATTTGAGTTATTTTTATCTTTGTTTAATTTCTGCTTAGAGGATCTGTCCAGTTCTCTCAAAGGGATATTAAAGTCTTAGACTGTTATGATGTTATGGGATATCATATTGCTCAGATTCATCAAGGTCTGTTTAATAAATCTGGGAGCATTTAAGTTGGTTGCATAAATATTTAAAATTGAAATGTCTTCCTGTTGTATTGTTCCTTTGACCAGTACAAAGTGTCCATCTTTGTCTTTCTTAACTTTATTTGCTTTAAATCTGCTTGTATTGGGAAACTAAGATTGCAAGCTCTCCTTTCTTCTGATTTCCATTTGCTTAAATACTGTGTTCTATCCCTTAACCCTGAGTCTTGATGTGTCTTTCCTGGCTAGGTTTGTCTCCTGGAGGCAACGTATGGATGGTTTATGCTTTTAAATCTAATAAACCAGTATATGATTTTTCAATGGTGAGTTCATTCCATTGACATTTAGTGAGAGAATTGATAAGTATGGAGGAGTTCTATTCATCTTATTTTGGGAATGTCTTTTGTGTATTTTTATCCTTTGCTCTGTTATTGAAGCTAAGATTTGACCTTTAGCTACTGGGTGTTTACTTAGCTGGTGGTCCATTGTGGTGGTCAGTGTTGAGGATAGGCCTACATATTTCCTGTGGAGAGGGTCTTGTTGTGGTCAATTTCCTCAGTGCTTATATATCTGCAAAAGATTTGATTTCTCCATCAATTTTGAAGCTTAGTTTAGGATGATACAGAATTCTGGGATGAAAATTATTTTGTTTAAGAATGTTGAAAGTAGATGACCATGGTCTTCTGGCTTTCAAAGTTTTAGTTGAAAAGTCTGCTGCCATCCTAATGGCTCAGCCTCTGTAGGTCAGTTGGTCCTTACTCCTGGCTGCTTACAGAATTTTTTCTTTCATCTTGACTTTGGAAAGGTTTGTTGCAGTGTGTCTTGTAGAGGCTCTGTTGGAGTTGAGATTATCCAGGGTTTGATATCCATCTGAAAGGAGTGTGTCAGGGTCATTAGTAAAACTTGGGAAGTTTTCATTTATGATAGTCTCTAGTAGGGCTTCCATTCCTTTGGGACAATCTTCTTCCCCTTTAGGAATCCCTATTATTTGTACGTTTGAACACTCATAGGGTCTTGCAGTTCTCTAAGCAGCTGTTCTGCTTTCTTTCTCTTTTTTTCTGCTTCTTTTTGAGTTAACTACCTGGGTTAACTTGAAAACCTAATCCTCTAGCTCTAAGGTTCTTTATTCTCCATGGCCTCACCTATTTTTGATACTTTCTACTTGCATTTTTACATTCTATGAATGTCTCTTTCATGTCCTTAAGTTCCACCATATCCTTTCCATATTCTACATATCTCTCATCCAACTTTTGGTTCTGTCTTTTCATTTACTCATCCATTCCTTTTATTGTTTTTATCCATATTTTAAATTCTCTTTCTGTCAAGTCCATTAACTCTTTTTAGGTGGAGTCTTCTGCAATAGCTGTCTCATGGTCCCTTGGGGGAAGTTGTTCTGTTTTGGTTTTTCATGTTGCCTGAATTTTTCTGTTGGTTCCTCCTCATGTGCTCTTTCTTGTTCACCCCCTTGTCATCCTTTTTACTTTTCACTACCTCCTTTATTTCAAACAGAGTATGTTTCAACATGTCTCCAGGTGGCACTGTGGTGTTTTTTAGGAGACAGCAGCCAGCAACCTCTATGGTTTTTATTAGAAACTTAGTTGCCTTTGGTGATGCCTGATTGTTTCTCCAGCATTCAGACCCTGCCAGACTGGGATCTTAAAGTCCACAAGAATCCTTCAGGGGCAGGTCTCACAGTGCCCCCTGACTCCAGTTCCCGTGGGATGTGAGTCCCTCAGCCTATCCCAAGAGTGGATTTCTGATCCTGGCAGGCAGAATTAAGCTGGCTGTGCTTTAGGCCCTAGCTAGGGCCTTCTCATGACCTTCCCACAATGGCAGCACCCTGGCTGCCAAGACTTTTAAGTATAGCTACTTCATCAGCTTCCAAACCTATTGCAAATCCACTCTGACTCATATTTAAATGTGTTTGCTGTTTGCTCTTTGAGTCCACCCACTCTTCCAAGCTTTACATTTAACATGCAGCTTCCTCCAACAGCTGAAAACTCCAGAAAGGCTTCTTCCTATCCTGGACCTGGGGAGGGGGGACTAACTGAACCCACCCAGTTGTAATCACTTGCCTAATTCATCAGATTGCTACTGCTCCAAGTTCATACACTGTATCCAGCTCACCCGTTCCTTGTTGTGCTCCCTGGGCTATGACTGTGGGTAGGGTACCCATGCTAGGTGGCTGGGTTATATTTTTCCTCAGTCATTCTAGGAGAGATCTGCTGAATGATTCTTCTGGTCTGCCATCTTGCTCCACCCTTCCCTGGCTACTTACTTTACAAGTAAGGATTACTTTGAAAATAAGATACTTTACATTTTTAAGATTCAACATTAAAGCAATTTTTCTAATTGTTTTTCACCTTTTTTTTTGGAACGGTCACATTTTCTTTTTTCAAGAATAATTTTGTCCTGTTTTTCTATTATGTGGGTATAATATGTATTTGATTTTACTTATAAAGTATTTGAAATAATAGGAGATAACTTCTACTCAGTTTAATTTTTTTCAAAATAATGATTCATTTTAGGCAAAAATTATTTTTTAATCTTTATGTCTCTTAATTCCTGCCTTTCTATTTATACCCTATTTAATATGTCAGTTGATTCCTTGAAATAGGTCTTTGAAATGTAAAAAATTGTTTTTAATCCTACCTTTTTAAAAAATATTCTTTTCTCCTGAACATTGTTTATCTCCATGGTTGCTGTACCTTTAGGGCACCCATCACTGTGTCTCTTCCTTTTCTGATAGTCTGACTGGATTTCAAAGAAGATTTTGATTGAACACTTCAGTTTTAGAATAAACTACTGAATAAATTAAATAGCCAGGAATCTAGGTAGTATAGAAAATAGGGGAAAAATAGAAAAAGAACATGGTTTTAATGAATTCTTCCTTCCCTTTTTGAGGTAAATTTGAATCATGTTATTCCCTTTTTGGTGCCAAAACTCCTCGTAGCTGTGTAAAAATTGAGTTTGGACTGCAGATGTCATAATTGTAAATATATTAACTGCTATCAATATGTCCTTGCTTATTGAATTAGAATTATTCTCATAAAAACTAAGAAATAAGGGGAATATAGAGGCTTCCTAAATGAAAATATAGGAAAGTGGGTATGACTTGTTTACTCTTTTGTTCAAGATTCTTTCCTATTCTGTATACTAGAAATAAAGCACATACCTATGGTAGAACTTTTAATTATTATTTTTTAATAAGAAGAATGGAATACTTTTTTGTCTGTTCTTTATCTCCTTTTATCCACATTTACTAATTATCAGGAATATTTGTGCAGATAAGAAATAAAGCAAGTTTGGGGTAAAAGGAAAAATAAACACCAAGTAGGGAAAGCACCAGCGTACACTTATGAACTGAAAAACATCTGGGAGATTTAGAGAATCTGCAATTCTTATGTCCAAGGGAAGGAGAAGATAGTGTCTAAGCTCTAGGAGAGAAAAGAGTGAATTTGCTGTTCCTTTGCCTTTTTGTTTCATTCAGGCCCCCAGGAAGATTTTAGGAGACTGTGCACATTGGGGGTGGAACTTTTTTACTTACTCAACCAACTCACATACCAGTTGAACTCAGAAAGTTCAACCTTTGTACGTGGGATTAATCTTCTACAGTAAAGTCTAGTGTATTAGGATTCTTCAGAAAAATTGAACTAATAGTATGGTTGGATAGATAGATGAGAGGGGATTTATTAGGGGAATTGGCTTAAATGATTATGGAGGCTGAGAAGTCCAGTGATATGCCATCTGGCAGCTGAATGGCCAAGGAAGCCAGTAGCATGGCTCAGTTCAGGTCCCACAGCCTTAGAACTAGGGAAACTGACAGAGTGACTCGCAGTCAGAGGTTGAAGCCTTTACAGCTTTGTTGGGGGAGCCACTAGTACAAATCTCAGGATCCAGAGAACCTGGAATTCTTATGTCCAAGGGAAAGAGAAAACAGGGTCTTAGCTCCAGGAGAGAAAAAGAGTGATTTACTGTTCTTTTGTCTTTTTGTTTCATTCAGACCCCTAGGCAGTTGTCAGGAGGCTGTGCACATTGGGGGTGGAACTTTTTCACTCACTGTACCAACTCACCTACCGTTCTCCTCTGGACACAATCTAACAGTCAAATCCTGAAATTATGCTTTAACAACTAACTGGGTATCTCTTAATCAAGTCAACACCTAAAATTAACCACTACAGCTATCAAAAGGTCCAAGTTGAACTTTAACTAAATTAGCTGTCTTCTAAAACAAAACTTGACAACTTAAAGATGACAAGTGATCAACGGTCTAACACTGCAGAGCATGTAATCAAAAATTCCTTTAGGCGAGGAAGGAGGCAAATATGAAGCAAAACAATTGAGTTAATAGAAACACCTACAGTTGGTAAAGTTTATAGAAATAGCAGACGGGATTTAAAACAGTTATTAAAAATGTGTTCAAGAATTTAAAGGAAAATATTCTGATACTAAGAGAACAAGTAGGTAATTTTACAAAATGGGTTCAGGACCTGAATAACAATATCTAAAATGAAAATTTTATTGGATGGGCTTATCAGCCAATTGAACACTCCAGAGGGAAAGATCAGTTAACTTAAGAGAGGACAATGGAAACCATCCAAACTGAAGCACAAAAAGGAAAAAAATGAAAAGGGTTGAAAAAAGATGGAATATTAGCGGATTGTAAGATGACATTAAGCAATCTGATAAATGTATAATTGGAGTGTGATAGTGCAGTTAAAACAGAAAAATTTTTAAGAAATAAAAATGTTTTTTCCCCAATTTTGATGAATTGCATGAACCCACAGCCCCAAGAAGGTAAATAAGCCCCAATAGTGCAAACTATCTAAAGGCAAAGCATAATAAAGTTATTTAGAACCAATGATAAAAAAAATATTAAAAATAGCTAGAGGAAAAAAGACATTGTTTATAGGAAATAATGGTGAATATTATTACTGACTTCTCATTAGAAATAGTGCAAATCAGGACACAGTGGAATATCCCTTTAAAAAGCAGAATGAAAAATAGCCTTAGTTGTATACTTATCAAAAGAATCTTTCAAACTAAATGTAAAGTAAATATGTGTTTGAGATTAACAAAAATAGAGAATTTTTTTACCAACATATTGCAGTGTAGGAAATGATGAAGTTCTTTGAGTTGAAGGAAAATGATACCAGAAGGAAACTCAATCTACAAAGAGTAATGAAGAGCACAGGAAATGTTAAATATAATGATAATTGACCACTTAAAGCAAAAATACAGTCAGTTGTGGAGTTTTAAACACATAGTAATAAAGCATATAACCAATGGAAGTATAAAAGATTCAGTGGGAAGGAAATGTAGTATTGTGGTGTTGTACAGTTATTAAATTAACCATGAAATATATAATATTTTATGAAGGTAGATTGCAAACATTACACCAACCACTAAAACTTGAAACAAAAATTAAAGAATAGAATATTTAAAAAGTAATTATAGCAAAATAAGGGGAAAGGGAGAGAAAAAGAACAAATGAAGCATATACAAAACAAATAGTGATAGACTTAAATGCAGCCTTCTAAGTAACTGTATTAAATGTTAAAGGACTATACACTCCAATTAAAAGACAGATTGTTAGATTAGATAGAAAAGCTTGGCCCAACTACATGCTGTCTATAAAAAATGCATTTTAAATATAAAGGTGCAGATATTTTATAAGTAAAAGAATGGTGAAAGATATACCAAGCAAGCACTAATCATAAAGCTGTAGTAGCTGTATTAATTTCAGAAAAATTAGACAGCAAGACAGATAATACCAGAGGTAAAGAAGGACATTTTACAATGTAATAGTATGGATTCATAAATAAAATATTATAGTATATATGTGCATCTAATGCCAGAGCTGCCAATAACACAAAATGTAAATTTACAGAATTGTGGAATAGGAATATTGGTTGTTATATTTAGGTGTTAAACACACTCTACGCAATTGATAGAAAAAGTAGACAGAAAATTATTATGATGTGGAATAATTGAACAGTGCCACCAATCACAATGTAACAGGAATATTTAGAATACTACACACAACTACAGAGAATACATATTCTTTTCAAGTGCACATAAAACATTTACTGAGCTAATATAAGAATGAGCAAAAAAGAAAATAAATCCTAAGAACTAGAAAATTCAAAGGAAGTTTGCTTTTACAAATTCCAACTAAAATCACTTTCTACAATGAAAATCAATAACTTGTTACCCTATTTTAATATAGAAGAGTCTCACTTTAGGTTTTAAAAAGCATAGTTCACCTATATGCTTTTTATAAGAAATAGTTTAAAACAAAATTACACAAATTGAATACTAATAGACAAAATTGAATTCAGGTGAAAATTATTTAAAAGATCAAAAGCCCCTTCTCAGCCAGACAATGGGCAAAATGTCTAGGTGTTCAAATCCATAAGCACGCAAGCAGGTCCTCTGTGCCCAAAGGACTCCAGCCCATGCCATGGCTCATTCCTAGTGCCTCTCAGTGCTTGCCTGCTGAGCTGTCTACACCAACTTCTCATGCACCCAAAAAGGAATTTTCCTGTTTGCTGAGATTATTATATTGGGCCTGGCAATTCTAATCTGCTTTAGTGCCTTGACACCAGGTACTCCTCCCTGTGGGTGGTTGAAATGATCCTTGCTGCTATCTTCTTTGCCATCCACTCAATGTGAATTAAGCGTGAAGATACCATTCATCAATTGGCCCTGAAGTGATTTCTTCTGGACCCTCACTGAGGCAACCCTCTACCTGATCATCTCCACTGTTGTCCTTATTGACAGAGGAAATTGCTCTAAAATCATTGCAGGGGTTCTGGGCCTAATCGCTCCATGCCTTTTTGGGTATGGTGCCTACTTCACCTTCTCACTTCAGCAGCAGAGACATATAGCAGCCGCCATTGATCCTTCAGATGGCCCAGTATAGGTGAACTCCTCTCATTGCTCTCTGAAACCTGTAAATAAGTCCTCCATGCAAATAGTTCCACCCCTACAACACTCCCAGCCTACCAATTCCCAGCCTCCTATTGAGGCAAAAGTGCCTTTATTGGGAGAATTTTTTCTTTTGACCTGCCAATCAACCTTCCAGGATGGGACCACTTTCATGGGTATGCATATGTCCTCTTTTTTTCTCCAGTGGAAACACCAGTTCTGCCTAAACCATACCCCATCTAAGCTATAAGATGAGGGAGGAAGGTAACTGAAATTGCACATTCCAGGCCCTGATTGTGACCCACTCTAAGTAATCTCCTTGCTGTAGGGCATGATTCTGTGGAGGGATAAATAGATTATTAAAATAAAAAGTCAAAGGGGAATATAGATCTCCCTCTGACTCAGAAAGTCACAACTCCCTGGAGCATCTGCTCATTGGGGGGAACTGGGTCACAGTTCTGTGGGGTTACCAGTGACTGGGTGTGACAGAGGTGCAAAGTAAAGAAGAAGGCATCAGCCTTCCCAGACTAATTCATTTGCTGGGTTGGTCCTTCTGACCTCACAGAGCACCAGAACAAGTCATATATAAGCTGCCAGCAGACCACTGCTATCCAATTGCTGGAGACATTTTGAACTTTCTCACTTTGAGATCAGTGCTGACTGGGACAATTGATTTGGACCTCTTGAACTGGGCCAATCACCCAAGGACTATCCAAAGTGGTACCCTTTGGGGGTTACAAAGATGTTAGATATAAAGCCTGGCAAGATGTGAAAAATAAGGTGTGGAGGCAAGATGGCAGACTGCAGCCAGCTTTCCACAGAGGTTCCCATCCAGAAGGAGAGTTAAAAGACAGAAGTTTAGCAAGTAAGCTGATGGTTTGGAGCTGAGCCAAGAGAGAAAGTTGAAGAAAGCACATCATCCCTGCTGAGGCAAGCTACAAACCCAAGGATACAAACAAAAGGTACTGAATCCATCACCCAGTGAACGGGAGTCCTCGCCCCCATGAGAAGGGCTCTCAGTAAACTCCATACAAACAAGTGAGCAGTGTTCAAACGTCCTCCCGTTCTATCCCATGAGATAGACACTCTAAAAACTGGACCTCCTGCCCCTCCTGCCATAGCACTCTCCTGCCAGACATAAAACTGTATAAAACTGTATATATTCCCTACCTGCAATTCTGGATGCCCAGCACTCCCCTCCACTCTCACCCCGAGGTCTGGAAGCCTGTCTCCCATGGAGTCCAGATTGTTGGGCATTTTCTTGAGAGATGTGGACGGGGCAGGGGCTATTGCTGGTCTGTGCTGATTCTGTGGCACAGGAGTAAGGAAAGGATAGTCAGCTGAGAGGGAACCATACAGGAGCAGTGGTGCCCCAAGGCCCAGAACAGCAGCATCAGCAGCGGTGGTGGCAGGAACAATAAGGCTCACACCCCTGGGGCTACTCTGGACAGACATGCTCTGTCTCTCTGGGCAACTAGAGAAAGCTGGACATCTTCTCTGGTGGCAGCCACCATGGAACGGATCGTGAGTAAAGGGAAGGCCTGAGGTGGTAGCAGCCTGAGGAGAGTGTGGGGAATAGAATACATGTGCACAGAGCCTTCAGACTCCCAGGGCGGGGCTGAGCAAGAGGATTGCATTACTGAGCCAAAGATGCACCCAGCCTTCAGGGGATTATAGCTGAGACAAAGGCGGGCAGGCAGAGGCTGGAACTGACAGCTAAGTGTGAGCTCTAACTGCTTGCCACTGCCAGGGACTCAGTCATGGTTTCTGTCAACTTAAACAGCATCTGATCTGCAGGGGAACATAGCCAGTACAGAAACAAATTCTGTGAAGATATTATGTTCTGCCAGCAACATCAATCAGGGGTGGGGCTGGAACTGGGTGAACCTCCCCAGCCTCCATTAAGCACCTGAGGATGTCAGGCCTCACTTTCTCTTGCTGGATAATGGCAAAGAGCAGTGGCCTGGCTGCAGGGACATAGATCTCCCTCTGACTCAGAAAGGCACCTGAAGCATCTGCTCATTGGGGGGAACTGGGTCACAGTTCTGTGGGGTTACCAGTGACTGGGTGTGACAGAGGTGCAAAGTAAAGAGGAAGGCATCAGCCTTCCCAGACTAATTCATTTGCTGGGTTGGTCCTTCTGACCTCACAGAGCACCAGAACAAGTCATATATAAGCTGCCAGCAGACCACTGCTATCCAGTTGCTGAAGCCCTTTTGAATTCTTGCATGTGAGATCAGTGCTGACTGGGACAATTGATTTAGACCTCTTGAACTGGGCCAATCTCCCAAAGACTATCCAAAGTGGTACCCTTTGGGAAAGTTTGATTTTCCTTTTCCAATTGTTGCCTTTGGGGTGACTTAATTGCTGGTATTTCTCCACATCTCAGACTTCAACCCAGAGTAACTAATTGACTAGGGTAGGACAGAGACCAGCTGAAAACAAGAAAGAGCTACTTAGCCCCACCATACCAAGCAGACTCCCAATTTCTCAGGCTGTAGCACTGTACGGGTCCTTGGCAAAGCTCTAGGGGAAAAGGTACAGATACCAGTCCCAGCCTTTGGTCAAAGGGCTAGTTAATCCCTACTCCTGGAGCCTCCAAACAAACTTTTCCTTACCTGCTTATCTAGCCAAATGGTGTAAAATAATCACGGGGTGGAATCAGCAGAAAAACTCTGGTAACATGAATAACCAGAGTAGATCAACCCCCCAAGGAAGGATATGGCAGATGCAACTGCCGATTCCATCCATGAACAGATGGCTAAGATGTCAGAAATCAAATTCAGAATTTGGATTGCAAATAAGATTAACAGAATAGAAGCAAAGTTGGAATTAGAAAATTCAAGAAGCATTTCAAAAGTTCTCTCAAGAATTCAATGAATTCATGACAAAATCACCAAAGATTTTGACACATTGAGATAAGAATTTGCAGCCCTCAAAGATCTGAGAAATATAGTAGAATCTCTCAGTAACAGAATGGAGCAAGCATAAGAAAGGATTTCCGACATTGAAGAAAAAGCTTTTGAACGTTCCAATGTGCTCAAAGAGGAAGAGAAATGGAGAGTAAAAACAGATCATTCTCTCAGAGAGCTCTGGGATAATTCAAAGAAAACTAATATTTGCCTTATAGGAATCCCTGAAGCTGATGAAGTTGCTTCACAAAACACAGAGGCTCTTCTTCATGACATTATGAAAGAGAACTTTCCAGCCATGTCAAGAGATTCTGATATTCAGATAGCAGACAGTTTCAGAACCCCAGCATGACTCAACCTGAATAAGACGTCCACAAGGCACATCATAATAAACTAAAGTTAATATGAAGGAGAAAATTCTGAAAGCAGCCAGAAATAAGAAAACCATAATCAACAAGGGAAAGATTGAATGACTGCAGATCTCTCTGCTAAAACGTCTCAGGCTAGAAGAGGGTGGTCATTGACTTTTAATCTCCCAGAACAAAATAACTTTCAATCCATGATCCAGTGTCCAGCTAAACTGAGTTTCATTTATGATGGAGAAATTAAATACTTTAATGACATTCACATGTTGAAGAAATTTGCCATAACTAAACTAGCTCTCCAGGATATTCTCAGACCTATCCTCCATAATGACTAGCACAATCCTCCACCACAAAAGTAAACTCACTCAGAAACTTTGATCAAATTCCAACATCCACAGTGGTGAAAGGATTACAAATGTCCCCTGGATTTTCAAAAAACTCAATACCCAAAATTTTACCAGTCTTATCAATATTCTCAACTAATGTGAATGTCTTAAATTGTCTTCTAAAGAGGCACAGGTTGGCTGACTGGATACAAAAACTCAGGCCAGATATCTTTGCATACAAGAATCTCATCTTACCTTAAAAGATAACTAGAGACTCAGGGTTTATATCTCTGGTCTATATTCCAGGCAAATGGAAAGCAGAAATAAGCAGGTGTTGCAATTTTATTCACAGATACAATAGACTTTAAATCAACAATGGTAAGCAAGGATAAGGATGATTACTTTATATTTGTTAAAGATAATTCTCAATATGATGAATTTCAATTATTAATATTTATGCACCCAACCAGAATGCACCTCAATTTATAAGAGACACTCTAATGGGCATTAGCAACTTGATTTCTTCCAGCTCCATAATAGCTGGAGATTTTAACACTCCTTTGGCAGAGTATGATAGATCCTCCAATAAGAAGCTGAGCAAAGACATTTTAGATTTAAACTTAACCATCCAACATTTAGATTTAAGAGACATCTACAGAACATTTCATCCTAACAAAACTGAATACACATTTTTCTCATTAGCCCATGGAACATACTCCAAAATAGATCACATCTTAGGTCATAAATCTAACCTGAGCAAATTTAAAAGAATAGAAATTATTCCTTGCATCTTCTCAGACCATCAAAAAATAAAAGTTGAACTCAGTAACAACAGAAATCTGCAGACTCATACAAAAGCATGGAAGCTAAACAACTTTATGCTGAATGGTAGGTGGGTCAGAGATGAGATTAAGGAGGAAATTATGAAATTTTTGGAACAAAATGATAATGAAGGCATGAATTATCAGAACCTCTGGTATACTGCAAAGGCAGTCCTAAGAGGGAAATTTATAGCACTGCAAACCTTCCTCAAGAGAACAGAAAGAGAGGAAGTTAACAACTTAATGGGACATCTCAAGCAACTGGTTAAGGAAGAACATTACAATCCCAAACCCAGCAGAAGAAAAGAAATAACCCAAATTAGAGCAGAATTAAATGAAATTGAAAACAAAAGGATTATACAACATATCAATAAATCAAAAAGTTGTTTTTTTGAAAATCTTAATAAAATAGATAAACCTTTTGCAAATGTAACCAGGAAAAAAAGAGTAAAATCTCTAATTTCATCAATCAGAAATGGTAAAGATGAAATAACAGCAGAACCTTCAGAAATTAAAAAAATCATTAATAAGTATTACAAGAAACTTTATTCTCAGAAATATGAAAATCTGGAGGAAATCGACCAATACTTGGAAGCATGCCACCTTCCAAGACTTAGCCAGAATGAAGTGGAAATGTTGAACAAGCCTATATCAAGTTCTGAAATAGCATCAACTATACAA
>NW_003852549.1:3414273-3420887 GCF_000181295.1 Otolemur garnettii
ATTTCCACTCAGATCAGGAACTAGGCAAGGTTGCCCATTGTCTCCACTGCTCTTTAACACTGTAATGGAAGTTTTAGCCATCGCAATTAGGGAAGAAAAGGCTATCAAGGGTATCCATATAGGGTCAGAAGAGATCAAAGTTTCACTTTTTGCAAATGATATTATTGTATATCTGAAAAACACCAGGGAGTCTACTACAAAACTCTTAGAAGTGATCAAGGAATACAGCAGAGTCTCAGAAAACAAAATCAACACTCATAAATCAATAGCTTTTTATATATTCCAACAATAGTCAAGCTGAAAAAACAGTCAAGGACTCTATTCCATTCACAGTAGTGCCAAAGAAGATGAAATGTTTCGGGAGTTTACCTTCAAAGGACGTGAAAGATCTCTATAAAGAGAACTATGAAACTCTAAGAAAAGAAATACCTGAAAATGTTAACAAATGGAAAAATATACCATGCTCATGGCTGGGAAGAATCAACATTGTTAAAATGTCCATATTAGCTAAAGCAATATATACTTTTAATGCAATTCCTATTAAAGCCCCACTGTCTTACTTTAAAGATCTTGAAAAAAGAATACTTTGTTTTATATGGAATCAGAAAGAAACCTTGAATAGCAAAGACATTATTCAGAAATAAAAGCAAAGCAGGAGGAATCACACTACCAGACCTCAGAGTATACTATAAATCCATAGTGATCAAAACAACAGGGTACTGGTACAAAAACAGAGATGTAGATGTATGGAACAGAATAGAGAGCCAACAGATGACCCAGCTACTTACCGTTATCTGATCTTTGACAAACCACTTAAAAACATTGAATGGGGAAAAGATTCCCTATTTAATAATTGGTGCTGGGTGAACTGGCTGGCGACCGTAGAAGACTGAAACTGGACCCACACCTTTTACCATTAACTAAGATAGACTCTCACTGGATTAAAGATTTAAACTTAAGACATGAAACTATAAAGGTACTAGCAGAAAGGGCCAGGAAATCTCTTGAAGAAATCAGCCAGGGTGAATATTTTATGAGGAGGACACCCTGGGCAATTGAAGCAACATCAAAAATACACTATTGGGACCTGATCAAACTAAAAAGCTTCTGCACAGCCAAGAACATAGTAAGTAAAGCAAGCAGGCAGCCCTCAGAGTGGGAGAAGATATTTGCAGGTTATGTCTCTGACAAAGGTTTAATAACCAGAATCCACAGAGAACTCAAATGTATTAGCAAGAAAAGAACAAGTGATCCCATCTCAGGGTGGGCAAGGAGTTTCAGTGAAGCTTCTCTGAAGAAGATAGGCACACAGCCTACAGATACATAAAAAATGCTCATCATCCCTAATCATCAGAGAAATACAAATCAAAACTACTTTGAGATATCATCTAACTCCAATAAGATTAGCCCACATCACAAAATCCCCAAATCAGAGATGTTGGCATGGATGTGGAGACTTCTACATTGCTGGTGGGAATGCAAACTAATACGTTCCTTTTGGAAAGATGTTTGGAGAATACTTAGAGATCTAAAAATAGACCAACCATTTGATCCTACAATTCATGTACTAGGTATATATCCAGAAGACCAAAAATCACATTATAACAAGGATATATGTACCAGAATGTTTATTGCAGCCCAATTCATAATTGCTAAGTCATGGAAGAAGCCCAAGTGCCCTCGACCCATGAATGGATCAATAAATTGTGGTATATGTACACTGTGGAATATTATGCAGCCTTAAGGAAAGATGGAGACTTTACCTCTTTCATGTTTACATGGATGGAGCTGGAACATCTTCTTAGCAAAGTATCACAAGAATGGAATAAAATGTATCCAATATACTCAGTCTTATTATGAAATCAATTTATAGCTTTCATATGAAAGCTATAACCAAATTATAGCCCAAGAAGCATGGGAAAGGGGAGAGGGAGGGGAGGGTCTGGGGGAGGATGGGTAGAGGGAGAGTAGTTGGTGGGACCACACCTACAGTGCATCTTACAAGGGTACATGCAAAATTTACTAGGTGTAGAATATAAATATCTTAACGCAATAACTAAGAAAATGCCGTGAAAGCTATGTTGACCAGTTTGATGAGAGCATTTCAGATTGTGTTTAAACTAGCACATTATAGCCCATGATTGTATTAACGTACACAGCTATGAGTTAATTAAAAAAAAGAAAAAAAAAGCAGCAAGAAAGAGGTAAATATTCATGTGTAAGTGATTCCTAATAAGATTAACATCTGATTTCTCATGAGAAACCACAGAAGCCAAAAGGCATTGGATACCATATTCAAAGTGCTAACTTAAAAGAAAAAGTATAGAATTCTATTTGCAGCAAAACTGCCTGTGAAAATATAGGGTAAATTATGACATTCACAGACAAACAAAAGCTGAATTCATTGTTAGTAGATGCATGCAAAATGAACGGTAAATGTAGTTTCTGGTACTGACGTGAAAAAAGGCAGTAAATAAATCAACCAACGAGTTAAAGAATAGCAAGGAATTAGAACACGTGAACAACACTATAAATCAGCTAGCTTTAATAGGCTTCTATAGAACCTTGCCCCCCCACAGCAGCAGAATACGCAATTCCTGTCAAAGATAGACATTATTTTACAACTGAGACAATACAAATCTCAATAAATTTTATAAAACAAATCATACAAAATATTTTCCAGTCACAATGACATGAAATTAGAAATTAATGCAAAAGTGACATTTTGAAAATGCTCAATTAGGTGGAAGTGAACAACATACTCTTAAATAAGCAGTGAGTCAAAAAAGACATTTCAAAGGAAATTAGAAAATACTTTGAAGTGAATGAAAGTTTGGTATGAAACAATATACCAAATCTTATGCAGTGAAAACAGTGCTTAGAACTTTATAGCCTACATTAAAGAGGCAGAAATAATAATCTAACTTTATACCTTAAGAAACTAAAGAAAAAAAATGAGCAAGCAAAACATAATGCCAGGGAGGAAGGAAAAATACAAATTATAGTAGAGATAAGGAGAACAGAGAATTAACTAATAATTCTTTAAAAAGATTAAAAAGTAAAAATGATTAATCTTTAACTGACCAAGAAAAGAAGGGAGAAGACTCCAATTAAAATCAGGTATGAAAAAAGGGACATTAGTACTGAACTTATAGAAATGAAAAGGATAACAATTATATGAATAACTATGTGCCAACAAATAGACAATCTAGTTGAAATAAATCAAGAAGAAATAGAAAATCTGAGTAGATCTATGACAACATCATTGAGTCAATAATCTAAAAACTTCAACAACAAAAAAGTCCAGGACCAGATGTGTTCACTGGTGAATTCTCCAAGACATTCAATGAAGAATTAACAGTAATTCTTATCAAATTCTGAAAAATAAGAGGGAAGGGAATACACCCTAACTTAATTTTTGAGGCTAGTATTTATTATTGGTAAAACACAGCCAGAAAAGAGATCCCAATTTTATTTCAGACCATTAACCCTCATAACATCAATGCAAAATCCTCAACAGAATACTAGCAAACAACATATTAAAGAATAATATGCTACAACCAAATGTATTTATCTCATCAATGGAAGATCAATTTAATATATGTAAGGCAATCAGTATGCTATATATTAAAAAAATAAAAAACATGATTGTCTCAATGATTATGGAAATGGAATTTGATAAAATTCAACATTCACAATTTTAAAAAGCTCAACAAACTACTAATAAAAGGGAACTTCCTCAAACTGATGAAGAATCTATGAAAAAACTACAGCTAACATTATATTTAATGATGAAAAATGGAAAGCTTTCCTTTCAAGATCATGAACAAGAGAAGGATGTCCACTCTCAGCACTTCTCTCCACATTGTACTGGAAATTCTAGAGGGAGCAATTACAGAAGACAAAGAAAAGTCACTCAGAGTGTACAGGAAGTTATAACACTATGTCAGTTTTCAGATGATGTAATCATCTCAAGAAAATCCTAAATTTAAAAAAAATCCTTAAAACTATTATAAGTAATAAGTTCAGCAACATTTCAGGGTCCAGTTATCTGTTGTATTTGTATATATTAGCAATGAACAATCTGAACATTAAGAAATTTCATTTATAGTAGCACCTAAAAAAAATTCTTAAAAATAAATTTGATCAAGGAAGTAAAATACTCATCCACTCAAAACTACAAAACACTATTGAAATAAATTAAATATTACCTAAATAAAAATAAAAGATATTCAATCTTCATGGATTCAAAGACTTAGTATTGTTAAGATGGCAATAATCCCCAAATTGATCTACAGATTTAGTGCAATCAAAATTTTATGTGCTTTTTGTGTGTGAATGAGAAATGGACAAACTGATTCTAAAATTTAGATGGATATGCAGGGAACTGTAAATAGGTGATATAATTTTGAAACTTCCCAATTTCAAAACTTATTACAAGGCCGCAGTAATCAAAACAGTGTAGTACTGGCATGAGGGAAGATACATAGTTCAATGGAATGGAATTTAGGGTTCAGAAATAAACCCATTCATCTATGCTCAATTAAATTTTTAGAAAGATGCCAAGAATTTAATAGAGGAAAAAATAATCTTTTTAGTAAATGGGGTTGGCACAATTGGAATCCAGCCCTGTCTCACACTATGTACAAAAATGAACTCAAAATAGCCGAAAAACATTAAGAGCTAAAACCTAACTCTCAGAAGGAAGTGGAGGTATAAATCTTGTGGCCTCATATTAGATAATAGTTCCTTAAATATGACACCAAGAGCACCAGCATCTAAAGAAAAAATATATTGGATTTCATCAAAATTTTAAAATTTGTGCCTTAAAGGGCAATATGAAGAAATTGAAAAGACAACCCACACAATGGAAGAAGATACTTGCAAATCATATATCTGACAAAGGTCCAGTAGCTAGAATGAGTACAGACACACACACACACACACACACACAAAGTGGTCCCTTGTAAACATGGGCCACAGGTGCCAGGACTATCCTACATATGCTAAAATGCGTGCATACTCAAGTCTCACAGTTGGTCCCACAGAACCAAAATGTACACAAGAAGTTGGTACTCCATACTCAAGTTCTGCATCCCTCAAATGCTATAGTTTTTAATTTGACTTGGTTTTAAAAAATCCACATATAAGGTCTTAAGCAGTTCAACCCTGTGTTGTTCAAATGTCAGCTGTATATCTAGAATACTCAACAATAAAAAGACAACTGAATTTTAAAGTCTTCAAGGGGATTTGAATAGGTATTTCTCCTATGAAACCATACAAATGGCTAATAAGCACACAAAAAAGATGATCAACATCATTAGTCATTAGGGAAATGCAAATCTAAATCACAATGAGATACTGGTTTGCACATACTAGAATGGCTATAATTTTAAAAGGACAATAACAAGTTACTATGATGGGGAGAAACTGGAACCCTCATACATTGCTGGTGGGAATGTAAAGTTGTGCAGCTGATGTAGATAGCAATTTAACAGTTCCTCAAAAAGCTAAATAGATTTACCATGGGACCTAGTAATTCTTTGCCTAGGCATATACACAAGAGAATTGAAAACTAATGTCTATACAAAACTTATATGTTTATGACAGCATTTATAATAGCCCAAATGTAGAAACAACCCAAATATCCATTAACTAATTAATGAATAAAGAAAATGCAATATATTCATAGGTTGAAATTTTATTCATTCATAAAAAGGAGTGAAATACTAATACATGTTGCAACAAGGATGAATCTTGATAACCTGTTAATTAGAAGCCAGACAGGAAAGACTACATATAGTTTGACTCCATTTGTATGAAATGTCCAGAATAGACAAATCCATAGAGACATATAGGAGATTAGCATTTCCAGGGTACAGGGAAAGAAGGGAGTCAGGAGTGACTGCTAAGAGGTACTTTTTGGGGTGAAGAAAATGTCCTATAATTAGATAGAGTAATGGTTTTATAATATTGAATATGCTAAAAACTACTGAATTTTATTCTTTGTCAGATGGTCAATTTAAGTTACATGAATTTTATTGAATAAAGGTAAACCACAAAAGAAAAAATTACAGGCCAGTTTATAAATCTCAAATTTAGATTGTGAAATCTTATTGTGATTTTGTGATTTTAGGTACCCTCTGACAGTGACTTATTTATTTATTTATGTATTTATTTATTTATTTTATTGTTGGGGCTTCATTGAGGGAACCAGAAACCAGGTTACACTGATTGCATTTGTTAGGTAAAGTCCCTCTTACAATGGTGTCTTGCCCCCAAAAGGTGTGGCACACACCACAACCCCCCCTACCCCTCCCCTCTCTCTGCTCTTCCTTTCCCCCATTCCTTCCTCCTTCTTTCTCTCTCTGCTCTCCCCTTCTCCCACCCCCACCATGTCATTAATTGTCCTCATATCACAATTGAGTACATAGCATTCATGCTTCTCCATTCTTGTGATGCTTTACTAAGAATGATGTGTTCCACTTCCATCCAGGTTAATACAAAGGCTGTAAAGTCTCCATTTTTTTAATGGCTGAATAGTATTCCATGGTCTACATATACCACAGCTTGTTGTTAATCCATTCCTGAGTTGGTGGGCATTTAGGCTGTTT
>NW_003852549.1:3422092-3431465 GCF_000181295.1 Otolemur garnettii
TTACAATAAAGTTGTTTGTATCAGAATGATTATTGCAGCCCAATTCATAATTGCTAGGTCATGGAAGAAGCCCAAGTGCCCATCAATCCAGGAATGGATCAATAAACTGTGGTATATGTACACCATGGAATACTATGCAGCCCTAAAGAAAAACGCAGACTTTATCTCCTTCATGTTTACATGGATGGAACTGGAGAATGTTCTTCTTAGCAAAGTATCACAGGAATGGAAAAAAAAGTGTCCAATGTACACAGCCCTTTTATGAAACTAATTTATAGCTCTCAAATGAAAGTTTTGAGATTTTGTGAAGTGGGCCATTCTCTCTGGGGTCAGGTGGTATCTCAGGGTGGTTTTGATTTGCATTTCTCTAATAATTAGGGATGATGAGCATTTTTTCATATGTTTGTTATCCATTCATCTATCTTCTTGGGAGAGGGTTCTATCTGTGTTTCTTGGCTATTGATATATGGAATTGTTAGCTTTTTTCATGTGGATTAATTTGAGTTCTCTATAGATCCTAGTTATCAAGCTTTTGTCTGATTCGAAATATGCAAATATTCTTTCCCAATGTGTAGGTTGTCTATTGCTGTGGTTGTTGTCTCCTTAGCTGTACAGAAGCTTTTCGGTTTAATTAAGTCCCATTTGTTTATTTTTATTATTGTTGCAATTGCCACGGCAGTCTTCTTCATGAAGTCTTTCCCAGGCTGATATCTTCCAGTGTTTTTCCTATTCTTTCTTTGAGGATTTTTTATTGTTTCATGTCTTAAGTTTAAGTCCTTTATCCATCTTGAATCAATTTTTGTGAGTGGAGAAAGGTGTGGGTCTAGTTACAGTCTTTTACATGTGGATATCCAGTCCCAGTACCATTTATTGAATAAGGAGTCTTTCCCCCATGTATGTTCTTGTTTGGTTTATAGAAGATTAGGTGGTTGTAAGATGTTAGTTTCATTTCCTGGTTTTCTATTTGATTCCAAATGTCTATGTCTCTATTTTTGTGCCAGTATCATGCTGTCTTAACCATTATGGCTTTGTAGTATAGCCTAAAATCTGGTATGCTGATATCCGCGGGTTTGTTTTTATTACTAAGGACTGCCTCAGCTATATGGTTTTTTTTCTGGTTCCATACAAAATGCAGAATCATTTTTTCCAAGTCTTGAAAGAATGATGTTGGTATTTTTTTTTTTTTTTTTTGAGACAGAGCCTCAAGCTGTCCCCCTGGGTAGAGTGCCGTGGCATTACAGCTCACAGCAACCTCCAACTCCTGGGCTCAAGCGAGTCTCCTGCCTCCGCCTCCCAAATAGCTGAGACCACAGGCGCCCGCCACAACGCCCGGCTATTTTTTGGTTGCAGCCATCATTGTTGTTTGGCGGATCCGGGCTGGAGATTTGAACCCGCCACCTTAGGTGTACGTGGCTGGCGCCTTAGCCGGTTGAGCTATAGGCGCTGAGCCATGATCTTGGTATTTTAATAGGGATGGCATTGAATAGGTAGATTGCTCTGGGAAGTATAGACATTTTAACAATGTTGATTCTTCTCAGCCATGAGCACAGTATGTTCTCCCATTCGTTAATATCCTCTGTTATTTCCTTTCTTAGGGTTTCATAATTTTCTTTACAGAGGTCTTTCACCTCTTTTGTTAGGTATATTCCTAGGTATTTCATTTACTTTGAAGCTATGGTAAAGGGAGTTATATCCTTAATTAGCCTGTCATCTGGGCTGTTGTTGCTGTATACAAAGGACCTGGATTTTATATACTGAGACCTTACTGTAGTTTTTGATGACTTCCAGGAGTCTTGTGGTTGAGTCTTTGGGGTTCTCTAAGTATAAGAACATATCATCAGCAAACAGGGAGAGTTTGATCTCCTCTGCTCCCATTTGGATGCCCTTTATTTTCTTGTCTTGCCTAATTGTATTGGCTACAACTTCCAGCACTATGTTGAATAGTAATGGTGACAGAGGACAACCTTGTCTGGTTCCAGTTCTAAGAGGAAAAGCCTTCAGTTTTACTCCATTCAATAAAACATTAGCTATGGGTTTGTCATAGATAGCTTCAATCATTTTAAGAAATGTGCCAACTATGCCTATATTTGTCAGTGTTCTAATTAGAAAAGAATGCTGAATTTTATTGAATGCTTTTTCTGCATCTGTTGAGAGGATCATATTGTCTTTGTTTTTGTTTCTGTTAATATGTTGAATAACATTTATGGATTTGCATATGTTCAACCAGCCTTGCATCTCTGTGATGAAATCTACTTGATTATGATGTATGAGTTTTTTGATGATAATCTGTAATCTATTGACTAGGATTTTGTTGAGAATTTTTGCATCTATATTCATTAGTGAAATTGGTTTGAAGTTCTCCTTTTTAGTTTGGTCTTTTCCTGATTTTGGTATCAGGGTGATGTTTGCTTCATAGAACATGTTGGGGAGATTCCTTCCTCATCAATTTTTTGAAATAATTTCTGCAGTATAGGAATAAGCTCTTCTTTGAAGGTTTGATAGAATTCTGGTGTGAAGCCATCTGGACCAGGGTATTTTTTTGTTGGAAGATTTTTTTATTGTTTCTTGGATCTCAGTGCTTAAAATTGGTCTGTTCAGGAGCTCTATTTCTTCCTGGCTAAGTCTAGGGAGAGGGTGTGATTCCAAATATTGATTATTTCCTTCACATTATCAAATTTCTGGGCATACAGTTTCTGGTAGTATTCAGAGATGATCTCATCTCTGTGGCATCAGTCGCTATTTCCCCTTTATCATTTCTAATTGAGGTTATTAGAGATTTTACTTTTCTATTTCTAGTTAGTCTGGCCAAAGGTTTATCTATTTCATTTATTTTTTTCAGAAACCAACTCTTGTTTCATTAATTTTTCTGAATGATTGTTTTGTTTTTAATTTCATTGATCTCTGATTTAATTTTTGATATTTCTTTTTTTCTGCTGGGTTTAGGCTTAGATTGTTCTTCCTTTTCCAATTCCATCAGCTGGCTTATGAGTTTGTTGATTCGCTCTTTTTGTTTTTCAAATGTATGCATCTAAAGTGATAAATTTTCCTCTTAGAAGTGCTTTTGCAATATCCCACAGGTTTTCGTAGCTTGTATCTTCATTGTTGTTATGCTCAAGGAAGTTAATGATTTCCTTTTTTATTTCTTCATGCACCCAACTGTCATTCAACAGAAGGGTTTTAATTTCCATGCCTTTGTGTGGGGTTGAACATATTTGTTGGCATTGAGTTGAGTTCCACCTTTAGTGCCTTGTGGTCTGAGAAGATAAGAGGCAATTTCAATTCTTTTGATTCTGTTGAGGTTTGTTTTGTGTCCTAGGACATGATCAATTTTGGAAAATGTTCCATGGGGTGATGAGAAGAATGTATATTATTTTTTGTTTTTTTAATCAGAACCAGATTTATGTATTTTTAAAAATATACATGTGTTTATTAGGTTTCCACTTTTTGCCTTCACAAAATTAAAAAGGCTTAAAATTTAATAACAATAACAATGTTTCAGGTAAGGACTAGAAACAAAAACCTCATAAAGAACAAATGAAGATAAATACATTCAGAAAAGAAATCAGATCTTTGCTGCATTGAACTATTAAACTATAATAATATTAGAATGTATATTCTTTATCTTTGGGATGGAATGTTCTATATGTGTCTATCAAGCACAGTTGTTCTAGGGTCTCATTTAAGTCCCTAATATCTTTGCTTAATTTCTGTTTAGAGGTTCTGTCCAGCTCTGCAAGAGGAATGTTAAACTCCCCTGTTATTATGGTGTTATAGAATATCATATTGCTCAGACTAAGTAAAGTCTGTTTCAAGAACCTGGGAGCATTTCAGTTGGGTGCATGAATATTTAGAATTGAAATGTCTTCTTGTTGTATTTTTCCCTTGACCAAAATAAGCTGACCATCTTTGTCTTTTTTGACTTTAGTTACTTTAAATCCACATGTATGTGAAAATAAGATTGAACCCCTCTTTTCTTCTGAATTCTGTTTGCATGAAAAATTGTCTTCCACCCCCCTCAACTTGGAGTTTTAATTTGTCCTTTGAAGCTAGGTGTGTTTCCTGCAGACAGCAAATGGATAGCTTGTGTTTTTTAATCCAATCAGCCAATCTATGCCTCTTCAGTGGGGAATTCAAGCCATTAACATTTATTGAGATAATTGATACGTGTGGTAGTGTTCTATTCATCTGATTTTATGAAAGTCCATTGCTTAGTTTTATCTTTTGCATCATTGTGGAAGTTAGGTTCTATCCTTTAATTTCTGAGTTCTTATTTTGCTGTTGATCCATTGTGAAGGTCAGTGTGTAGAACAGGTTGATGTATTTCCTGTACTGGTCTGGTTGTGGTGAGTTTCCTCAATGTCTGCATATCAGTAAATTATCTGATTTCTCTGTCAATTTTAAAACTTAGCTTAGCAGGATATAGAAATCTGGGCTGGAAATTGTTCTCTTTAGGTAGATTAAAGGTAGATGACCATTGTATTCTTGCTTGAAAACTTTCATTAGAGAAGTCTGCAGTCATCCTGATGGATTTGCCCCTGTAAGTCAACTAGTACTTAACTCCTGGCAACTTGAAGAATCTTTTCTTTTGTCTTGATGTTGGACGGGTTCATCACAATGTATCTTGGTGAAGCTCTGTTAACGTTGAGGTGACCTGGGGTCCCATATCCTTTTGAAAGGAGTATGCCAGAATCTTTGGTGATGTTTGGGAGATTTTCATTTATAATATTCTACAGTATGGCTTCCATTTTCCTGGGGCATTCTTCTTCCCCTTCTGGGTACCTATTGTATGTTTGAATGCTTCACAAAGTATTTATTTTTTTGAGACAGATTCTCACTTTCATCCTCGGTAGAGTGCTGTGGCACCATAGCTCACAGCAGCATCAGATTCTTGGGCTCAAGCGACCCTCTCATCTCAGTCTCCTGAGTAGCAGGGACTATAGGTGCCCACCACAAAACCCAGATTTTTTTTAAGAGATGGGGTCTTGGTTTTGCTCAGGCTGGCCTCAAACTCATGAGTTCAAGCAATCCACCTGCCTGAGCATCCCAGAATACTAGGATTACAGGCATGAAGCACCACACCCAGCCCTGACAGTGAGTTTAAAATCACTAGGTCAGGCATGTTTTCCTTAAATCTGGCAATAGTACTGGTATGTAATTGTTCAATCTTGGAATATTTATCAGTTTTCATCTTTTATACACTTTTAGACTTTAAGATAAATATATAAAACTCTGAGTCACATAATAATATTAAATACTTGCAGAAGATCTGTTAATTTTTTCTATTTAAATATGCTATTCATATAATTACATAGATAGGCCTGTATGTGGTTCCTTTAGCAGGCGTCCTCAAACTACAGCCTGTGGGCCACATGCAGCCCACCTAGGACATTTATCCGGCCCACTGGGTGTTTTTGCTGCCACTGCCTGTTCTGCTTAGCAGCTGACTCATTCCAAGGCCCACAGTCGGGCCCTCCAATGGTCTGAGAGATAGTGAACTGGCTCCCTGTTTAAAAAGTTTGAGGACCCTTGATACAAAAAGGAAAAAAGACCTTCCTTTCCAGCAGCAATGGGTGCCGCAGAGACTATGCCAGCTTCTAGGCACTTTGCTGGTGGACGGAGGGGCTGGGGATGACCTCTGTGCAGGCAGATGAGCACCACAGATGTGCTCCTGTACACCCTCAGGCCCAGCTGGCATGTGTCCTCCATGAGCTTGTACTGGTCATGGGGTCTCTCATGTATTCAGTGGTCTCATCCAGCACAAGGTTGAGGAGCAGATGGAACCCTTTCAAGATTCCACTGGCTTGAAGGCCTCCCTGGAACTTCATGCGAATCATCTGGGCAATGTACTTGGACAGGTCCAAAATGTTCTTTTTCCTTCTCTTTGCCCACCATCTTGCGAGGCCAGGCTACTCTGCCAGCATTTTCCAACAAAATGTTTCCTTAATTGTGCATTTAAAATACTGTAAGTCTAAATCAGTCTAGGATTTTCAATGTTTACAGCTTTGCCACCCCAAAATTAATTTACTTAAATATTCTATTTGTTTCTATCAATGGCAAGATCTGAAATTTCACTGGAGCTAGCAGTAGGTTTGCCCACTAAAAGGAAAATGATAAGAAATGAGGGCAGTCCAGCATCAAAAGTTGGGTCTCCTGTGTTGAGATTCTGCTTCTTTCTAGGTGCCTCATCTGTATGTGCCTAATCTGCAGGATTCAGACAAGAGCTGCTGCTGTCTTGCTAGCCAGGCCTCCAGTGGAACATAAACTGAAATTGAGGACTGAACTGAAATAGAAAAATGCATTTGTCTTTGAAGCCACGTCTTAGAAAGGAACCCAAATGTTTGATTAGTATTCCATGTACTTGCAGTATGTATTAAATTATAGATAAGGAATCTTTTTCTGCTTAAAACAGTATTAATTTCTTTCATGTACAAAGGTCTAAGCAAGACAAGCATTAAAAAGCCAAAAAAGTGCTGCTAAAAAAAGAAATATTCAACATAAATACTATGTGAAGATATCTTTTCTTTATTCTAAAGTTTACAAAAAAGATAATCACTTATCTACTGAGTACTAACAGGTTAATATACTGAATCATATAATAACTGTAATAAAATTTATATTAACCAAAACATGTACAACATATGTTTATGAAAACATATTCAATTTATCGAAAAGGCTGTCTTTACAAGTGATGAATCATAAGCCGTGGTGCTCTTGGTAACCTCAGGTCTCTGGAGGGTGGTGCAGAATTAGTATCACTTCCTTCTTTCCGTGTGTGATACTCGGAGGTGAGGCCAGTGCTACCTCTACCACAAATCAGATTTTTATATACATGGGCAAATGTGTGGATTTTTACTGCATTCTTTTGCTAGGTTTATTTATTCCTGCACCCATAACCAATGTCTGAATGATTATAGCTTTACAGTAAGTTTTTATATAAGGTATAGAGCTCCATTTTATTTTCTTCTTTTAAAGTGTCTTAGCCATTCTTGGCTTTTTTCTATTGAACCAATAGGAAGTTTTGTTTCTCAGTTTAATAGAGAATGAAGTTATATTTCTCTAACAGCTATTGGGAATATGGTTGGAATTACTTTGAATCCATATGTCCATATGAGGAGATTTGATATCCTTGTGAACTTAAATAATACAAATTATAGCATGTTAAGTTTTCCCTATTCAGCTAGAACAGTTTTCATGTCTTTCCAAAAAATTTACAGTTTTCTCCATATATATTGAAGAAAAATTTGATGTATTTATTACTAAGAAACTTATTGTTCTTGTTAATAGTGTAAATGGTATCTATTTTTAATTATATTTTAAGTTATTTGTTGCTGTATGTAAAACCTGAATTAATTTCTCTATACAGTAATTGCAAACTGGATATCCACATGCAGAAAAAAATGAAACTAGATCCCTATCTCTCACCATATATAAAAATCAACTCAAGATAAATTAAAGATTTAAATGTAAGACCCTACCACTAAGTTGGTATTTTATATATGGGCCTTATCAAATTAAGATAGTTCCCTTCTATTCCTAGTCTATTAGGATTATTTTAAATTATGAATGAGTATTTAATTTTATCAGATTTTTTTTCTATATCTATTTAGATAATCATATATACTCTCATTTTATTTGTATACTGTACAGAATTCAAATGTCAAAATAACCTTTCATTTCTGGAATAAACCAAGGATCGTAATGTACGGTTCTCTCTCTCTCTCTCTCTTTTTTTTTGGCTGGGGCTGTGTTTGAACCTACTGCCTCTGGTATATGGGGACGGCGCCCTACTCCTTTGAGCCACAGGTGCTGAGATATCTTTTTTATTTGATATGGAAATATTTTATTTGGGTTTTTTGTATATTTGACATGAGAAAGACTTTCCTGTAATTTTACTTTCTTTTAATGCCTTTGTCAAGTTTTGGTAATAGGATAATACTGGCCTCATAAAACAAAATGGTATATCTTTTCTATTTTTCTTTTGTCTGGAATTTTGTGTAAAATTGTTTTAACTTCTTCCTTATATGTTTAGAACAATTCCACATGAAGTTAATTAGACTTAGATGTTTTTGTGGAAAGATTTTAAAGATTCAATTTTTAAAATAGATATAAGACTATTCAGATATATTCCTTCTTGTGTTAGTTTTGCTAAATTTTTTTTCAATGAATGTCTATTTCATTTAAATCTTTTTTCATAATGTTCTCTTTACTATCCTCTTACATTTATAGTATCTGTGGACTTGGTATTGGTAATTCATGTCCTCCTCCTTGGTTAGTCTGGCTAAGAGTGACAGATTTTAATTAGTCTTTTCAAAGAACCTAGGTTCTCTCTTCTTGAAGTGGAAGTTTGTATCATTAATTTTCAGACTTTTCTGTCACAATACATTCACTTAAATATAGTCATTTAATGTATTTAGCCATTGTATTTCATAGGCTTAGCTACATCCATAAATTTATATATGTCATGGGTTTATTATCTTTCACTTCACAGTATTTATTAAATTCCATTGTGATTTTGTATTTGACCCATAGATTATTTAGAAATATGTTTCCAAATATGTGACTATTTCCCAATTACCTTGATATTACTGAATTCAAGTTTAATTCCACTGTAACCAGAAAAATATATTCTATATCATCTTATATTTGTACATACTTACTTTGTGGTTCATTATAGGGTCTATGATAGTAAATTGTTCTCTTTAGACTTGGAAGTGATCAGTTTTCTGTAGTTAATTGGGTGCAATTCTCTGTATCTTGTGAGAGAATAAATTTTGTTAATCTTCTTCCCATCATCTGTAGCCCATCTTGGTGTATCCACAGCTGAGAGATATTTTAAAATATTTTGTCAGTTTTTTGCCTTATATGTGGTTTAAGTTTTGTCGGTTTTTGCCTTATATGTAGTTTAAGGGGTGTGGGTTAAAAGACAACACTGGATGCTTTGTATGTTTTACGGTGATTTCTAGGCTACTCCTGGGTATTTAAATTTTATTATAACTTCTTCTTTGAATTATGAGTTATTGAAAAGTATGTTACCTGAATTTTTGCCATTACAGTTTTCAGTGAGGGAGTGAGGCAAGAACATGTTTCTTTAAAAGCATTCAAAAGGCAGGTGTCCTTGTGCTGTACCCTGTGATGTCACTCTTTCTGTCTCCTATTTCAGAGTTTATAAAAATAAACTGCAGACTTCCCAGTAATAAGCCATTCACTGATATATGAGCTTCCTACAGCTCCAATTACTTTGATTCTATAGTAAATTAAGCTAAATCCTCACAGCATATAAAGGTACCATTCATATTGTTCTGTTATCCTTCTCTCTCAAATCTGGATTAGGAGACTTGGATTCTGTTGGCTCTGATTAGTTTTTGAATACTGG
>NW_003852549.1:3435638-3444510 GCF_000181295.1 Otolemur garnettii
GGAAATATTAGTCACTCTAAGTTTCAGTTTTTGCATCTGCAAAGTGAGGATTATTGGTTGTGGTAAACTATAGATTTATTGTGAGAATTAAAATAATCTATGCAGAGCCAAATAATCTAGCACAGTGCCAAACACATAATTGTCCACTGCCTATTAGAAATTATTATTTTGTGTTAAAACCAAGCTAAAAGTGGAAGGAAATGTTTGAATAGACTGCTACTATGGTCTGAATGTTTGTGTCTCTCCAAAATTCAAATGTCAAAACTTAAACCTTAAGGGGATCGTATTAAGAAGGAGGCCTCTGGGAGTTGGTTAGGTCGTGAGGGCAGACCCCTCATGAATGAGATCAGTGGCCTTATTAAAGGCGCCCAAGGGAGCTTGCTCACCCCTTCCTATGTGAGGAGCAACTAGAAGGTACTGACTTTGAAGCAGGGAACAAGCTCTCAACAGAAGCTGACCTAGCTGATGCCTTGATCTTGGACTTTCCAGCCCTACAACTGTGAGCAGTAAATTTCTGTTGTTTATCACTTACCCAGAGAAGGTAGTTGTTAGAGCAGCCCAAACTGACTAAGACAGGTACCCAACATCTAGCAATCATGCTGGCAAAACTACTTGCCTTGTGAAAACATAGCACCCCCCCAATCACCCAGTGCCTTAACATTGTCAAGTGTAGTTAACCTAAAGTCCTTGTAATATTAGGATATTTGTACTTAATACTGGCCACAATTTAAATCTGTCATGCAAAGATAATTAGAGGTCAGTATCAGAAATCACAGATATTTTCTGGTTTTTATGACAGATGGCAATTCGGTAATTTAACCTATTTAACACCTGCTACTCCTGCTGTTGTCTTGTGCATGTTAGCTGGATTTCCTCTTTGGGCTCCAGTGCAATGCTGTTGGCCTCAGTGCTCCGTAAGACAGCATGTGCCACCTTGAGGTTCCATGACATCGATAGAACTGTCTTTAGAGGACAGCCAATAAGTGATGCTAAGAAGAGCCAACTCTCGCAGGGGGCTTTCACAGAGCACATGCATGTGTGGCCTCTCCACTGAGCTCCCTAAAGTTTCATGTTATTTCTAGTTCCATTTTTTACAGATAAAGAAACAGAATTAGAGACAATTAAGTGGTGTGTCTTATGTTACCCAAGCTTGACTAAAGCCCAGGTCTCTGTCACTGAATTCAATTTTTTTCTCTACTGCCTTACTGCTCCACAGTAGTTGTTTATTTACTTTTGCTATTGAATTTAATCCATTTGATTATATAAAAAGAAAAAGAAACCCATTTGTGTCTCCAGAGGTGGCTATAGTCATTAGCCAGACTGCAGAACAAAATTCATTGTCAAATTTAAGAGGATTTGTTTAAGAATTAATTGCAAAAGGCTTATTTCAAATTAAAAGGCTTGCAATCACAGGCTTTCATTTCTCCTAATCAAGTTTTAATTACTGAAAAGTTTAGTAACAACTGAAGCATGTAGTTATTGTACTGTCAGTGGGTAAGAGGTTTTTTCAAAAGAGGTCCCACTGCCTCATTGCCTTCTCTTCTGCCAGACCTCATTGGCTAATATTGTCTGTTTAGTGTTCACCTTCATTTAAAAAACTGTGCATTCTCTGTTCACGCACTGCATGCTCCTCATTAGCTTCTCTTCATGTCCTGGCAGCCGCAGATCAGTCCAGGCAGACTCAGGTGTGGCACTGCTATGCTTACAACCCACACACACCTGTGGGGAGAAAGACTCCCTGCTCTGTCCACCATCTCCACACTGGACAGGATTAGCCAGGTGTGTTTTCTCCAGGGGCCCCTGGGTGGAGTTCCTGGGGAGGGGTGCTTCAGTCGAGAGAAGCACCCCAGGGCTCCCCTCTGAGTCCCAGCCCTGCTGCTCAGTCCATCACTTATCAACACAGAAAGCTTGTGACTGGATCCAGGAACAGAGAGTCATAGAAGTGCATTACCCCCAGAGGAAAGTCCCTGCAGGAGGACAATCATAATTTCATCCCTTCTTTGGGCTGCCACCTTAGAGGAGTACATTTAACCCCACTAGTACTTAATCACTTCCCTGAGGAAGGTAATACAAATATGCAGTTTGCCCACCACCCAAATTGCTTTGAGCATCTCCTGAAAATAGCAACCTGACAACTTAGTTGTAGAAAGTAAGTAAACATTATCTATGATGTTACACTTATTGAAAATGCCAATGGGCCCTTATCCCATCCCCTGCTTAGAAGATTCACTATTTTGTTTATTCAACAAATTTCTGATCCCCACAAGTTCCTGGCACTGTACTTAGTGCTGGGGAAAAACAGTGAGCGAGGTGGGAGTGAGAAGGCTGAAGCCTGTCACAAAGTAGAAATTAAAATCCCAGGTCTTTTACAGCAACTTGGATAGAACTGGAGACTGTTATCCTAAGTGAAATATCTCAGGAATGGAAAAACAAACACCATATGCACTCATGAATAACTGGGAACTCAATGATGGGCACACCAGGACACAAAGAGATGTAAAGGACATTGGAAACCAAAAGGGGGGAAGGGGAGGGGGATCAGGGGTAAAAATTTAGCTGTTGGGTACAATGAGCACTGCATGGTCACAGGGACACTAAAAGCCCTAACTTAAGCATTATACAAGATACCCATGTAACAAAAACATTGGCACCCCTTCATATTCTGAAATAAATAAATAAAACCTAAGAATAAACATGGTTTTAAAAATCTTCCATCTTCTTATTCTAAAATTGCCATCCAAATTGAGCACAAAGGCCTCAGCCTTCTCCTCTCCAGGTCTTCCCAGAAGACCTCGCCCTCTTCTAATTCTGCTGCTGCTCCTCAGACTGTTGCTAATTGAGGATATTTAGTGGATGACCTCTAATGGGTGACCTGTGGTAAAATATGGCGCCAACAGGGCTAACTGTGACCAGTTCCTGGGCTCCAGGCAGGGACCACGGATGCTGAAGTGGTTCACTTCTTGGAGGATGCCAGCCCTATTTTCTAATTGGTTTCAATCCAGGTCTATTCAGAGGAAGCACCACTCAGTTTGTGTCACTTTGACCAAGTTTATTCCATTCTCCACTCCGCAGGAATCTAAAGACCACCAGGATTCTGTTTGGGGTTACCATGGACAGAGTTCTTACTCTAGTACTGGCTTGCTCTCAGTACCAGGTAACAATGTACGGGTCAGGGTCTCTCAGCAAAGGGGTCCATCCCATCCTCTGTTTTTTTGTCAACTAATGTTGCTCTCTCATCTTTATCAAGAAAATTAAAAGAATATAGTTTTAGAGGAATGGGAGCAGGCAGGTAGAGGGCTGGATGGAGATTTCAAGGGCCCATACACACAAAGGTTTCCCTGTGCCCACATTGGAGGAGCACTAATTAACCTTCCTGTCCTCTCCCAAGGATGTCTGAGAGTATGGTCACCCTTGGAAACTGGGTGACAGCTAGCAGATATACAGCCAAGTAACTAACTTTGCTGTTGGCCAGGAATTGGGTGAAAGTTTGACTTCAGCTTGGGTTTGGGAAATTAAAAATAATAAGGAATTAAAAAAAAAACCACAAAGCCATTATCCTGAAATGCTGCAGGAGAGGAAACTTCTAACAGGATCTTGAGTAAAGTTCACTCCCTCTGAGGGAAAGTTGTACCCAAGTTTCTAGACCTGAGACTGTCTTTATCCCATCACCCTACTGCCCTGAGCTCCTTCACAGCTGCAGCGGCCCTAGTAAGGTCAGCCCTGCCTACAAATAAGCAGGTCTGGATCTTGCAGGAGGCTGAGACTCCCAGACATCTGGCTCTGCCTTGGACCATCCTGGTTCACATGCAAAAGTGTGCCTGGGCCACATCTCTGGAACAAGAGGCAGCAGTCTGAAAGCTTTGGAATTTCTACCTCCCTGCACATTTCAAAGTGATGGACTTTACTGTTGTCTGCACCTGGCCCAAAATTCAAAACCAACATTTATGCCCAAATTGTTGTATCTACATTTAAATGAGAAGTAGTTTTCTATTTGTTTTTATTCTTCTCTCCTTGCCAAGACTTTAGAGGATTGTGGCCCATTTTAGCTGCCTTAATGTAGATTTTGGTTTAATACTGACTTGGCAGTGTACTTGGTAGTGTCTTTTGTGTTTTCCAGTGACTTCCACTTTCCTGGCATGATGTAAATCCACTTTGAAATAATGAGGGGTATGACTCTTCTCTGTCACTCCACTGGTTTATTCTACAGAATATTCTAGTATAGAAATATAAATTTCTATGATGACATAAAATTGGGTTGAAATGGATTTTGTTTTACTTTCCAAGTAGTTTGTAGCAAGTAAACAACCTAAAAAGTATCTCGTACTTTAGGTAAACAAATTTTATTAAATATTTAAAAATTTTTCCTCTATTTCTGGAACTAAGATACCACGGGCAAAGACAGGATGTATGTTTCATAGCATTGACAAAAGTGCACTATATTGTAGATTTTGTGAAATCAAGGCTTTAGAAATGAGATCTGTACTTAATAAGTTCTATATATAACTTTATAATTTGCATATAAAATTCATGTGTGCTTTTCCTTTTCTTAGATAGTTAATATATAACTGTGGGTTAAAATAACCAACAGTGTCATTAAGAGATTAGGGAATCTTTTATCTCTCTTACTGGTATGCCATGGGAGAAATAGGTAAGTCACAGGACCCAAATCAACTGGTTTTTATACATAATTCTTTGCCTTTGTTAATGGAATAGGGAATATACATATTCTTTCTTTAATAATCAAAGTTAACTATGTGCAAATGACATTTGGCAAACTCACAATTTAATGACCTCATTCTATGCTGTGATTTCCTTAAAATAGTACATTTTAGATAGTGTGACAATAAGCGTATGCCAGACCCTTTAAGGTTATCCTATGGGGCAGGGGGCTGGTTCTAGAATGGTGGATGCCCTGTTCAATGAAGGTGAGCTGGTATTCTACTTAGGAACTCAGCCCGCTGGGATGGTATTCTTGAGGGCTCTAGTTGTCCAACCTGAAACAACTGTTAATCCCACAGTGAAAGAAGTCACAAATGGATTTTTCTTTGTGCAATTAGTGCTTACAAATCAACATGATACATGTTAGCTTTGTATGAAAATTTAATCTGTGAATCAACCGAAGTGTTTTAGAGACAGCTCATCTTTGCATAAATGGAATATAAGAATATGAGTGAGGCCTGTAGTGTACACGTAGGGATGACACCCAAGCCTTGCTCCCTACATGCTTCTGTCTCTAGCCATGAGTTTTGAGTATTTTGGCCTCTGGAATATTGGGAATCTGTTGAGAATGAAACTTTCATGTATGGTGCATGGAGCACTTAAAGGACAGATAACTTACAGGAATGTATACTGTTCAGAAATGTGACTGTTGCTTGCTACTAAATATTTTGTTAAATAAATCTCTGTATGTGGAGCACATTTAGTTTGAGACCTACTTTCCTTATAACCTGGCAGCATGATTACAAGGTATAGCTGACCTCCCAAATTTCTCTCCCAAATTTCTACCATGGTTACTCTTAACTACCAAAAAGCACTTAAGAATTGTGCATGACCAAGTTAATTTCAGACAGTTCACAATATCCACCTTCCTCAGTAGGCAGCTCAGCTATCTACTTATGCATGTTCCATGGGAAGTATATCTGTGCCCCCAAACAGCTTTTCAAGGTACTAGCTCAGGCTTCATGTAATACTCATTCTGAAAAGAGTTCAGGTAACATTTGTGGATGTCCTGAGCCCCCTTTTCCTGTTCAGAAGCAGTGGATACCTATACCTGCCTCTCTTCCTGTAAAAGACACTCTTTTGTTCTCAGTCCTAGATATCTTTTAAAAATGAATACACACAGAATGAATAAAAAATGTTTTGAACATATAATCCACTTTTAGTTTCAGAATCTTATAAGCACAATTCAGACCATCCTTGACTTATGTCCTTGTTTTGTTCCTACCACCGATGACCAGGAAATAGCTATATCGTGGTTCTGACATTTTCTTTCTTTTTTCTGTATCTTTTCAGAAGTTATTGCCTGAATCCAACCCCCAGTCAGTATATTCTCAGTTCTGTCTGTTTCTCAAATTGATTCCAGAGTGACCTGAATAATAGATAAAATGGAGAAGAAGAAAGAGAGTGTAATCATGAATGGTACTCCTGTTTTCCTCCCTCCCTCCCTCCCTCCCTCCCTCTCTGCCTTTCTCCCTCTCTCCCTCCCATTCTCCCCTCCCTCCCTCCCTTCCTTCCTTCCTTCCTTACTTCCTTCCAGAGGCTGTCCCAGAAGTCCCGATGCTGTACCCTGAGACAGTTTCTATGGTTTCCATCACAATTCCTTCTGATTTTACATTTTATGTCATGGAATGCTATCAGGAAGAAAATCTTTGTTGCTTCCAAAATACCTGACTTTTATGTATATGATTTTTCCTCTTTGGCAGCGTTACAGGTGCTTTACCAGGAACTACAATAAGGTCTGGCAATGACAACAACAGGTGAATTGACTTTGCAGAAAGGAGTGGTAAAAGATGCTGAGAGCTTCAGTGGCAACACCAGGTTTGCATAACAGACTGTAAATATCTCTAGGTACTGTCTTTTTGTATCTAAGTGAAAAACATAAGAACAGGTCAAAAGAGGGATATTTCTTACTCATAGACTGTTTGTGACCCTTAGTCCCTAGCAGCCAAAACCCTTAGAAACTCTCAGAATGCCTGTGCATGAGACTCGATCAAAACTAAGCCAAGAAAGGAGAGAATCTTATTTGGAAGCAAGTAGTGCAGTAGACAAGGAGAAGAGAATTCCTCAGAGCAAACACAGGAGCTAAGAGGCCCTATCTGTGTCCCTATATCCAGAGTTCTTGTGACCCAAATACAATCCCAAAACCAAGCTCACATTTGTTGGAGCCCCTGCCTCAAGCTTGTGGTTACTTGATCCTATTTTTAAGGGGCAGGAAAGATATCTATGATTCATGAAGAGCACAAAGGTGGTGGGAGGACTTCAGAATCAGTCTGCACTTGAATATGAAGGAAATATAAGCTGAAAATGCTGTTAAATGTGATGGTTAGGTTCAGAAAAATGTATTTGAATCTTGATTCATTATACTTTCTTGACAAATTTGAGAACATTGTTTCAAACATATAAAGGCTTCTTGCTAAGGAAAAATGAAGTACTAGGTTCCCAGTAAGTGATTTATATGAGAATTGTTTCAGGGACAATGAATGTGTAATTTTAAAAATAATTATAGCCAATTTGAGCTGAAATATATAAGTATATGAATGTTGTTTCTTACTATACACATTCCGTCATTTAGTGCTGATGCCAATACATCATCAGAAGGCTTAGATGGAGCCAATAATGATAGGTTGTGTCTTTATATAAAATACACACACAGACGTACACACATGTGTATGTACACGCCCATACACACATACTCATACATATGTGTATATAGTTATAAAAAGAGAGAGGGAGAAAGAGAAAGAGATGTCAGGGAGATTAAGGTTGATAAAATTCAGTCTCAGGATTATTCTTAAGAAAATATTTTTCAAGAGACTGATTCTGAAATTTTGTCTAAAAAGTTAAGTCTTCCAGTGAGCTAAGTCATATTTACTGTATCTTGTAGATTCAAAAAAATTTTGCCCTTCAAATAAATTTGTCACATCACAGTTCACAGTGGCAAATCTCTAATATGTTTTGTATTTGTGAATAAAGTAAAGTAGAACCCCACAAGATTGATGATGTGGATGAAGACATTGACTATCTCACTTCATATGAGTAAGTCAATTTCAAGTGCAGAGGGAGAAATCTATTGATGGATCTGTAGGAAGACAGAGCAGGGCTGAGGTAAGAAAGGACAAGGAAAACTATGGAAGATAAGAAAATGTATGGGAGGGAGAATACACAATAATGGCTCTAAGAGAATTTGCAAATGAATGCCATATTTGAAAAAAATCTATTTATATGATAATAAATGTTCTTTAAACTTTACAATGTGAAGAGTAACCTTAGAAGGGAATTGCATTATTAAAAGATTCTTAACAGAGCAATGCAGAATGCTACTTTTCAGCGCTGGACTGGGCTGCTGCTGCTGCCGCAGAACTAGGGGACCCAGGACCAGGGTGCAGAGGGTGAGTGCCAAGATGGCCACTCTGGCTAGGGCTGGTTAACATGTCTTGCATGTGACAGCAAATCAAATACCATAGAACCTTTAGCCACAGATACCATAGTCCTCTGGGACTTGTCACTGGAATTTACAGAACGATACCAATGCAGTGGGAAAGATTCTGCTTCCCAATCATGTCTGGTTACTGAAATGTTGGCCAAATTTACAGAAACTGAGGCTTTAGAAGGAAGAATCTATGTACGTGACCAGTGTAACTCAAAGCGTAGAAGGTTTTCCTCAAAGTCAGTTGTACTCACAGAAGCCCAGAAACAGCTTATGATATACCATCTACCTCAGGTTCTCAGACTACACCTCAAATGATTCAGGTGGTCAGGATGTAAAAATCGAGAGAAGATTGGTGTTCATGTTGGCTTTGAAGAAATCTTAAACATGGAGCTCTATTGCTGCAGGGAGACCCTGAAATCCCTCAGGGCAGAAAGCTTTATCTATGATTTATCTGCTGTAGTAACACGCCACGGGAAAGGCTTTGGCTCAGGACATTATACTGCATACTGCTATAATTTTAAAGGAGGGTTCTGGGTACACTGCAATGATTCCAAGCTAAGCATGTGCACTATGGATGAAGTATGCAAGGCCCAAGCCTATATCTTGTTTTATACTCAATGAGTTACTGAAAATGGACATGCTAAACTTTTGCCTCTAGAACTCCTGTCTGGTAGCCAGCACCCCAGTGAAGAAGCTGATGCCTCTTCTTTTTTTTTTTTTTTT
>NW_003852549.1:3445129-3491157 GCF_000181295.1 Otolemur garnettii
TTATTGTAATGTGATTTTTTATCTTCTGGGTATATACCTAATAATGGAATTGTAGGATCGAATGGCAGGTCTATTTTTAGTTCTCTAAGTGTTCTCCAGACGTCTTTCCAAAAGGAATGTATTAATTTGCATTCCCACCAGCAGTGTAGAAGTGTTCCCTTTTCTCCACATCCATGCCAGCAACTCTGGTTTTGGGATTTTGTGATATGGGCTAATCTTACTGGAGTTAGGTGATATCTCAAAATAGTTTTGATTTGCAGTTCTCTAATGATTAAGGATGGTGAGCATTTTTTCATATATCTATAGGCCGCACGCCTATCTTCTTTGGTGAAATTTCTCTCCAAGTCCTTTGCCCACCTTGCAATGAGATCACTATTTTTTTTGTTGTTGTTAATAAGTTTGAGTTCTCTGTGGATTCTGATTATTAAACCTTTGTCAGAGACATAACCTGCAAATAGCTGATGCCTCTTCTAAGGAGACCCTTAGGTGATCCAAAGATGGTGGGGCTTCCTTATGATTTGTATAAATACTTTTTAAAAGGGCTGACTTCCAATTTTGAGCTTCATTGTTTTCATTTTTTACTTATGAATCAGTGCACACTACATTTATACATTTTGTATCTAACTGCAGCAAAACTTTTTTTTACAGAGTAAAAAAAGTATAAACATATCAACTGCAGGTAACTGAACTTTTTTCAATTTCTTGGGAGTTTTAGTGTTTACCTCAGACTGGTGTTACCTCTTTTATATTTTGATGTCTTAATTGGTTCAGAACATGAATTTGTGCAATCCTCTACTGAAGAAGTTCAGGTGGCATCATTTTATATGTATTTGTTATTTATCTTTTGTAGCTATTTTATATGCAAATTCTTAATGGATAGAAAATTTACTTACATCACTAATAGGCTTACCAAAAAAACAAGGCTTTTCTTTTTGGCCACTGGATATTGAAGTCACCTTTACCTGTTAAAGGGAATTAAACTAATACATCAAAGTGTTAGTATCACCTAAATATTCACCGATCACACTGATTGGTATTCCTGAGGCTTTGCTGTACAGGACTTAGAACAGATACTGATACTGGATTTTGATACTGGATTTCTAGGCTCTTGGTCTTGGCGGTTTGAAGAATGAAGCAATGACCCACAGGATCAACAGTAGGTTAGGTTTTATTAGGTTTTATTCAACAGGTGTTACAGCTCTCACAAAGAGGCAAACCTCCTTGCAGAGCAGGATCAGCAGTAAGATAGGTTTTATAATACAAGTGTTACAGGTCTTACAAAGGGCCAGATTTCTTTGCAGAACAGGATCAGCAGTAATACAAGTGTTACAGTGCTTACAAAGAACCAAACCTCCTTGCAGAGCAGGATCAGCAGTAATACAAGTGTTACAGCTCTTACAAAGAGCCAAACCTACTTGCTCTCCTGCTCTCTCTTGGAGGTCTACATTTGGGCTCTCTGCTTAGGGGTTTATCTAGGGGCAATTGTCCAGTGAGCTTTCTGGTCTTGAAAACAGACCAACCAAGAGAAGGTTTTGAAAACAGACCAATCAGGGATGCACTGGAGGAATTGACTTGCCAGAAGTTCACATGAGGGGACAGCCTGGCGCCAGTGTCTTCCCCTGCTTGTGTTCCTCTATTTGCAGTAACAGCAACAGGTCCAGGGACAAGGTGGCCGGTCTCAGTGCCACCTTGTCTGGTAGCAATACTACTTTGGCTAGTATAATGTCACTTTAAAATTTATTAAAGTTATTAAAATAATTGTTCTTTATTTGGCATAGTCAAACTGTATATAAATGAAAATGGCAGCTTTACAAATAATATATTTAAGTGAGCTTTGGAACTGTGGGCATTAAAAAATGATGGCTGGGATTTATAATTTTTGTCTGGCAGCAAACAGGTTTGTCCAGATTGTAATAAAGCAGTCATATAAAAAAATCTGAATTTAGCAAACTGGTGTATTATGGTTGTTCAAATAGTTTTATCTTGGGTACAGGTTTATTTTCTATGTTTCATAACATTAGATCTCTTAAAGCTTTGTATATCTTGATTTTTTAGTTCAAAGGAGGAAAAAACATGGAGATCTTATATAGCTGATTTGACAGAGGTTAGTAGATTCTAACCTTTCTGAATAAGTTAGCAACAGTAGAACTTAAAGAGATCTTACTAATTATTAGAAGCACAAAAAAGGCCATGCTTTCTAAATGCAAGTATAGATAATTTTAAATATATTTTTTAAAACTGTTTGGGCTTAGTGTTTATCTAACAGCCTCCTACGTAGTAGTCACACAATCCTGGCAAGAGTATCCAAACTTTAAACAAGACAGTTGTTTAAAATTGGCAACCGGGCTGTATGTCTATCATCTCATTTTCCTAAATAAAGCCTGGGCTATTTACTCTTGCCAGGATTATGTGACTACTAGGTAGAAGCCTCTTAGATAAACACTAGACCCAAACAGTTTTAAAAATATATTTAAAATTATCTATACTTGCATTTAGAAAGCATGACCTTTTTTGTGCTTCTAATAATTTAGTAAGATCTCTTTAAGTTCTACTGCTGCTAACTTATTCAGAAAGGTTAGAATCTACTAATCTCTGTCAAATCAGCTATATAAGATCTTAAGCTCAGTGTTAACCACTGAAACATCATTTCTCTCTTTGTGTTAAGTGGGTTTATTTACAGTTGAAATCCTAACGAAAGATAATATCCTGTAGAATGCTGTCTGCCATTCATAAGTATAAACTTGAAAGGGACCTCTCCTAGCAAATATTCCTTAAATTTCAAAGCAAGTCATCTGGGTCAGCCAGTAGTAAAGTGCAATAAGACCTTATCACTGAATAGACAAATCAATTGTGCCAAATATACATCTGGAGTATTTAATGGCTAGGTTTAAAATTGTTCATTTACTAAACACCTATGCAAGTTGTTACCTCAACTGTTCCATACTTATACGTCACTAAAGATTGATGTGGTTAAGATTAAAAAAAAAGGAATGTTACTTTTCAGTAATAGTCCTTTCTCATTATCCTCAGATATTGCCTGATTTCCAGTTTTGTAGACTTTGAGCAAATGGGACTGATAAAAGTGAACATATTTTGCTGACTAAAGTTCTCTTCATGCTCATGGAAATTTTGTTAATTTTTATTTGTTTATAAGCAACCTCACCTGAGGTACTTCCTATTGCACTGATCTGAAGGCTCATTGTAATGAATTAATAAGTTCTTAAACTGTCTTGTGTCTGAACTGCAGAAATATTTAGGAGATTTTTCTTTTAGCTTTTTCTTGGCCAGTTATATGTCCATTCATTAGTTTTGTCAGAGTTGGAGATAGAGCACTACCAAAAGGGAAATTAACTGGTCACCATTGAAATTTGTTGAGCTCTGAACAAGGATGGCATGGGAAACAAAGGGGGCAATAGACAAGTACAAGTACGAGTACGAGTCCTTCCAATTATCCTGAAATTCTACAGTCTTTTTTGATCATTGGGCTATCAGTGAAGAGTTCACTCTACCTCTTAATTAAATAGTATCTCTGCATATTAGTTGTGCATTTTCTGCAAGGGGGCTGCTGGGGTGGATCAAAATGTGGATAATTTTATAAGGCAAGCATTTCCTTCTTACCACACTCCACACTAAAGAATCAGTGCTCTGCTTTCATATTTCATATTCATTTGATACTAATCAACTCACAAAACATCTTTCATCTTTAGATTACTTATCTGTAAATTGGAAAAATAAAGCCATATGAGGGTATCTATCTACTGAGTATTGTATAAAAATAAAAGTAATATATGTGAAAATGCTTTAAAAATTATAAAGTTCTATGTGTTTAATCCTAAAACCCCAAAATAACACAAAAAGTTCATTATAGGTAAATAGATATTCATCATTTGCAAACTAGATTTGCTCATTTTTAAATTAGAGTTTTATTTTTGTCATTCCATTGGAAAGTAGCTTATTAAGCATATCAATGCTTTTTATGTGTCATGTAGAACAAGTTAATTTTTCCCAAGTAGTCCTTCTTTTTATTATGTAGAAATTTACAACATTTTTGTAATCATACATACTTTTCTTTATGTTTAATGATGACTTTGGGTTATACTGAGAAAATTCTCTTCCTAATATTGTAAGTGTATTCACTAAAATATCTTGTATATTTTGTACTTAGTTTTTACACTTAAAGTATGGTAAGTGGTATTATTGTTACTATTTCCTATTAAAGCTTCCCAAATTAGTATTCCATCACATACACTTTAGGAAATGCTGGTTTAAGTTCCATAGATATTTAGGATTGAAATGTCTTCTTGTTATGTTGTTCCTTGACCAGCAAAGAGTGTCCATCTTTGTCTTTCTTTAGTTTTGTTGTTTTAAATCCAATTGTGTATGCAAATGGGGTTGCAACCCATGCTTTCCTCTGATTTCTATTTGCCTGAAATATTGTTTTCCATCCCTTCACACTGTGTCTTGTTTTGTCCTTAGAGTTAAATGTATTTCCTAGAGACTTCATGTAGATGGCTTGTGTTTTTGTATGGCTTATACTTTTCAGTCAGCCTGTGCCTCATCAGTGTGGAATTTAAGCCATTCACATTTATTGAGAGAATTAATAAGTATGGTGGAGTTCTAGTCCTCTTCTTTTGTGGAGATTGGCTGCTTGGTTTTATCTCTTGTGCCATTGTGGAAGTTGGGCTTTGGTGTTTTAATTTCTGGGTGTCTTTCCTTAAGTGTTGTTCCATTGTGACAGTCAGTGTGAAGGATAGTTCTCAGTACTTCCTGCAGTGCTGATCTTGTGGTGAATTTCCTCAATGTTTACATGTCAGTAAGAGATTTAATTTTCCCATTGAATATGAAACTTCATTGAGCAGGATATAGAACACTGGGCTGAAAATTGTTTTGTTTAAGAAGGTCAAAGACAGATGACCTTCCTCTGGATTGAAAGTTTCAGCTGAAAATCTGCTGTTCCCCTGATATTTTTCCCCTTACAGAAAAGAAATTGCTCCTGCCTGGCTGCCTACAGAATTTTCTCTTTCATTTTGGCTTTGGCCAGGTTAATTACAATGTATCTACAAGATACTTTGTTTAAATTGAGTCATGCTGGGGTTCTAAAACTATCTTGTATCTGAATTTCTTGCAATGCTTGGGAAATCCTCCACCATGATGTCTTAAAATATAGCTTGCAACCTTTTAGGATTCTCTTCTCCTTCAGGAATCCCTAAGGATTAAAATATTCTTGCATTTGGAGTAGTCCCATCTCTCTCTCAGACACATCTTTGCTTTTACTATCTTCTTCTCTGTCTTTTTGAATGATTGGTTTAGTTCAAAAGTCTTATCTTAGATTTCTCAGATTCTTTCTTCTACACATTCTACTCTATTGCTGAGACTCTCTACTGTGTATTGAATCTCTTTGAATGCCTCTTTCAATTTCTTAAGCTCTCCTATGTCCTTCCTAAGTATGTTCAGGTCCTTGGTGTCTTTGTCTTTAATTTCACTATAGTTTCTTGTGAAAGTTTTTGAACTTCTTTTTGGATTTCTTTTTTCATCTTCTCTTCAGTTCCGTTCAATCATTTGCCATCCATATTCTGAATTCTATTTCTACCATTGCAATAATTTCTCTATGGATGGTATTTTCAGCTGTATCTCCCTTGTAATCTCTTGGGCAAGTTGATCTGCTCAAATTTTTCTTATTGCCAGCGTTCTTCTGCTTATTCCTCCCATGTGTATATTCATTACACTTTTTAAGCTGGAATGTTAGGTTGTCCCTAAATAGTTATTCAGAGATAACTAATCAGGGACCCATAGGCAATACCCTGGAGACCTATTTGGCCACTAAAACTGGCAGGCTGAAATCAGATTTGGAGGCCCCAAGATATGGAGCTGCCATGCCTTCACCACTGACTATTCAAATGGGCTGCAGTTTATACCTGTGGCTGTTTGAACACACAGCCTCCCAAAACTTACTTTCAGGTCTATAGCATATGAGTCTCTGCAGGCCAGCTTTGCTTTCTTCAAGTTGGGTGGGGTGGGGCTGGGCTTCAGAGCTCCAGGTATGGGTCCTATGCCAGGGAAGCCAAACTGTTCCTGCTACAGCATCAGTCCCACATTCCACCCAATTCCATCATTGTCCCATTAATGTGTTGGCTGGAGGAGATTTGAACCACTGCAGCTTCCACCCACAGATAGGTAACAGCAATCTGTGGACAGCTCAGATGTTCCAGACCAGGTTCATGTCCTACCTGTGAAAACCCTAAGCACAATCGAATTTTAAAAGCCATAGTTTTCACTACAGTCCTTCCAGCAATAGTGGAAATGCCTCACCTCTCACCTGTAGCATCCACCATGTGCATCCTGGATCTTTCCAGAATGGGGTTGTCTGAAGCTAGTCTTGTCTCTCTCCACATCTGTAGCATGGGATCTGGGGGCTTAATCCCATGAAGGGGTTCACCAGGTACAAATGCCAGACAGTCTCTCCACATGGCAGGGAGAATTCCCCTCTAGCATGAGGTAAACCCAGCAGGGACCTCATCTTGCCAAATTCAGTGCAGCATCGTTCACAATCTCCTCCTGCAGTGGGAGTGGGACACACTCAATTCACCAGGCCATGCACAATGCAGAGGTCCCTCAGAATTCCTCCCAGACATGGGGTAGCAAAGCCTGTCTGCCATTAAGCCCATGCCCAGCCAAGAATCTGGCCAGTTATGGTGACAGAGAAAGTGGCCCCTGTAACCCTTACTCTTGCAGCCAGTCACTTTGGGGGCTGTGTGTGTTCCAAAGCTCCTCCTTCTAGTGCCTGGGGTGGGGCAGTGCCACCACTCTGTCTGGTCCTGGCTACTACTCTTACTTGCCTAGATTTGGGGAGCTGGTGTCTGGAGGAGGCAGTCCAGCAAACAAGGGAGGATGGGCTGTGAACACACAAAGAAGGGGGTTTGGGGGATGGGGTGTGAACACACAAAGAAGGGGGTTTGGGGGATGGGGACCCAGAGGTGGAAATTCTCAGGTACAAGAAAACTGGGACTTCAAGACATTCTCCTGCGGAGTGAGAGATCCCATGTTTACTGCTTGTGGAGAATCTGTGGATAGCACCTTGACAGGGTGTCACCCTCACCACTCCTCTCCCACCAGGCCACCTCAGTCTGATCTGCTCTGTAAATTTCCTCTGTTCTGTTCCTCCCTCTCATCTTCATCCTTGTGCTTCATCTGGGTGAGAATGCTAAGTACCTTGACTTCTTCTGCTTGTACTCACCTCAAATATTTCAGCTACTCTGAGTTTGCTTCAGTCCAGTTTTTCTCCATCTGGATGGAAGCTTCTCACAAAAGCTGCCTCTAGTCAGCCATCTTCCTCCACCCCCAAGCAGTATTAGTCAATATTTTAGAACCAAATAATTCTCAGGTAATTTATTTAGAACACATTACAAGGTCCTATATTTCTGGTAGGTTTTATTACACTTTTCTTGAAATTTAGACTCCCACAATATCAGTAGAAGAAATTAAAATGAACCTGGGACAAAATTGTGTGGTGCTCAGTGGTGTTTTAACTTAGAAGTTGCTGTAGGATAAGTACTTTTTTTCTAATTGAACTCATTTATGAAGTTTTAAAATTTCTATTTCAGTTCAATACTCTAACAGTTATATCTTATTCTGTTTTATTTAAGCATTTCTAGAATTTACTAAGAAAGTTAACATTTTAAATGTAATTAGGGCACAGCATATTTAAAGGAAATATGTAGTGAATATATCATAGTATTACTAATCCATGCAATAATAATATATTGAGCTCCTACTAATGCCTGGCATTTATATTGGTGCTAATGATGCAGAATTAAAGACAAAGCAATAGAAACAAAGTCCTTTTTCTAAGGAAGTCTACATTCAGGTGGAGGAGGTATGAAAGATGGACAGCGAATCATTGAGAAGAAAACGTAGTAGTCATGAGAAGTTATGATGAAAAATACATTTTTCTTTTGTCCAAGTTATCCAGTCAGCGGTATTCTGTTATAGCAACACAAAATGGACTAAGGCAGAATATTGGTACTGAAGAGTACAGCTGTTGCTATACCAAATGTCTGAAAATATGAAAGAGGGTTTGGAATTGGGTAGTGGCCAGAGGCTAGAGCAGTTCTAAAATGAATACTGCAAAAATTCTGTACTTCCTTGAATAAAATATTAACCCCCCTCTGCTGAGGGGTCAGAAGAAGAAAATGGAGGTAGAGAAATTCTGGAACTTCTCAGAGATTACTCAAGTGGTTGTGATCAGTATGCCGATAGAAATAAGGGAGGTAAGAGCCATCAAATGAAGTCTCAGGTGGAAATAATGGATAGTTTATTGGAAATTGAAATGAAAGCCATCCTTGTTATATAGCTGCAAAGAACTTGCAGAATTTTGTCTGTGTCCCAACACTTTGTGAAGGGTAGAATTTAAAAGGAATGAACTAGGAAATCTGGCAGAAGAAATCTTTAATTCCCACATTGAAGGCACTACATGGCTAATGTTGACTTCATAGGGTAAGATGTAAGGGAAAAGAACAGACTTAAAGACGGAATTTCTCATCAGAAGAGAAGCAGAACAGAAAGACTTGGAAAATTCACCACCTGGCCATGTACACAGTGAAAGGCAGGTTGAGGAAAGCAAAGTGTCAGGCCAAAGGATCATTTGCTAAGATTAGGATGAATAGAAGGGAGTCAGGTACTGTTTATCAGGACAATGGGAGAATGACCCCCCAAACATTTTAGATATCTTTGGAGCTGTCCCTCCATTACAGGTTCAGAACTTTAAGAGGGCAAAATGGATTCATGACACAGACCTGGGCCACTGTCTGTGGGCTGCCACATTCCCCATATTCCAGCACAGGGCACTGGTTGACCCAGCCATGGCTTAGGTGGGCTGAGATACAGCTTGACTTGTCTACTGTGGGGAACTCAAATGGTGAGCTTTGGTGGCATCTACATGGTGCTGGCTCTGTTCCCTAATTCAAGCACTGAGGTTCCACCAGGGTGATGTTTTCTTTCCTATATGCTCTAGAGCAGGCATCCTCAAACTATGGCCATGGGCCACATGCAGCCTGCCTAGGACATTTAGCTGGTCCGCCAGGTGTTTTTGCCACTGGTGTCTGTCCTGCTTAGCAGCTGACTCATCCTGGGGCCCACAGTCCAGCTCTCCAACGGTCTGAGGGACAGTGAACTGGCCCCCTGTTTAAAAAGTTTGAGGACCTCTACTCTAGAGTCACATGTCCATCAGGCCTTGTTTATATGGGCATGCTCATTTTATCTGACTTGCAATTTGAAGGTGTGCTGTACTGGAAAACAACTCATCATTTGTTGCTGTTAGGGTCTCACGGAGAAGTGGTGCCATGGAGCATAAACCTGCATATTGAAATTGTATATTTAAATAAAGGGGTTCACAGCTCTATCAGGCCTGGGACAACTTCTCTACTTATCTCCTGGCTTAAATAGCCAGAAACCTCTGCTCTCTCATGGCAAGTGACAAGTTGATTTCTTTACTCTTGGTTTACATAGCCCCTTGTGTACATGCACACTGTACATCATTAATATTCATTACAATCCCTCTGCACATGCCACTGTACATCAATGACTTCATTAATATTCATTACAATCCCTCTGCACATGCGCACTGTACATCAATGACTTCATTAATATTCATTATAATCCATAATCTCATGGATAAACATCTTGACTATCTCGTGAGTAGTTCCTCCCTAGTAATCTACGGTTTAACTGATACCACTTTATCTAACATAATCCTTTTGAACATCCTTTTAACATAATTTAATGGAGAACATATTGTTAGCCATTACTTCTTTTGTTCTTATCTGATGAAGCCTGAAGCTTGGCAGAGGAAGGTAAATTGAATACCTGCCCTGCTGGCCTCACCATTTGGAGGCAGTTACTTCAATTTTAAGCAAGGCATATTAAGAAATTTCTAAGACATACAGAAAACTTGTCTGCAAGCTTCCACTCCCATGTGGGCCTTAAGTCAGGGGTTTTTACACCCACAACCAACTTGGCCATATAGGATTCTGCCTCAGTTTCTCACCAGTATGCCTGCACAAAGTCTTTTCACTCCTCTCTCTCAAATAGCTTTTTTGGCCAGAGGTATATAGGCCTTTCACCTATAATCATTTCAGTACATTGTGTTACTGACAAAGCTAAACCACACTAAACTATTGAATTGGTTCTGTGGTAATAAATCCTCACTTTTTATTGTCCTTCATTCCTCAGTCTGGAGGGAAAGTGCTGCCAAGACCACTCTCCCTACTTCGTATTGATTAGGTCATGGATATCTTGGATATAGGAATTAGATTATTTAGTGCTGAGTTACAAATTATTTATTTACAATTTGCTGACACAACTGAGTTCTGATAGTTGATATATAGCTTCCATTTTGGTGCATAGTGTCTCCACCGAGAAGTCTGCAGTTAACCTGATGGGTTTGCCTTTGTTAGTTACTTAGTGTTTTAGGCTTATGGGTGACAGGAGTTCCTTCTTTGTGTTGACTCTGGCCAGTCTGATGCCTATGTGTCGTGGTGATTCCTTCTTACAGTGAATTTCCCAGGTATTCCCTGAGCTTCTTAAACCTGCATGTCTAAATCTCTAGCAAGAACAGAAGTTTTCCTTGATTCTTTCCTCAAATGGTTTTACAGCTCTTGTGCATTTTCTTCTTCACTATCTGGGTTCCCTATGATTCCTATTTTTGGCCATCTTATGTTATATCCTATCTTTTAGGCTTTGTTTATATTTCTTAATTCTCTCTTCTTTATTTTTGACTGCCAGATTTAATTCAAAATAGTTCTCTTCATGTTCTGAGGTTCTTTCTTCTGCTTGGTCTAGTGTATTCTTAAATCTTTTCTCTGAGTTTTATAATGCCCTATATGAATTTTTCATTTCTCAAAATAATATTTTTTATTATGTTGATTTCATTTGTGAATTTTTATTCATTTCCTGAATTGTTTTTCAGTTTTCTTTGAGTTACTTTTCTATTTTCTCTTGGATTTAATGAAGCTTTCTTACATCCATACTTATAATTTTTTATGTGGATTTTTTTTGATATTTTTATTTTAGTTTGTATTCATTGCTAAGAACCTGGTGTTCCCTTTGGGGAGTGGTTTTTTCTCTGATATTTGGTACTTCTGGAGTATTTTTGCTGATTTCTTCTCAGCTGGGAGGATCTGTCACTTCATATTCTTGAACTTAATTTTGTTCAGATGTGGCTTTCCTTCTTCTCCATACTTGTAAAATAGTGTCTATAGTATTTGTTAGGCAAAAACCTTTGCTTTGCTTACGAAAGCTTGATGGTGATCTAGTGTCTGGATAGATGCCTTAGTTATAGATATCCTTAATGTGGTTGTTTTTTCAGTTGCCATTTGTTTGTAGGCTGTAACAATTATGTGCATATGGTCTGTTTTCCTGTCTGATGAGAGAGGATAAAGGTCTTTGAAATACTTTATCTTTCACTAACCCTTAAGTCTTCTTAACCCTTTGAATTATAATGGCATGCTCAGTTTAATCTCTGAGACAGAAGGTGGTACTTGTGGGTAATAAATAATCTTATCCTGTATGACTAAGTCAGTAAATGCTGTAAAGATCTATGCAAATTGCCTCCTCCCTGTCAGTAGGAGGCATATGCCAGAAGGAACAAGGGCAGTGTTGTTTTGGGGACGCTTGGTCAGCACTAGTTCCTCAGGAGAAGGAATTCCCAAGGTGATGGCTATGGTGCTAGAACTTCCAGGGCAGTCCTCATTTTCTGACATTGCAGAGGTGAATGAGGGAGTGAGGCTCTGCAAGGTGGTCTTGGGTGACCTTGCCCTCAGGCTCTACAAATGCTGGTAAGGTGTCTGTTTTAGCAAGATTCAAAAGTGTGGTCTTAGCTGCTAGGGAAAGCTACCATGGAGGGGCTGAACAGACCCCCTAGCTAGAGAACTTGCTTGTGGGAATGAGGGTGGGGGCATCTGTGTTATTCACAATCTGGCTGTCAGGAAAGGGTTTGGGTTTTCCCAACCTCTCTTCACTGTCTTTCACCTGTGTCAGTAGACAAGACCTCAAACTGGCTGAGCTCCCTAACAATGGCATTGTGGAATGAGAGTTTCCCGGTCCAAGATCCCTCCCTAGTCATCTGAGATTATGGTCTTCCTGAAGAGGGAGAGGTACTCCATAACTGTTATGTGACTGTGTTCTTTTTTTTTTTTTCTTTTCTTTTCTTTGGCCAGGGCTGGGTTTGAACCCACCACCTTCAGTATGTGGGGCTGGCGCCCTACTCCTCTGAGCCACCAGCGCCGCCCCCAGTGTGACTGTGTTCTTTTTTCTGTTTGACCCATGTGTGTTCCCTCATCTCCTGAGATTAGTTCATAGATCTCATCTCAATGCCCCCAAAGTAACACCATCAAGTCCTGGAGTTACAGGATCTGGCCTTTAGACTTGTCCCCAGGTTTCTGAAGATCAATCCTTAACCATGTCAGGGAGAAGTTGCCTATGGAGTGGTCAAGCAGGCTTGATGTTCCTCTACTTTGCAGTGTGCCTTGCTCTGATGCAGTAGTTGGAGGAGCAGCACCGGGGAGGACTGGTGAACAGGGAGCTCACACTCCAAGCACCCCTTACTCTGCAGGATTTGAAAAGGAAAGGTTTGAGCCTCTCTCTCTGGAAGCCATAGTGTGGGATATGCACCAGCAGAGGGGAAGCTGCAGCTCCTGAGGGCCCTAACTCAATTGTCTCTGTTGGTAGCCATTGGGAGGGTAGAGGGAGAAGAGAGAAAGAGTCTGAATAGAGGAAATTTAGAACTCTAGTTATCTCTGTCCCTCTCTCCAGAAGGCAGCCACCCCAGAATTCCAGGCTCTGGGCTCATGCAGATCACCCAGGACCCACCAGCCCCCCGTGACTCCCACAGTCTGGGTTGGAGTCAGGAAATGATTGTGTGAGAATTAGCAAGATGACAACTAAGGTGATGAAGCCCCTTGGAGGGTGGGGACAAAAGTGTATAGTGGGTTGAGAAGTAATACAGTGCCTTTTATCTACGTTAGGGTTTGTGGTGAAGAAAAGCACTCTGAGAGGGGCTGCCAGGCTAGTGCTTTGTCCTCAGAAAGCTCTCAGTTCACTGGTCACAACAGCTTTTAGGCTCATGGGGGTATAAAAGTTCTCCAGCAATTTAGGAACTTTCTGATTTCCAAGACGTGAGGAAAAAAGAAATCACTCCACCTATCTTTTTCACTGGACTCTGGACTCCAGCCCTTTCAGCAGTTGTCCTCTGCTGATATCTTGTTTCTTCTTGTTCCTCTCCACAACTTCTTCCTATGAATCTCTTGTAAATTTCTGATATTTTTTCCCTCAGTATTACAGCTGGTCAGTGATTTTTTACTTTTCCTTTTTCATGTAAAATTTTTCCTTCTCCGTGAGATGATCTGGCAGCTGGTATCTCTGGTCAGCCACCTTCTCAATCCTTATATTTCTCATCTCTTTTCTCTTATCCTGTTGAACAATGTTAGGAAAAAACTTATGACGCTTAGGAGGAAATAAAATGAGGACTGTCAGTGGGACCATAACAGCATTGAGGCCGTCATAGGGTCACAGAGGTGTGGTCACAGGATGAAAGTGTGGCATGACCAGGTTTTAAAGGATGTTTTAGATTGTGTTGAATAGTTTTGCCTTGATTCTCAGAGTACTTGGAAAAGCACTGAGGGGCAATTTTGAAGGCATTTGTCCAACGTACTCTCCAGTAATAAACCTTATATATATCAGCTTCTAGGGAGGTACACTTGTGGAGATACATTTATAGATTGCACATTCTAAGGTTTATGGATGCCTTTGGAGTGACACCTGGCGTGTGCAGAAGGCATGTTGTTTTGCTGCTGTATAGGTTTTAAAGTACTCAGGAACCTGAGTAGCCTGCTACTCCTTCTCCCTTATCCTACATGAAAGCTGAGAAGAGCTAAAGCTGACCACAGTGCATTCAGTCTGTTGCAGACTGATCCTGGAGAGACACAGTGGACAGCAAGGAAAGGCGCCTTCAGCACACAAGAAAGAAACTGGTAGAACCTAGAATTGTCCCTTACTGCCCTGCCACCTCTGTCCCCTGTTACCTCTGCTTTGCTCCAAAAAGCATTATATCATCCCCTCACCCAATCTAGTTAAGTCTCATACAAACATAGGCATTCTGAAAATGCCTCAAACACTCCACAGCTCTGTCACCATATGAGACTGGTGCCCTAAAAATCACACCAGTATCACATTGGATGGAACCCCTGCCTCAGGCCTGCAGTTACTTGACCATATGTGAAAGCAGGGAAGACCTTTACACTGTGAAAGTAAGGAGTTGATGAGGGACTAGAGAATAAGGAAATTAGATGTGGTAAAAGAGGATTTGTACCTACAAAGTGCAGTTGAATTGGAAATAAATTAAAACAAAAACTTTTTAACATTGTATTAGCTTCAATAATCAAAATCTGAACTTACATCATGAGTACTTGAGCATTGTTTGCAGACATAAGATATTTATTATAAACATGTAAAGATATGTTTCTCTGTCAAAAGACACACTACTTTCCAAATAGCTGATTCCATGTGAATTAAGGTTTAACTGCTTTATAAGTTACTAGTATGTTTTAATTAATTTGATCCAAAAAGTTAAGTGTAGTGATGTAGTGTCCTATTATGTATCTTTTTCATTCTTTAGCATTGCCTCATTTAAAAAAATTTTTTTATTAAATCATAACTGTGTACATCAATGCATTTATGGGGTAGAATGTGCTGATTTTATATACAATTTGGAATGCTTACATCAAACTGTTTAACATAGCCTTCACCTCACTTACTTAATTGTTATGTTAAGACATTTATACTCTACACTTAATAGATTTGACACATACCCTTGCAATATGCACCATAGGTGTGGTCCCACCGATTACCCTCCCTCTACCTGGCCTCTGCCCTCTCCTCTCCTCACCCTCCTCTTCCCATTCTGGGCTGTAGCTGTATTTTAGCACTTGTATGAAAGTATGGGTGATTATATATTGGTTTCATAATAGTACTGAGTACATTGGATACTTTTTCTTCCATTCTTGAGATACTTTACTAAGAAGAATATGTTCCAGCTCCATCTAGGTAAACATAAAATAGGTAAAGTCTCCATCTTTTTATGGCTGCATAATATTCCATGGTATACATATATCATGATTTGTTAATCCATGGGTCAACGGGCACTTGGGTTTCTTCTATGACTTGACAATTATGAACTGGGGTGCAATAAACATTCTGGTGCAAATATCTTCGTTGTAAAATGATTTTTGGTCATCTGAATGTATACCTAGTAGATGAATTGTAGGATCGAACAGCAGGTCTACTTTTAGCTCCCTAAGTGTTCTCCAAGCTTCTTTCCAAAAGGAATGTATTAGCTGGCATTACCACCAGCAGTGCAGAAGTGTTCCCTTCTCTCCACATCCACACCAACATCTGTAGTTTGGGGATTTTGTGATGTGGGCTACTCTTACTGGAGTTAGATGATTTGTCAAAGTGGTTTTGATTTGCATTTCTCTGATGATTAAGGATGATGAGCATTTTTTTATGTGTCTACAGGCCATGTGCTTGTCTTCTTCAGAGAAACTTCTATTCAAGTCTCTTGCCCACTGTGGAGAGAGGGCTGTGAGATGGCAGTGCCCTCACAGCCTGGGAAACATTCAGAGAATGAGCCCCCAACTGCTTTTCCTCCATTCCCCAAATACCTATATTCCTTTCTTCATGCTTCCTCTGCCAGAAGTCGAGTAGCCTTTTCTTTGTCTTATTAACTATGCAGAGATCCTTGAGATCTCTCCCTTCTTTCTCCTTGTCATATGCTAACAAAGTTGAGTAGAAACCACTAAGTCATATAGTTCTTCCTTTGTTAACTATGCAGAGATCCTCTTTACCTCTCCCTTCTTACTTCTTGTCACATGTTAATGAAGTTGAGTAGAAACCAATAACAAGATGATTTGTCTCTATTCAAGTCATTTACAGTTTCCAATCATATTTTAAGTCCAAAAATATGTTTTGTTTATGATACTTCCCTATAGAGAACCCTGTACAGATATTATAAAATAAAGCTGATTTTGTGCTTTGGTGCTGGCTGTAGCCATCAGCTCAGTCAGTCCTCCCAATCCCATCCTCTGTTTCCATGTCTTCTCTTATGCTGTATTTTCCTCATTCCCCATGAATTCCACTCTGATTCACTCCCCTTCACTGGGCTGGTTTGTGACAGCCCACAATGAAATGGGATCACTTGCTCTTTTCTTATTAATTAGTTTGAGATCTCTGTAGATTCTAGTTCAAACCTTTCTCAGAAACATAACCTGCAAATATCTTATATTTAAGTCTTTAATCCATCTTGTGTTAATTTTTGTGTATGGTCAGAGGGGAATCTTGTTACATTCTTCTGCATGTGGATCTCTGGTTTTCTCAGCACAATTTATGGACTAAGGCATCCTTTCCTCAGTGTGTGTTTTTGTCTATATTATTACAAATCAGATGGTTGTAGCTATAAGGTTCTATGTCTGGGTTCTCTACTGTGTTTCACTGATTTCTTTGTCTACCTTTATACCACTACCACGATGTTTGGGTTACCTCATAGTGTAATTTAAAGTTGTGTAATGTGATGTCTCCAGATTTTTTTTTTTTTAGATGCTTTGCCTGTACCAGCTCTTTTTCTCTCTCCCTCTCTCCCCCTCTCTTTCTTGTTTTAAATTTTATGTACCAATTCTGTTTTTTTTTTTTTGGCCAGGGCTGGGCTTGAACCCACCATGCCTGCCTGGCATACGGGGTTGGTGTCTTACTCCTTGAGCCACAAGTGCTGCCCATATGTACCAATTTTTTAAATTTTTCTTATAAATGATTAATTTCAAGGTTTACATTTGTTAGGTAAGGTCCCTGTTGTAGTTGGGTCTCGTACCTAGGAGGTGTGCCATGTATGCTTACATTATGCCCATTAGGTAGGAGAACACCAATTTCCCCCTCCTCCCCTCTCTTTTCCCCTCCCACCAACTTGAATTGAGGTTTACTCTTGAGCGGGCATGTATTAGTTCATCTGCTGGCTTCGTATTAGTATTGAGTAAGTACATTGGATACTTACATTTCCAATCTTGTTATAATTTGCAAAAGAGAATGTTCTCCAATTCTATCCAGGTTAATAGGAAAGATGTAAAGTCTCCATCCTTTTTATGGCTGAATAGTATTTCATGCTATATATATACTACAGTTGATTAATCAATTTATGGGTTGATGGACACGGGTTGTTTCCACATCTTGGCAACTACAAATTGAACTGCAATAAATAACCTAGTGCAAATGTTCTTATGATAAAATAACTTTTTTTCTTCTGGGTAGATGACTAGGCATGGGATTGCAGGATGAAATGAAAGATCTGTCTTTGAGGATTCTCCATACTTCTTTCCAGAGAGGCTGCATTAGTTTGCAGACCCACCAACAGTGTAAAAGTGTTCCTTTCCCTACATCCACAGCAGCATCTGTAGCTTTTGGACTTTATGATGTGTGGTATTGTTATTGGGGTTAGGTGATATTTCATGGTGGTTTTGATTTGCATTTCTCTGATGACTAGGGGTAATGAGCATTTTTTCATGTGTTTGGTGGCCATTCACTTGTCTTCCCAGAGAAGTTTCTGTTTAAATCTCTTGTCCACTTACAAATGGGATTGTTTATTTTTATCTTGTTAATTAATTTGAGTTTTAAAATTTATTTCCTAGGAGCAGAGCAAGATGGTGGACCAAAAGGATTATTCTACTGAGGTCTCCTAGAACAACTGAGGAAAAAAGAGAACCCAACCATACCTGGCATGGGGACCTTACCCAGAGTCGTAGCTCAGGAAGCTCAGGAAGCACAGCAAGCAGGTGGTGAGGTGAATACAGCATATGATCCAGAGTCGGGGAAATCTGATGAATTAGGCAAGTGATTGTGATGAGCTGGGATAGGCTGGCCCTCCATGGAGGTCTACAATGGAAATGCTAGGCCTTAAGTAGAAATCTTGGAAGAGTGGGCAGACTCGAACATTATACAGCAACCACATTTGAACACTGGCTAGAGTGGATATATCATAGATGTGGAGGCTGGTGAGGCAGCCATACTGAGAAGATCTCTGTGGCCAGGGGTCTGCCATTGTAGGAAGGTCATTTGAAGGTATTAGCAGGGGAGGCCTAAAGCACAGCCATCTTAACTGTGCCTGATGGGATCAGAAATCCACTCTTGGAGCTGAGGTACTCCCACACCCCACAGGAACTGGAGTCAGGAGGCACTGTGAAACCTGAGCCTGAAGGATTCTTGTGAGCTTTAAGATCCCAACCCCATGGGGTATGAATGCTAAGGAAACAATCAGGAGATAACTGAAGGCAACTAAGTATGGAATAAAGGACATAGAGGTTGCTGTTTGTGCTCTCCTCCCTTAAAAAAAAAAATCTCATGACTAGATATGAGTCATGAGTATGACACCACAGTGCCACTTGGTGTCCTGGCGATATATTGCAACACATTGTCATCAAGAGATCTTGTTTGACCACTAGGAAGAGTTTGGCTTTGCTCAGGCTGAGGCCACTTCAAGACCACTGAGACAATGTAATTTGAAACAAAGGAGGCAGTGAGAAGAAAACAGAAGGAAAAAGACACGAACAAGAAGAAAGAACACATGAGGAAGAACCAACAGAAAAATTAGGGCAACATGAAACACCAAAACACAGAAACTCCCTTGTAGTACAGCCTAAAATCTGGTATGGTGATACCCCCAGGTTTGTTTTTATTACTAAAAACTGCCTTAGCTATACTGGTTTTTTTCTGGTTCTCTACAAAATGCAGAATCAGTTTTTCCAAGTCTTGAAAATAGGATTCTGGTATTTTAATAGTGATGGCATTGAATTGTAGATTGCTGTGGGAAGTATAGACATTTTAACAATGTTGGTTCTTCCCAGCCATGACCATGGTATGTTACTCCATTTGTTAAAGTCCTCTGCTATTTTATTTCTTAGGGTTTCATAATTTTCTTTATAGATGTCCTTTACCTCTTTTGTTAGGTATATTCCTAAGTATTTCTTTTTCTTTGGAGCTATGGTAAAGGGAGTTGTATCCTCAATTAATCTCTCATCTTGGCTGTTGTTGGCATATACAAAGGCAACTGAATTGTGGACATTGATTTTATATCTTGAGACATTACTGTATTTTATGATGATTTCCAAGAGTCTTGTGGTTGAGCCTTTAGGGTTCTCTAAGTATAAGATCATATCGTCTGCAAAGAGGGAGAGTTTGACCTCCTCTACTCCCATTTGGATGCCCTTTATTTTTTTGTCTTGCCTAATTGTATTGGCTAGAACTTCAAGCACTATGTTGAATAGTAATGGTGACAGAGGACAACCTTGTCTGGTTCCAGTTCTGAGAGGAAAAGCTTTCAGTTTAATGCCATTCAGTAAAATATTAGCTGTGGGTTTGTCATAGATAGCTTCGATCAATTTAAGAAATGTGCCACCTATGCCTATACTCCTCAGTGTTCTAATTAGAAAAGGATGCTGGATTTTATCTAATGCTTTTTCTACATCTATTGAGAGTATCATATGGTCTTTGGTTTTGCTTCTGTTGATACAGTGAATATGTTTATGGACATGCTTATGTTCAACCAGCCTTGCATCCCTGGAATGAAACCTACTTGATAATGATGTATGACTTTCTTGATGATAAACTGTAATCTATTGACGAGGATTTTGTTGAGAATTTTTACATCTATATTCATTAGTGAAATTGGTCTGAAATTCTCTTTTTTAGTTTGGTCTTTTCCTGGTTTTGGTATCAGGGTGATATTTGCTTCATAGAATGTATTGGGGGAAGAGTCCTTCCTCCTCAATTTTTTGAAATAATTTCTGCAGTCTAATTATAAGCTCTTCTTTGAAGGTGTGCTAGAATTTTGGTGTGAAGCCATTCAGACCAGGGCATTTTTTTGTTGGGAGATTTTTTTATTGTTTCTTTGATCTCAGTGCTTGAAATTGGTCTGTTCAGCAGATGGATTTCATCTGGGCTAAGTCTAGGGAGAGGGTGTGATTCCAAATATTGATCCGTTTCCCTGACATTGTCAAATTTCTGGACATATTTTGTGGTAGTATTCGGAGATAATCTGAAGGCCATAGTGATCAAGATAGCATGGTACTGGCACAAAAATAGAGACAAAGACATTTGGAATCAAATAGAAAACCAGGAAATGAAACCAACAACTTACAATCACCTAATCTTCTGTAAATCAAACTAGAACGTCCACTGGGGGAAAGACTCCCTATTCAATAAATGGTGCTGGGAGAACTGGATATCCACATGTAAAAGATTGAAACTGGACCCACACCTTTCTCTACTCACAAAAATTGATTAAAGATAGATAAAGGACTTAAATTTAAGGCACCCCTCAAAAAAAGGGGTGGCACCTGTGGCTCAAAGGGGTAGGGTGTTGGCCCCATACAATGGAGGTGGCGGATTCAAACCCAGCCCCCGCCCCCCCCCAAAAAAAACCTGCAAAAAAGAAAAAAAAATCCTCAAAGAAAGAATAGGAAAAACACTGGAAGATATCAGCCTGGGGAAAGCCTTTATGAAGAAGACTGCCATGGCAATAGCAACAACAGCAATAGTAAACAAATAGGATTTAATTAAACTGAAAAGCTTCTGTACAGCTAAGGAGACAACAACCAAAGCAAATATACAATGGGAAAGGATATTTCCATATTTTGAATTAGACAAAAGCTATAACTAGGGTCTATACAGACCTTAAATTAATCCACAAGAAAAAAACCAACAATCCCATACATCAATGGGAAAGAGAGATGAACATAACCTTTTCTAAAGAAGACAGATGAATGGCTAGCAAACACATGAAAAAAATGATCATCCCTAATTATTAGAGAAATGCAAATAAAAACCACCCTGAGATGTCATCTAACCCCAACAAGAATGGCCCATTTTACAAAATCTCAAAACTGCAGCTATTGGCACTGATGAGAAAGGAACACTTTTACATTGCTGGTGGGACTACAAACTAATACAACGTTTTTGGAAGGAAGTATGGAGAAACCTCAATGAACTCAACCTACACCTCCCATTTGATCCTGCAATCCCATTACTGGGCATCTATCCAGAAGTAAGAAAAACCTTTTATTATAAAGACACTTGCACTAGACTGTTTATTGCAGCTCAATTTATAATCACTAAAATGCGGAAACAGCTTAAATGCCCTTCAACCCAGGAATGGATTGGCAAACTGTGTTACATGTATATTATGGAATACTATTCAGCCACTTAAAAAATGCAGATTTTGCAGCATTTGTATTTACCTGGATGGAGGTAGAACACATTATTCTTAGTGAATCATCACAGGAATGGAGAAGCATGTATTTAACTTTGATATGAGGACAATTAGTGATAATTAATGACATAGTGGGGCATGGGGAAAGGGAAGAGCAGACAGAGAAAGAAGAAGGGAGTGGGTGAGGGAAAGGAAAAGAAAAAAGAAAAGATAATAGTGACTAATTCTCACATAAATTGGATTTTATTTTGACCAAATATATTACTTGAACATTAATTTTTAATTCAACTTGTTAATATATTGTTTAGATATTGCATCCTCATTTATAAATGGAATACATTTGTAATTTCCCTTTATAATAATATATTTTTTCCAATTTTAGTATCAGGTGTATCCAGTTGAAGTAGAATGATTTTGAAGTATTTCTTCTTTTTCTGTTGTCTATAAGGTTTGGCATGATCTGTTTTTTGAAATTATCTTTTATTTTTAATTATAAATATTAATTGTCTATTTTTTGAGACTTTGGAAAAAAAATAAGAAGAAGTGAAATGATGACTCCATACTGAACCTCCGAGTCAAAGCATTCTATGATAGACAGACTCTTATCTGACAATGTGAATGTTACTTTTTTTGCATTATTATATTATTATTGTTCAATATTTCATTGCAACAATCATCTGATTTCTTTTCTTAATGTATTTATCTTCGTTCATTCTTTATGAGGTTTTTGTTTCTAGTTCTTATCTTAAACATTGCTATTGTTATTAAATTTTAAGCCTTTTAAATTTTGTGAAGGCAAAGGATGGAAACCAAATAAACACATGTATATGTATAGAGAAAATAAAATAAAATAAAATAAAATCTCTGTATTTCTGATTAAAAAAAAAAAAAAACAGAGGCACTCCCCTAAGGGACCATAAGGTAGCTACTGCAGAAGACTCCACCTATACAGAATTAATGGACTTGACAGAAGGGGAATTTCAAATATGGATAATAAAGACAATAAAAGAAATGGATGAAAAAAATGGAAAGATAGACCCAAAAGTTGGACAAGAGATATGTAGAATATAGAAAGGATATGGTAGAGCTTAAGGAAAAGAAAGAGACAATCAGGGAATGTAAAGATACAGTAGAAAGTATCAAAAATAGGTTAGACTATTGGAGAAGAAAGTATCAAAAATAGGTTAGAGCTATAGAGAAAAAAAAACCTTAGAGCTAGAGGATAAAATTTTCAAGTTAACCTAGGTAGTTAAACAGGCAGAAAAGAAGAGATAGAATGCAGAATAGATGCTTAGAGAACTAAGAGACTCCATGAAGTGTTCAAAAATATGAATAATAGGGATTTATGAAGGATAAGATTGTCCCAAAGGAACGGAAGCCCTATTGGAGATGATCATAAATGAAAACTTCCCAAGTCTTACTAAAGACCCAGACACACTATTTTTGGATGGATATTGAACCCTAGTCATCTCAACTCAAATAGATCCTCTCCAAGGCACATGGTAATGAACATTTCCAAATCAAGATAAAAAAACAACAACAATATTTCAAACAGCCAGAAGTAAGCACCAACTGACGTACAGAGGCAGAGCCAGTCGAATGACCATAGACTTTTCAACTAAAACTTTCCAAGCCAGAAGAGCATGGTCATTAACCTTCAACATTCTTAAATAAAACAATCTCCAGCACAGAATTCTGTACCATCCTAAGCTAAGCTTCAAAATTGATGGAGAAATCAAATCTTTGGCAGACATAACATACAAACACAGAGGAAATTTGCCACAACAAGCCCAGCTTTACAGAAATACTTAGACCTATTCTAAACACTGACCACCACAATGGACCACCAGCAAAGTAAACAACCAGAAGGTAAAGGTCAAAACTTAGCTTCCACAATGGCACAAAGAATAAAACTACACAAAGAACTTTCACTAAATAAGATGAATAGAACTCCACCATACTTATCACTTCTCTCAATAAATGTCAATGGATTGAATTCTCCACTAAAGAGGCACAGGCTGTCTGATTGGATAAAAAATCACAAGCCATCCATTTGTTGTCTACAAGAGACAAATCTAGCCTTGAAAGACACATCAAGACTCAGGGTTAAAGGATGGAATACAGTATTTCAAGCAAATGGAAATCAAAGAAAGAAGGGCTTGCAATCTTATCTTCAGATACATGCAGATTTAAAGCAAACAAAATTAGGACAGACAAAGATGGACACTTTATACTGGTCAAAAGAACAATACAACAGGAAGACATTTCAAATTTAAATATTTATGCACCCAACTTAAATGCTCCCAGATTTATGAAACAAACCTTGATGGATCTGAGCAATATGATATCCTATAACACCATAGTAGCTGGCCAGGGACTTTAACACCCCTCTGACAGAACTGGACATATCCTCTAAACAGAAACTAAACAAAGATAAAAATGACTTAAATGTGATCCTAGAACAAATGGGATTAAAATATATATACAGAACACATCATCCCAAAGTTAAAAAATATACATTTTTCTCATCAGTCCATTTTTCTCATCATACTCCAAAACTGACCACATTGTAGGATACAAATAAAAACTCAGCAAAATTAAAAGAACATAAATTATACCTTGTGTTTTCTGAGATCACAATGCAATAAAGGTGGAACTCAACTCCAACAAAAATGTGCATCCCCACACAAAGACAACCTTATGCTGAATGACAGTTCAATTCAGGAAGAGATAAAAGAGGAAATGTAATATTAAATTCCTCAAACATAACAATGAAGACACAAGTTACCTTGTGTCCTATGGGACACGGCAAAAGCAGTCTTAGGGAAATTTACTGCATTAGATGCTTACATTTGAAAAATAGAAAGAGAGTGCATAAACAAACTCATGAACCATCTTATGGAAGTGGAAAAAGAACAATCTGATCCCAAGGCCAGCAGAAGAAAAGAAATAATCAAAATTAAATCACAGACTTAAATGAAACAAAAGAATCATTCAGAAAATTAATGAAACAAAAAGTTGGTTTTTCCAAAAATAAAAATCTATAAACCTTTGGCCAGATTAACTAGAAACAAAATGTAAAATCTCTAATAACCTTAATCAGAAACAATAAAGGGGAAATAACAACAGTTGCCACAGAGATACAAGAGATCATGTCTGAGTACTAAAAGAAACCCTATGCCCAGAAATTTGACAATGTGTAGGAAGTGGATCAGTACCTGGAATCATGCCCTCTCCCTAGGCTTAACCATGAAAAAACAGATCTCTTGAACAGACCAATTTCAATAACTGAGATTGAAGAAACAATAAAAAAAAAAAAAACCTCCCAACATAAAAAGCATTCCCTGTTGCAGATGGCTTCACATCAGAATTCCATCAAATGTTCAAAGATGAGCTTATAACTATACTGCAGAAGTTATTCCAAAAAATTCAGAAGGAAGTAATTTTTCTTAACACATTCTATGATGCAAACATCACCGATACCAAAACCAGGAAAAGACCCAACTAAAAAGGATAATTTCACACCAATTTCAATAATGAATATAGATGCAAAAATTCTCAATATAATCTGAGCCAATAGATTACCGCTGCACATTTAAACAATTATTCATCATGATCAAGTAGTTTTCATCCTGGGGATGCAAGGCTGGTTTAACATATGCAAGTCCATAAACTTAATTCACAATATCAACAGAAGCAAAAACAAAGACCATATCATCCATCATCTTGATAGATGCAAAAAGCACTCTATAAAATTCAGCATCCTGACTTGGCGCCAATAGCGCAGTGGTTACCGCACCAGCCACGTACACTGAGGGTGGCAGGTTTGAACCCAGCCTGGGCTAGCTAAACAACAACTAAATAACTGCAACAACAACAAAATAATAGCTGGGCATTGTAGCAGGTGCCTGTAGTCCCAACTACTTGGGAGACTGAGGCAAGAGAATCACATAAGCCCAAGAGTTTGAGGTTGTTGTGAGCTGTGACACCATGGCACTCTACCCAGGGTGACATAGTGAGAGTCTGTCTCAAAACAAACAAACAAACAAACAAACAAACAAAAAACCCAGCATCCTTTTCTAATTAGAACACTTAAGAATTCAGGCATAGGTGGCATATTTCTTAATCTGACTGAAGCCATCTACAAGAAACCCATAGCTAATGTTATACTGAATGTAGTAAAAATTAAAGCTTTTCCACTTAGAACTGGAAGCAGACAAGGTTTCCTCTATCACCACTACTATTCAACATAGTGCTGGAAGTTCTAGCCAATATAATCAGGCAAGAGAAGGAAATAAAGGGCATCCAATTGGGTAAAGGAGGCCAAACTCTCACTCTTTGCTGACGATAACATCTTATACTCTGAGAACCACAAAGACTCAACCACAGGACTCCTGGAAGTGATCAAAAAATACAGCAGTGAGTCAGGATATAAAATCAATGCCCACAAATCAGTAGCCTTTGTATATGCCAATTAGAACCAAGATGAGAAGCTAATCCAGAACATAATTCCCTTTATAGTAGCTTCAAAGAAGAAAGAAAGAAAGAAAGAAAGACAGACAGGCAGACATAGGAGGACACATAACAAAATAGGTGAAGAACCTGTACAAAGAAAATTACAAAACCCTGAGAAAAGAAATAGCAGAAGATATCAATAGATGAAGAACCCACCATGCTCATGGCTGGGAAGTATCATCAACATTGTCAAAATATCTATATTTCCCAAAGAAATCTATAGATTCAGGGCAATCCACATTAAAATATCATCATCATACTTTCAAGATTTGGAAAAAATAACTCTTCCTTTTGCATGGAAACAGGAAAAAAAAAACAACAATATAGTGAAGGCAATTCTTAGTAACAAAAACAAAGCTGGGAGTAACCCTACCAGACTTTTGGCTGACTACAAGGCCATAGTGATCAAAACAGCATGGTATTGGCACAAAAATAGAGACATTGACATTTGGAACCAAATAGAAAACCATGAGATGAAACTAACCTCTTACAGCCACCTAAGTTTTGATAAACCAAACAAGAGCATACATTTGGGAAAAGAATCCCTACTCAATAAATGGTGATGGGAGAACTTCACATGTAAAAGACTGAAATTGGACCCACACATCTCACTACTTATAAAAATTTATTCAAGATGAATAAAATATTTAAATCTAAAGCATGAAACAATAAAACCCCCTGAAGAAAGTGTGGGGAAAACACTTGAAGATATCAGTCTGGGGAATGGTTTTATGAAGAAGACCTCTGTGGCGGTTGCAACAACAAAAATAAATAAAAGGGACTTAATTAAACTGAAAAGCTTCTGTACAGCTAAGAAAACAACAACCAAAGCAAACAGACAACTTTCAGAATAGGAAAAGATATTTGCATATTAGCTATTGGACAAAAACTTGATAACCAGGATCTATAGGGAACTCAAATTAATCAACAACAACAAAAAGACCCTCAATTACATATATCACTGGGCAAGAGAAATGAATAGTACTTTCTCTAAAGAAAACAGATATAACAAACATAAAAAAATGCTCATCATCCCTAATCATCAGAGAAATGCAAATCAAAACTACCCTGAGAGATCACCTAACCCCAGTGAGAATGGCCCACATCACAAAGTCTCAAAGCTGCAGTTGCTGGTGTGGATGTGGAGAGAAGGGAACACTTTTATACTGCTGGTGGGACTGCAAACTAATACAACCTTTTTGAAAGGAAGTATGGAGAATCCTCAAAGAACTTAAACTAGAGCTCCCATTTGATCCTGCAATCCCATTAGTAAGCATGTACCCAGAATTAAAAAAAATTCTTTTATTATAAGGAAATTTGCACTAGACCAGTGGTTCTCAACCTTCTTAATGCTGCAACCATTTAATACAGTTCCTGTGGGTAGCGACCCACAGGTTGAGAACTGCTGAACTGGACTGTTTATCACAGCTCAATTTACAATCACCAAAATGTGGGAACAACCTAAATGCTCACCAATCCAGGAATGGATTAAGAAGCTGTGGAGTATGTTTACCATGGGATTATATTCAGTCATTAAAGAAGAAAGATACTTTACATCTTTTGCATTAACCTGGATGGAGTTGAAATACTTTCTTAGTAAAGCATCACAAGAATGGAGAAGCAAGAATCCAATGTACTCAATTCTAATATGAAGGCAGTAGATGAGGCAATAAAAGGGGGGATAGCAGAATGAGCAAGTGGGAGGCCCAGCGTCTGTAGCTCAAGTAGCTAAGGAGCCAGCCACATACACCCAATGTGGTGGGTTCAAATCCAGCCTGGGCCTGCCAAAAACAACAATGATGGCTGCAACCAAAAAATAGCCAGGCGTTGTGGCAGGCATCTGTGGTCCCAGCTACTTGGAAGGCTGAGACAGGAGACTTGCTTGAGCCCAGGAGTTGGAGGTTGCTGTGAGCTCTGAAGCCACGGCACTCCACCCAGCGGACAGCCTGAGGCTCTGTCTCAAAAAAAAAAAGAATGAGCAAGTGGGGAGAAGGGAGGTGGGAGGGGGATGGATGTCACAGTGTATGGCACATCTCTTAGGGGTGGAACACAATTATAAGAGGAACTTTATTTAACAAATGCAATCAGTGTAACCTACTTCTTTGTATCCTTAATGAATCCAAATGTAAAAACAAATTAAAATTTTTTTCTAAATTTATTCATTGACCCATTGGTTATTCAAGAATACATTGCTTAATTTTCCTATAGCTGTACACTTTCCTAAGTTCCTTTTCTTATTACTTCTACATATAGTTTAATTTTTGTCATAGTCAGAAAAGATCATTAATAGTACTAAGATTTTTAAGAAGTTGTGGACACTTGTTTTTGACATAACACATTTCAAAACTGAAGAACTCTCCAGGATAAAAAATAGGCTAATGAGATGGATTCTATAGCTGTTGGATGAAGTGTTCTGGAAATGTCTCTTAGGTCCATTTAGTCTACAATGCAATTAAATCTGAGGTTTCTGTGTAGATTTTCTGTCTAGATCATTTTTCCAGTGCTGAGCATGGGTGTTAAAGGTCTCTACTATTCTTGCATTGGAATATATATCTTCTTTTCATTTAATAATATTTGCTTCATATATCTGGCTACTCTAATGTTGGAGGCATATATACATGGTATTTACAATTATTATATTTTCTTGCTAAATTCATCCTCTTAACATTATATAATAACCTTCTTTATCACCTTTTATAGTTTTTTACTTAGAGTCTATTTTATCTTATGTAAGTATAGCTGCTCCTGCTTCTGTTTGGTTTCTGTTTGCTTAGAGTATCTCTTTCCATCCCTTCATCTTCCATCTAAGTTTGTCTTTATATGTCAAGTGAGTTTCTTATAGGCAGCATATAGTTGGATCTTAAAAAAAAATTCGTTCAGCCAACGTTTCTAAATGGAAATTAGTTTTTTTATATTCAAAATTATTATTGAAAGGTGAAGACTTACTCCTGTCATTCTGTTAATTGTTTTCCAGTTGTTTTGTATATCCTTTGTGCCTTTCTTCAATTGTTATTATTTATCTTTGCATTTTGGTGGGTATCTATAGTAATAAAGTTTTATTCCTTTCTCTTTGTACATCAACTTGATCACCAAGTTTTTTACTTTTGCATATTTTCATGATAATCATTCTTTTATTTCCAGATGTAGGACACCCATAAACAGTGTAGAGGCAATGAATTCCCTCAGTTATTCCTTCTCTGGAAGATACTTTATTTCTTCATTTCAGGGGGATAGCTTTCCTAGATATTGTATTTTTGGCAGGAAGTTTAATTAGCAGTTTTTGTTTTGTTTTATTTTGTTTTTGTCAGCATTTTGGATGTATTACTCCATTCTCTCCTGCCAGTAAGGTTTCTTCTAACCCATCTACTGTTAGTTCCAATAGGCATTGACTTATATGTGACTTGATACTTTTGTCTTGAATTTTTTAGAATTTTGCCTTTATTTTGACTTTTGATAATTTGACTATTATGTACCTCAGGAAGGTCCTTTTCAGTTTGGATCTATTTGGGAACCTTTGTGCTTCCTGAATTTGAATGTCAGTATGTCTTCCAAGATTTGGGATGTTTTTAGTTATTATTTTACTGGAGTTTTTTTTTTTTTAATGCTTTTTCCCATTTCTTGTCCTTCTGAACTTCCCCAAATGCAAATGCTTCTTCGTTTAAGTAGTATTTGCTTTCTTTATTCTTTCTTACTCTTTTTTGTCTATCTGAGTTATTTTAAAGACTTTACTTAAAGTTTAAGAAATTCTTTATGCTGTTTGTACTAGTCTTATTTTGAAGCTTTTCATTGTATTTTTTTTCTTTCATTTCCTTGAATTCTTCAGGGCCAAAATTTAGTTCTTTTCAAATGAGATCTATATCTTTATTGAATTTTTCATGCAGATAATAAATTGTTTTCCTAAATTATTATATTATTCATCTGTATTTTCTGGTATTTCAGTGAGTTTCCTTATAGTCATTTTTAAAGTTTTTGTTCAGGCAATTAGTAATTTTTTGTTATTATTACTTTTAAAATCTGAGATCAGTCATAAGAGAAGTATTGTGTTTCCTTGCATTTCATCTTTCTTGTGTCCCTATATTGATTTTGCACATCTAGGCTTAGACAAGGCAAAAATGAAAAATCTAATTATAGGAACAAAATGAAGTTAATATAAGTAAATCAATATTTAAGCCTCACAAATCAGTAATGTAAGTGAAGTCCAGGTCAAATTCATCCTTTGTATCTCATCCTTTTCTTTAAACCTGAGAGATTAAAATATTAATTTATAAAACATAAATCAAGACAAAAAATAAAGAACATTAGACAGCATAGGTATCATCCCTTGACAGTATGTAACAAAATAAAAAACATTTTTCTGAATCATAAATATATCTTGTCTACTTACCATTCCTCTGATGAGCTCTTCCCAATGTTTTGTTGTTGTTATTGTTGAGCCAGATGAAAAGCTCTGATGAGAATAAGAATGTGGGGAGGTCTAAATAAAACTAGCCATTGAACAAAAAAATGTAAGAGATCCATTTTTGCTTCAGACACAGAAGATCTTATAAGTATGGACTAGGCTTAAAATATAGGAACAATGTTCCTGCCTTCCTTGGGGATATGAGTCAATGTCTGGAGGCATTGTTGTTTATCACAGTGGGTGTCTGTGTATATGGGAGCTGGTGCTACTTATATCTGGTGCATAAGGGCCAAGAATGTAACCTATAACCTATAATTCAAATTTTCAAAACAAATAAACTATAATGAATAATCATCTTCCCCAGAGCCTAGCAGCAAAGAATTATCTGGCCTAACATGCCAATAATGCTAAAATTGAGAAATTGTGGTCTAGAGAAATTGCAATACAATAGCTTTTAGAATTATAAATTTGATTTTTGTGGTGTAAGACCAGCATCCCCATCAGAGTAAACAGAGGGTTCTTGTTCACCTTTGTATTGGTGTTCCCTGGAGCCCTCTGTTTGTTGACACAGAGAAAGGGAACCACAGAATGATTGGCATCAAGGGAGGTCGAGGCTGAATATGGCACAACAACCCTGCCCAACTTTACTGATTATCTTATATACTTTCAAATATTCAGTAAGAATTCAATACAGGTAAAAAGAAGTAAAGTAAGATCAGGAAACTGCTATTAAGACTACAATTCAGTACATTCACTGCTGAACACATATACAATTGATTTTGTTTGGGGTTAAAACATAAGGGGGCCAGGTTGTCTGCTGTTAGCCCATCTTTCCTAAACTGAAATGAGTAATTACCATGTTAATGAGGGGAGAGGAGCAGAGCACGGCCCAAGGGCTCCACAGGTGTTTCAGCTTCCAGCTGCGACTCAGGCCTGGCCCTTCAGTTTATTCTTTTGTGACAGCTGAGAACATTTCTGCATTTCTACAGGCCTGGGCAAGTCCTCAGAGAAAAAGAATTCTATCTTAAAGCCATTTTCCATGGGGAACACATGAAGCTAAACTGCCATGTCTTAGTGTGGGGTACTGCACCTCTACACCTTTGTGAGAACCCTTAGTAACAGGGTTACTCCAGCTACTAATACACATCAGGAGGGCATCAGATTGAGATACTTTCCAAGTATGCTAGCTGGTGTCTGTCCTACTATCAGAAATTCCATAGTAGAGAACTGATGGACTGGACTAGTGCTCCTCTAACTTGAGCCTGCATAAATAGGACTTGTCTAGAAAAGTTTGGTACATTGCTAGGTCCCAGAGATATTGATTAAGTGGGTCTAAGGTTGAGCCCAAAGTATTTCTCTTCTCACATTTTCAGCAGACAATCAAGTAATGATGAGTTTGCTGCTCAGAGGACCATATTGGCTCACGTTATTTTCAAACAACTCCAAAAGCCTATTACCTAATATGTTTAGTTGGGGCCCTGAATTGTGGTCCTGGGAAGCTAAGGTACAGAAAGAGTCCAGCTACATGACTCATAAATAAGCTTAGTTAGGCACCCAACATTTATATACCAGTACATATTTTGACTTTGATGTTTTTCATTGCCATAGTAAAAAAGAAAGAAAACAACGAGAGAGAGAGAGAAAGAGAGAGAGAGAGAGAATATCAATCAACTTTGCCTTGACTTTCTTCAATTGTACCACAAGTAGACTGCAAAACTCTACCACTACATTGATATCCATGTCTCCTCCTGGTTTTCTGTTTGGCATGTTTTAGAAAATCATCATTGAATCACTCAAATTTTATATATGCTCAAATCTACACTCTCTTGGCTACAGGAAACTGCCCCCCCCCCATAGCCTGAACTTCATGTGTAAGGAATTTGTGATTGAAGAACAAATGGAAATTTAGTGGGAATTTCAAAATGTAGAAAAGTGAAAGTTAGTACAAGAAGTGAAGTGCCCAGTTTCTTCTTTGTGTTCTTCTATTCAACTAATCACAATTAGTATATAAACCCCTCATTGCTTCATAAACACCACAGTCTTTGAGTCTCAAAGTGTGTGGAAATTGAGCTAAACATTTCACTTTTAAGTAGACTATTTGGTATAGAATCAGAATATTCAATGTTAAAAAGATTATGCAGAATAAAGAGCAAAAGAAGAGAAGTTAAGTCATACATTTCATACCTGGGAATATATCTCATAGACTTAATGTCCTGAAAAATGTTAGTGATGTAACATAAAATAAAAATTGTAACTCCATCTCCACTCCAAGGAGAAATAGAAATATTTTAAGACCACAAATTATTTGATTCATCACCATTAGAAATTCTCTAATGAATAATTTAAAATGCATTTTCTATACTAGACTAAAAGAAATAATATAACATTCATGGAAAGTTTTCTAACAGTAAATCTGTATTCATCATTTCATATATACAGTATATGACAAAAACATCCATCTAGAAATTTAAGTATAGTTAGAAATACCCCCAAACCACTGAGCAAGAGGCAAGCCTTGCCTTCATGGAGATGGGATGTTGGGCAGTACTACTGCATAATGGAAGCTGAATACCTCATGGCACCTGGAGCTATGAATATTGCTTAAGGGAGCTTATGAGAGGAAGAAAGTTGCAGTATTTATGCCAGGAAATTCATGGTCCGGATTTGCACCCAGACTGGAACTCTGGTGGGTTGATATGGCCTTCCCTGGACAAAGGTGAACTTTTATCCATCACATCCTCCTCCCAACACTGACTCCTTTAGACATAGGCACTAGAACTCCTGGAAATGCTGCTTCCAAATTTAGGGCATCACCTTTCATGCTCTGGGTGACCTTACAGTGACCTGACAGTGGGCAATTGTCCTTAGCTCAATGGCATGAAGATAGAAAATCAATATGAAAGGAGAAAAACTGCCTTCTGAGATGCTCTGGATGAACTGAGGCTAGGAAACATAGTTCTTGACTTCCACAGTCATCCAGTCCCAAGCTTTGGCTCAACCCACCCACCTTCTCAGAAAGTCAGCAAGTAGAGGAAATCAACTGTTGCCTCATTGTCAAGTCTCACAGATGGAATGAGCATGCCTCAGATCTCTGCTTCTTAATGAAAGTTTTCATTTTAACTGAGAGAGGGGGTTATGCATGAACTATATCCAGTATTTATTATGCTATCAACAGTTATCTAGAATTGAACTGTTAGTGAATGTATTAATTCATAAATGAATTACTTCACATGCATATTCCTCATCATAATGTGTATGTACATATCAGCAGCCTGTCCTCTTTTTGAAATCCCTTTAACCTTGGGATTTCTTGGTTCTTGATTCTTCTTGGTATCAAGAGGAATCCATGTATATTGCCTGAAATTAGAGTGTCATTTGCAACAATTATACTATTAAAGCTCAATTTAGGAAAAATTGGGATTTGAATTATTGCTTACCATGGAACATGCTTTTGAGGAAAGTTATTTTGATAAAGAGGGACACATTTGGTTGTAATTAGCAGAACAAATAGTAGTACAGTACAAGATATCTTTTATAAGTTAAAAAGAATTCAAACTCACCCCTCTACAAATATTCAAAAAATGAAATACACACACACAAAAAAGCAATCACTACCAAAATGAAATGATAGTCCAAGAGAATGGAAATTTTATCTGTAAAAAATTGGTCTATAACCAAGAGAGATATGTCCACAAGGATTAGGAAAACTCCAAATATTCTATGACAAAGAACTCAAGTATAAGGGTAGAAATAAAAGAGTTTTTGCCCCAATATTAAGACTATCTTTAGGTCAATGATCAGATACCAAAACGTCATTCAGCATTAAACTGTCCAGGGGCAGGAGAAACTCCATTGCCTTAGAATCATAAAAATTATTCAGTTTTCACCCAACAGAAGCAGTTGTTAGCAAATAAAATTCCCACCAAAGCACTTCAAAATATGTTATCATATTCTTTTATAGTAGACATATCAGACTAATACTCCAAGATAGAACAGGAAATTGGAATTAAAATTACATACGCCTGTTGGTAAAGCCTTCTTAAAATTTGAGAATCATAGGAGTTTAAATGAATTTCTCATAATAAAAAAAACTTCATTAATCTGGATAATTCGCAAGAATTTAGTAATAGGAAACAAATGAGAGCATGACTCACATAAGCACTTCAAAGATTTTTTTGATCAGTAAGGTTATTTATTTATTTATTTTTTTAAGAGATAGAGTTTTACTTTGTCACCTTCAGTTAGAGTGCTGTGTTGTCACAGTTCACAGCAACCTCCAGCTCTTGGACTTAGGCAATTCTCTTGCCTCAGCCTCCTGAGTAGCTGGGACTACACACTCCTGCCACAATGTCCAGCTACTTTTTTGTTGCAGTTTGGCCAGGGCCAGTTTTAAACCCATACACCCTTGGTATACGCGGCTGGCACCCTACTCACTGAGCCACAGGTGCTGCACCAGTAAGATTTTTTTAATCAGTGATATTTTCAACAACTATGTGATCAAATTCATGGGTGCTTGTAGCACAGTCGTGGACATATGAGAAGGAACTCAATACCTTAAATACATTATTGAGCTCTAAAGTACTTCTTGAGCATTTCTCCTACATACTCTAAACACATTCCCCATAAATTGCTTATGCTATTTGCATAATCTATAAGGATGACTCAGTCTTCAAAGTACTTTTTTATCATTGCAGTTGAAATCAATTTATTATTAATTCAAAAGAAATCAATTATACTCTGTAAATATGTATCACAGTATGAAATCTTACTCTCATATAGAGAAGAAGCTTAAGTAAAATGTTTTTAGAATTAAGGAATGATGCCAGATATATAAGGTATTTTTAAAAACACAGAATTTTTTTTTTTTGCAGTTTTTGGTGGGGGCTGGTTAACATGCATGCTTCATTTGTTTTACTTTAACAAGTGGAGAAAAATAGGTTCATATTAATATGTGACTATTAGTCTTAGGCAAATGTCACTACTTTGCAAGTCTTAATGTCCCACTTAACCCCAAATTCCAAGATAAATAAGATTACCTTAAATGGAGTACATGGGCCATTTGGCAACATTATTGACAGTGGAAATGCTTTTAGCTTTATTTTTTTCAAATCCTTTCTCACAAAAAATATTGACATTAAATATCATATGTCTTCAATATATGTCTTGTCCTTTTCTAGAGTTGCACATACCCAAGTGTAAAAGATGACACAATTGCAACCGCAATTTTCTTCATCTTCTCACTGCAAAAAGAAGTAAAAATAAAATTAATCATAGATTTCCTCTAATACACATTATGGATTTAACTATAAAACAATGGTCTTTATAAATATAATTTTAAAAGAAAATTCTTCAAAAGTGTATTTAAAAATGTGTTTTACTGCTAAGTAAATCTTCTATCCAGCAATTCTCAATTTTTGTAAGTGGTAAAAGGTCTGGCTTCAGTTTCAGTCTTCTACATGTGGCTAACCAGCCCAACAAAACACATGAAAAAATGTTCATTGTCTGTAATCATCAGAGAAATACAAGTAAAAACCACTCTGAGATAAGATAAAAACCACTCTCACCTAACCCCAATGAGAGTAGCCCACATCAAAAACCCCAAAACCTACAGATGCTGGAGTGGGTGTGGAGAGAAGGGAACGCTTTTACTCTGCTGGTGGGATTGCAAATTAATACAGCCTCTTAGGGAAAGATGTATGGAGAATCCACAAAGAACTTAAAGTACACCTTCCATTTGATCCAGCAATCCCATTACTAGGTAGCTACCCAGAAAAAAAATCATTTTATTGTAAAGACATTACACTAGAATGTTTATGGCAGCTGAATTCACAGTCACCAAGATGTGGAATCAACCCAAGTGCCCATCAGCTCATGAGTGGATTAATAAAGTGTAGTATATGTATACCATGGAATACTATTCAGCCATAAAAGATGGAGACTTTATATATTTTGTATTTATCTGGATAGAGTTGAAACACTTACCTCCTTAGTAAGGTACAACAAGAATGGAAAAGCAAGTTTCCAAAGTACTCAATACTAATGTGAAACTGATAGATAAACAACTACATACCCACAGGAAAGGAAAACACCATTGAACTTAAATGAGGGAATTCAAATGAGGAGAGAAAGAAGAAAGAGGAGGAGGGAAGGAGGTTGCTATGCTCACCCCTAAGGTCCACAATGTAAGAGAATATGGCACACACCCTGGGTGAAGGGCTCAACTACAACTTGAACTTTTCCTAAGAAATGCAAACAATGTAACCTAATAATTTGTATCCTAATAGTCTGTGAAATTAAAAAAAAATTATATTTTTTGTAATGCAAGTCCTGCTAGTGATGAATTTTCTCTTTTGGTTGTCTGAAAAAGAAAATCTCATTCTAGCTTCATGTTTAAAAGATTTCTAGGTTAACTGTTTTTTTTTTTTTCTTTTAGCACCTTAAAAGCATTGTGTCACTATGTTCTGCATTTCATAGTTTCTAATGGTGAATCTCATGTCTGTTTATATCTGTGTGTCATATGCCTTTTCCCCACTGTGGTTGCTTTTCAGAGTTTCTCAGTAGTTCTAATAATTTGAGAACTACAAATCTAGTAATTTGATTATGATATACCCTGATATGTTTTTATTTGTTGTTTGACTTATCCAGCTTGGGTATAGTAAGCTTATTTTAATAATACATTTATAACTTTAATCAAATTATGATCATTTTTGACCATTATTTCATCCACTTTTGTCTATCTTTATAGACTCCTTTTGCATTAGAACTCCCAACTGCACAAATATTAGACTAGTTAATTGATGAGTGACCAAAGATCACTAAGATTCTGTTTCTTTCTTTTAATTTATTTATATTTTACTTTGCTTCAAAAATTAAAATATAGTTTTATTGCTATATTTATAAGTTTAATGACTTTCTTTTAAAGTGCCCGATTTGTTATGTATTCTATCCAAGAAAAATTTTATACAGTTTAAAAAAGTGTACATGTCAGCACCTCCTTTGAGAAAGAAATTACAAAAAGAAAGGTGCATGTCATGCTGGGCATAATGGCTCATGACTATAATCCTAGCACTTTGGTAGCCCAATACAGGAGGATTACTAGAGGCCAGGAGTTCTCCATATCAGCTTGAACAACATAGTGAGGGGTAGTCTTAAAAAGAAAGGAAAAGAAAAGGGAAGGGAAGGGAATGGAAGGGTAGGGAAAGGAAGTGAAGGGAGAAAATACATTCTAGAGTTAAGGAACTTTGAAGACCTACTATAAACTGGTTGAACTCTAAACACATATTTCAATTAATTATTTGGAAACTTGCATATCATTTTTACCTAAAATTAACCCTCATACATATGATGCAAAAATGATGTTGGGCCTTTGAGAAGAGCCCAGTGAATAAAAATTGAATTACAGTTCTTTATTACTACAGTTAATTATCACATCATATGTGAATAAATTTTACAAACCTCAATATCTCCCCCCTTCCTTTCTTTATATATACCAACACTTTGCACATCACTGATGACTCTACCACAGATTATTCTTTTTAATTCAACTGGGTCATAGATAAAGGGTTAAAAACAAACATAGCTTCCTAGACTTATTTTTCTAATACAAAGTAGCTATAACTACCCTATAATTTATAATTTAGTTGCCTTAAAATCCAGCATTAGTTATGGGAAACCTGGTATTTAATGTTTTCTCAGAAATGAAGCTTTATATGATTGTGATAAAATCAGGTCTATGAAAAAATCTTAATGATTCAAGTTGGCATAGACTTCTTTACTCTGGGTTCTAATCACAAGCGTGACACCATTTGTGATAAACTTTATATGTAATTCAACTTCAGTTTGTGAGAACTCATCTTGCTCGCCCTGTGCCTTTCCAAGTCCCAACACCACCTACTACTAATCAGTCCTTCACCAGTGATGGTCATCTTCCCTGTCCCTCAGATACTGGAGGTAACCAGTATCTGGTAACCACAGACCCGAGACAGAGTCTCCACCTAATGTGATGATGGGTTTGCCTTTGAGGCAGCAGCCTCACATGAGGGCAGAGGGACAGTTCCAGGGTCTTCTAGCCCCATTCTTTTATGCTGGGTTCCCCTCTGTTCCCTATCCACTGCTCTCTCCTCCTTGTTACACACCAGACTTTCTCCTGTTTTGGCCCCCTCTCTTAGGATGTCACACATTCTCATACTTTCCCAAGGTTATTGGCTGCTAGTGATGAAGGGTGACCAATAAATTAGGAATAAGAAGGATTCTTCTTATGACTGGTTCCTTTTTTGGCCAACTAGATCCAAAACAAGATAGAAAGGTACCTATAGATACTATTAGCACAAAACAAGACTTTAGAAAACAGTTTCTAAGATACACTGTATTGTCATTGATGTCCTGACAATAAATTCTCAAAATCTTTATCTTTCTTTTCCGTATGTAAATGTATGATTTTAAGTATGTGGGGAGGGGAGGGTGTTTATTTATATGGATATATCTGTTCATATATATTTTCTTATTTAGATCTCACCTTTCATGAGTGGTTTCTTCATGAGTTACTGTTGTTATTGCACTGAAGGCAGTGCTAATGGAGTGAAAATGTATATAGGTCCCCCCTCATGATTTCCAAGATTAGATTTTGGTTCAAACCAGCTACAATTCCTTACAATTTGGAAGCTAGCTGACCTTCAAAATTTCAATTTAGTATCACTCTACCAGACTTCAGGCTATATTACAAGTCCACAGTCATCAAAAAAGCATGGTATTGGCACAGAAATAGAGACATAGACATAAGAACTAGAAAACCAAGAGATGCAACTAGTCTCTTCTTGCCATCTGATCTTCTATAAACCAAACAAAAGCATACAGTGGGGAAAAGAATCCCTATTCAACAAATGGCGCTGGAAGTACTAGATTAGCACATGTAAAAGACTGAAAATGGACCCACACTTTTCACCACTTACAAAAGTTGACTCTAGATGGATAAAAGATTTAAATATAAGACATGAAATGATAAAAATCATACAAGAAAGTGAGGGAAAAATTCTTGATGATGTGGGACTGTGGAAAGATTTTATGACAATGACTTCAGCAGCCATCACAACAAAAATTAACAAATGGGACTTATATAAGCTGAAAAGCTTCTGCATAGCCAAGGACAAAACAACTAAAGCAAAAAGACAACCTTCAGAATGGAAAAAGATATTTGAATCTGACAAAGGGTTGATAATTAGAATCTGTAGAGAACTCAAATTAATCAACAGAAAAAGAACAAACAATCTCATCTGCCACTGGGAAATAGATATGAACAGAAACTTCTCTGATGAAGACAAACAAATAGCTAACAAACATTCGAAAAAATGCTCATCATGTCTGATCTTCGGAGAAATGCAAATTGAAACTACCTTGACATATTCCCTAACTCCAGTGAGAATAGCCCACAACACAGAGTCTCAAAGCTGCAGATGCTGGTGTGGATGAGGAAAGAAGGGAACACTATTATACTAGCAAACTAACACAACCTTTTAGGAAGGATTTATGGGTAATCCTCAAAGAATTTAAACTAGACCTCCTATTTGATCCTACAATCCCATTACTAGGCATCTATCCAGAAGAAAAAAATACTTTCATCATAAAGATATTTGTACTAGACCAGTGGTTCTCAACCCATGGGTCATGACCCACAGGAACAGTATTAAAAGGCCACACATTAGGAAAGTTGAGAACCACTGCACTAGACTGTTTATCACAGCTCAATTTACAATTGCTAAAATTTCAAACAACCTAAATGACCACCAATCCAGGAATGGATCAACAAGCTGTGGTATATTTATACCACAGATACTATTCAGACATTAAAAAAGATAAAGACTACATCTTTTGTAACCTGGATAGAGTTGGAACACATTCTTAGCAAAATATGACAAGAATGGAGAAGCAAGAATCCAATGTACCCAGTTCTAATATGAAGCTGGTAGACGATCTAATACATGGCCTCATAAGATAAAAATTCAAATCAATTCAAGGTGAGAGGCAGAGGAATGAGGGAGCAGGGTGAGGGCAAGAGACAGGGGCATGAGGGTTACAGTGTATGGCGTAACTGTTGGAGATGGGACACAATTATAAGAGAGTCTTTACCTAATAAATGCAAATAATATAACCTAACTCTTTGTACCCTCAAGGAAACTAAAGCGATGAAAAATAATTCAATTAAAAAAAGTAAAGTGTACTGGCTCATACCTGGACTTCTAGGTCTTTGAGAGGCTGCAGTGGGAGGATGTCTTAAGGTTAGGAGTTCAAGGCCATCCTTGCTTATAAGGCAAGACTCTGGCTCTACAAACATTTTTTTAAAAGGAAATACCTAGTGTGGTGGCATGTACCTGTAGCCCCATCTACTTGAGTGCCTGAGGCAGGAGGATTGCTTGAGTCCAGGAGTTTGAGGTTATAGGGAGCTATGAATGCACCACTGCACTGCAGTCTGGTCAAGAAAAAGAGGCTTTAAATAAAAAAAAAAATCTAAAAAGTTAAAAATTTAGAGTTATCAAAAAAGTTAATACTCAAGATATTATTATAGTTGTTTATTACTCAACCTAATGGATTTCTTTCCACCAACCTTGGCTTGTTCTGCTAGAGTGTCACACACAGACATTCTGATACTTTCCTAAAGGTTTTGGTTGCTAGTAACTGAGAACAAAGACTAAGAGTAAAAATGACCACCACTTCCTCTTCTTTATACCATGATTCAAAGACAAAGAATATTACACAAAGAAGCTTACCATTAGAAACAGTTAGAAATAACTCAGTATCCCTAATGCTCCTGAAAGTCAACATCCCAAATCTCAATCTCTTAAATTGCATGCATGAATGCATGTATGTTTGGGTATACAGAACACACATACATGTATTAATGTAGAGGAATGGACACCATGTTTGTAAGGACAGCTACTGATTGTTATCACATTAAAAGGAAAAGCTGAGAATAGGACAGTCTCCTGGCAAGCCTACAGATGTTTTGAGACTTAGGGGCAAGCCGTCAAGTAACTCAGTGTTCTGAAATGAGATAATATTGGTCACTTATTAGTAAACAGGTTTTAAACATTGGTGTTTAGTGCTTCTTCATGGAGGTTGTGGGGAAAGAACTTGTGGGGAAAGAACTCGTGAGGAAAGAACAAGTGGCAATCCTTATGCATGCAGCCCTTGTATGTAATTACTTTAACTCTCCACACCTGTTGTGTGTCAGGACCTTAACTCTCCACACCTGCTATGTATAACTTTAATAAATAGCCATTGGGAGAGGGCTCAGGGCTCTCCTGCACCTTGGTTAGCCCACCTCTTGCAAGCTAGTACCTCAATCTGTGACAAGCCTTTTTCTTTTGTGTGACACTGGGAGGCATAGAATCCCTGGTGTTGCTGTTAGGGTCTCACGCATAAGCCGTGCCACAGAACATAAACCCACATATTGAAATTGTATATTTTAATAAAGGGTTTCACAGCTCTCTCAGGCATAGGACAACTTCTTTATTTATTCCTGGCTTAAACAGCCAAAGATCACTGCTCTCTCATGGTGAGTGGCAAGTTGTTTTCATTACTCTTGGTTTAAATAGTTAGCTGTGCACATGCACACTGTACCTCATTAATATTCATTACAATCCCTCTGCACATGTGCACTGTACATCAATGACTTCATTAATATTCATTACAATCCATAATCCATCTCATGAATAAACATCTTGTGACTATCTCATGAGTAGCTCCTCCCTAGTAATCTATAGTTTAACTGATATCACTTTATCTAACATAACTCTTTTAAACATAATCCTTTTAACATAACTTAATGGAGAACATGTCGTCAGCCATTACTTCTTTTGTTCTTATCTGATGAAGCCTGAGGCTCGGAGGAGGAAGGTGGATTGAATACCTGCCCTGCTGGCCTCACCATTTGGAGGCAGTTACTTCAATTTTAAGCAAGGCATAATTAAGATATTTCTAAGATGTACAGAAAACTTATTTGTATGCCTCCACTGTCATGTGGGCCTTAAGTCAGGAGGGTTTTATGCCCACAACCAACCAGGCTGGCCTTAGGTCAGAGGGGTTTTATGCCCACAGCCAACCCAGCCATATGGGATTCTGCCTCAATTTCTCACAAGTATGCCTGCAAAGTCTTTTCACTGCTCTTTCTCAAACAACTATTTTGGCCAGAGGTATATAGGCCTCTCACCTATACCCGGCTGCAGGCAGCAGCAATATGTGAATTCATTTATACCTTAACTTGCATTGGAGACTTCACTTGACACTGATCTCCACTGAAATTCATGAGAGCTAGAAGTTTAAAAAAGTATACCAGCAGTAACACATCCAAAGATTTTTTGTTTGAGTTGAAACTAGTTACACTTATTCTTCAACTTATATCATGACCCTTAAATGTTTCACAAGGACGTCAGGTATTTGGAATCCACTACATCATATTCCCAAGAAATGGTACTTCACAAGTCTGTAATAAATATTTTATACCTCTCTGAAAAAGTTAATAACTCAAGATTTCAAGACAGTTTTTTTTAGCAATGAACCTGAACTTTTGTAGTGAAAAATGAACCAAAAGCTTTTGTAGTGAAATTTATTTTAAATCTACCTTCAGCTCATAGGAACCCATCACTCTTCTTGCATCTAATTTTTTGTTTCCTCAGTCCCTCCACCATCTCTTTTCTTGTACCTGCCTGGTTGTCTTTCATGTGCCTCAGACATGGTCCAGTAGCTGAAGGTCGAAGTCAGTGCTACCTCCAGTATGATGTTGATTTTGGACTTGGGGCGACAGCTTCCATGGTGGCAGAAATCTGGGCTGTGTGGGAAACATACAGGCTGTAGGAGCTGTTACAATCTGCTGAAGGCTCCCATACATACTGTCCCCTGCTACATCTGCTTTACTCCATTCCCTGCTACATCTGCCTTACTCCAAAAAACATTATCTCCTCCCTTCACACAATCTAGTAACGTCTCATACACAGGCACTGTGAAAATTTCCTAAGGATTTTGGCCAGTGGTTACTTAGGGTGTCAAACACTCACTAGGAGGAGAAAGCATACCTCTTATTATCTGGTCCTCTTTCACCAACTAGATGCATTAAAGCTAGAAAGACAGTGATACATGCTACAGTGTGACACTTAAGAGACAGTGTCAAAGACACTCTCTACTGCCACAAACACTCCTTTGTGTAACTACAAATGTGTAACTACATTTATATATAGTATATCTTATTAATATAGATGCTTATATAATCTACTCATATATCTATATTGGTTTAATAATAACTCATGTTTCTCCTACAGATTCATCAAAGGATGCTGGTATGTATTCCTGGCAGGCAGAGCTATAGGACTTAGGTGTAAATATAGTCAGACACCATGTGACTTCCCAGATTTAAATTTCTGTCTCAAATTACCCATAATTATTTTATACTTTCTAACCTTAATCACGTTGATCCTTAATCATATGTAAGTTAATTTTTCAGAAAATTTTACAGAGTTTATCTACAGAAATAACACTATATGTTTGTAAAGAAAACCTTAGGCCTATGAATAATTAAAAGACTGAAGATTTAAATTCAGTTCTTACTGAAACTAACCACATGTGAAAGCATTTTGTAAATGAATTTCAAATTCAAATATAGTCCTGATTCTCAAGTCCTTCCATCAACTCCTTACTTGTTATATATTTTATATACTTATTCATTTCTATACTATATTTCATTGGTGAATCCACCCCAGGATATTGCTTTTGATTCAAATGAGGCAGTGCTGGGGGGAGGAGGTAAGATAACCAACTTTCAACAGAAGTTGCCATCCAGAGGGAGAGATAATGGTCAGAATGAACCAAATAAAGCTGAAGGTCAGGAGCTGAACTGAAAGAGAAGATTGTTAAGTGCATGTCATCCCTGATGAGGCAAGCTGTGACTCTCCAAAGAAGCAAATTTCAGGTACAAAACATCCCCAAATGGATGAGAGTCTGTCTCCTCCCCCAAGAGAGTGGCTCACTGTTGCTTTCTACAAGAAAGCAGTGAACAGAAGACCTCTTGTTTCATACCAGGGGAGAGACCAGCTGAAGGCCAGGATTCCTTCCCTAGAGATATCCCACTGTGAGCCTGAGCATTCTCTTTCTTGGCATAAAAGTTGAACAAATAGTTTCCCGACATTCTGAACTCCCACTCCATCCTCTCCACCTTGCCTGGCAGGCTGGAAGCCTACCCCTTGCAGAGCCGAGTGTCTGGTGGTTCCTTGCTAGGGCTGGGCATTGCATGGGATACAGAGGAGATGCGCTGAAACTGTGACTCATGTAGAAGTAAAGAAACACAGGAGGATGGGTACTGGCTCAGTGCCACAGAGGTGCATAGCAGTGGCAGGACAGTGGCAGCAGCATGGGCAGAGGTGCAGGGACCCGCACAGTGGCACCTGCAGTGGCAGTGATAATGGCACATTCCCACCAGTGTCAAATTTTGGATAGACACCTCCCCAACTTTGTGGACCCCCAGAGGGAACCAGACCCCACTTTGTGGGGGTACCAGAGGAATACAGTTGGGGCAGAGGCACGGTCTCTGAGGGAGAAAAACACATGGTACAAGGTAATCCCTGGCTCAGAATAGATTCTGAGGAACACTCCCCAGTTTCCAATGAGCACCTGAGGTAGTCAGGCATGGGCTCCCCCTGTCTGCTGATGACAGAGTGCAGTGGCCCTGCCAAGAAGGCATTTATTGCCTTTCACTATGGCAATAAATCCCTGACACATTTGCTCATTGGAGGGAACTAGGCCACAGCCCACTGGGGTTACTGGTGATGGGTGTGGCTGAGGTGCAAGGTGGGGAAGGAGGCGCCAACCGCCTGGACTAACTCTTTTGCTGGGCAGGCCATTCTGACTCTACTGAGTACCAGGGCAAGTCACACTTGAGCTACCAGTGGATCCCTGCTGTGTGGTTGCTGGAGACCTTTTGAACTCTCCTATGTAAACAGCAATTGTGCTGCCTGGGACAATTGCTTTGGAACTCTTGACCTGGGATAGCCATCCAGAGACCCTCAAAGGTTGAGCCCTGGTTGTGTTGTAGTGGGAGGGACTGATTCTCCTCTTCCAGTTGTCATTTGTGGGGGTCAGGGTGTCTTAGTTGCTTATATCTCTCCCCGGTAGAGATTTCAGCCCAAAGCCACTGATTCTCTAGGATTGGATAGAAGCTGGCTGAATACAAGACAGAGTCACCTAACTTGATTGCACCAATAAGGTCCCCAGAGTCTCAGGCTGCAGGCATCACACCAATAAGGTCCCCAGAGTCTCAGGCTGCAGGTCCCTTAATGAAAGGGACCTTTGTAAAAGTATAGGAGAAAAGCCAGTCCCACCTTTGATAAAGGGCTGGTTAACTACAACTCCAGGAGCCCTCAATCCAATATCAACTTACCAGCTTCACTAACCAAACTGTGAAAAATAATCACAAGGTGGAACCAACGGAAAAACTCTGGTAACATGAATAATCTGAGTAGATCAACCCACCCAAGGAATGACAAAGGAGATACAACAGAAGATGCCATTCATAAACAAATGGCTGAAATGATAGAAATAGAATTCAGAATAGGGATGGCAAATAAGATTAATAGTATGGAAGTAAAGTTGGAATTAGAAATTCAAGGAGTAGGGGCAGCACCTGTGGCTCAAAGGAGTAGGACCCCGGCCCCATATGCTGCTGGAGGTGGTAGGTTCAGACCTAGCCCAACCAAAATCTGAAAAAAAAAAAAAGAAAGAAAGAAAGAAAGAAAAGAAAAGAAAAAGAAAAACAAATTCAAGTAGTAGTTCAAAAGT
>NW_003852549.1:3491386-3498345 GCF_000181295.1 Otolemur garnettii
GGGGGGGGGGGTTGTGAAACCACTCCAAAAGAGAAAACATCTGCCCAATAGAAATTCCTGAAGGAAAAGAGGAGGGTCCTAAAGGCAATGATGCTCTACTCCAAGATATAATGGAGGGGAATTTCCCAAACATGGCAAGAGATACAAAAATTCAGACAGTAGACAGTTTCATAACCCCACCACGATTCAATTCAAATAAAGCATCTCCTAGACACATTGTAACTAACTTTGCCAAAGTTAACATGAAGGAGAAAATTCTACAAGCAGAAAGATATAAGAAAAGTATAACTTACAAGGGGAAGAATATTAGAATGACTGCTGATCTTTCATCTAAAACTTTTCAAGCCAGAAGAGGATGGTCATCAACATTCAATCAACTAAAACAAAACAACTTTCAGCCCAGGATCCTATATCCAGCTAAACTTAGTTTCATTCGTGATGGAGAAATAAAATGCTTTACTGACTTACACATGTTGAAGAAATTTGCCATAACTAAACCACCTCTCAAGGATATTCTCAGACCCATGCTCCATAATGAAATCTAATAGTCTACACCAAAGTAAAGTCACCCAGAAAGCCTTGAACTAAACCCAACATCCATAATGGTGAAGGGATTGGCTCAGCACCTGTAGCTCAGGCTGCTAGGGTGTCAGCCACATACACTAGAACTGGCAGGTTTGAATCCAGCCTGCGCCAAAAAATCTAGCTGGGTATTGTGGAGGGTGCCTGTAGTCCCAGGTACTTGGGAACCTGAGGCAAGAGAATTTCTTGGGCCCAGGAGTTTGAGGTTTCTGTGAGCTGTGATGCCACAGCACTCTACCCAGAGTGACAAGTAATGTCAAAGAAGATGAACTATTTGGGAATTTACCTAACAAAGGATGTGAAAGATTTCTATAAAGAGAACTATGAAACTCTAAGAAAAGAAATAGCTGAAGATGTTAAATGGAAAAACAAATGCTCATGGCTGAAAAGAACCAACATTGTTAAAATGTCCATACTACCCAAAGCAATATACAAATTTAATGCAACCCTTATTAAAGCGATACTATCATACTTTAAATATCTGGGGAAAATAGTACTTCGTTTAATATGGAATCATAAAAAACCTCAAATAGCCAAGACATTACTCAGAAATAAAAACAAACTAGGAGGAATCACACTACCAAACCTCAGACTATACTATAAATTTATAGCATTAAAACAGCATGGTACTGGCACAAAAATAGAAAAGTGGAAGTATGGAACAGAATAGAGAACCAAGAGATGAACCCAGCCATTTACCATCATTTGATCTTTGATAAGCCTATCAAAAACATAAATTGGGGGAAAGATTCCCTATTTAACAAATGGTGCTGGGAGAACTGGCTGGCAACTTGTAGAAGGCTGAAACTGGACCTCACTATTAACAAAAATTGATTCTCACTGGATGAAATATTTAAAATTAAGACATGAAACTATAAAGATACCTGGAGAGAATGCAGAGAAAAAAGTTGAAGAAATTGGCCTGGGAGAATATTTTATGAGGAGGATTCCCCTGATTGAAGCAACACCAAAAATATACTACTGGGATCTGATCAAACTAAAAAACTTCTGCACAACCAAGGACACAGTAAGTAAAGCAAGCAGACAGCCCTCAGAATGGGAGAAGATATTTGCAAGTTATGTTTCCGACAAAACTAGATAACTAGAATCCACAGAGAATTCAAATTAATTAATAAGAAAAGAAACAGTGATCCCATTTCATTGTGGGCAAGAGACTTGAATAGAAGCTTCTCTGAAGAAGACAGGTGCATGGCCTACAAGCACATGAAAAAATGCTCATCATCCTTAATCATCAGAGAAATGCGAATCAAAACCACTTTGAGATGCTATCTAATTCCAGTAAGAGTAGCCCACATCACAAAATCCCAAAACTACAGATGTTGGTGTGGATGTGGAGAGAAGGGAACACTTCTGCACTGCTGGTGGTAATGACAGTTAATACATTCCTTTTGGAAAGAAGTTTGGAGAACACTTAGGGAGCTAAAAGTAGACCTGCTATTTGATCCTGCAATTCATCTACTAGGTAGACATCCAGATGACCAAAAATCATTTTACTACAAAGATATTTGCACCAGAATGTTACAGTTCAGTTCATAATAGTCAAGTCATAGAAGAAGCTCAAGTGCTCATTGACCCATAGATTAACAAATTGTGATATATGTATACCATGGAATATTATGCAGCCATAAAAAGATGGAGACTTTACCTCTTTTATGTTTACCTGGATGGAGCTGGAACATATTCTTCTTAGTAAAGTATCTCAAGAATGGAAAAAAAAAAGTATCCAAATGTACTCAGTACTATTATGAAACCAATATATAATCACTCAAACATTCACATGAAAGATCAAATACAACTATAGCCCAGGATGAAGGAGGGATGAGGATAGGGAGAGGGAGGGAGGGGAAGAGAAAAAGAAGTCATTATTCCAAAAGACACCTGCACCTGAATGTTTATCACAGTGCAATTCACATTCAAAGATAAGCAATCAACCTAAATGCCCATCAACTGATGACTAGGTGGAGGGAGGGTAATTGATGGGACCTTACCTATGGTGTATATTTCAAGGGTATGTGTCAAATCTATTAAGAGTAGAATATAAATGTCTTAACAACAATTAAGTGAGGTGGAGGCTATGTTAACCAGTTTGATGTAAGCATTCCTAAGTGTATGTAAATTCAGCTTGGTGTACCCACCCCATAAATGCATTAATATACACAGTTATGATTTAATAAAAAAATTAGGAGGAAAAAAAATGAAGACATATGTAAGAACTGACAGCACAGAAATTCTACAGAAGAACATAGAATGTGGGCCATGGCATAGAATTTATGAGTAAAACCCTCAAAGCTAGTATAGCAACAATAAAAAAATAATATGTGGACTTAATTAAATTAAAAAGTTCCTGCATAGCAAAGGAAATATCAACAGAGTAGACAACCTACAGAATGAAAGAAAATATTTGCAAACTATCTATCCAACTAAGGACTAATATCCAGAATCTACAAGGAACTCAAGCATCAGCAAGAAAAGAGAAACAACCCCATCCAAAAGTGGGCAAAAGACACGAACAGAATGTTGTCCAAAAAAGATTCACAAATGGCTACCAAATTTAAAAAACGCTCAACATTCCTAATCATCAGGAATGTAAATGAAAACCAACCACAATGAGATGCCACCCTTCCCTTGTCAGAGTGGCCATTTTTAATAAGTCCAAAAACAATAGACCTACTGCAGATGCAGTGAAAAGGGAAAACTTATGTGCTGTTAGTGCGAATGTAAACTAGTGCACCCTCTATGGAAAACAGTATGTATTAGTGAGTACCCAAAAGGGGGTTTCCCTAGGCTCAGTTGCTCACCACACAGAATACCAATTAGTGAGACACAACAAGGATTATCAAGAAAGAAGAAAGAAAATTTATTGCAAAGGAGTTGGAGGCTAAGGAAGTGGACTGCCTCAAATGTTCCTCCTCAGCTGACAGGGTCAGGGGGTTTTCTAGAGGTGAAAGGAATAATGTATAAAGTGAGTGAGCATCAGTACAGTTTTGGGAACAGTGCAGTGCACACCATGCAGTGAGAAATCATACTGGCATATACATCCCATGGTCTGATAAATATGTAAAGATATAATTTTAATCCTTTTAAAATGGTTAGTTTTCAACATACCTTTTTAGAATCTTCCTAAATACTATGATGACTGCCCATTTTTCTTTTGGTATCATATATATTTTATAAAAAATAACAGATATGGATATAATATAATTCAGTAGACCCAAACCCTAATCTTCAATATCTGTGTACAAGGTATATTGGCAAGTCTTTTGCTGGTTGTTATAAGCTCAATTCATAGAAATGTTAAAACCCTTGAGTTATTACTCTTCATTGCCTTACTCTTACTCTAGTTATTTTACAAATATAATTGTTCTTGAACCAAGATAGTTTGCATTATCCTCAGGTTTCACAGCACAGGACTATGTAATGAATTAAAAAGTCATAAGGCCAGGTGTGGTGGCTCACGCCTGTATCCTAGCACTCTGGGAGGCTGAGGCAGGAGGCTCTTTTGAGCTCAAGAGTTCCAGACTAGCCTGAGCAAGACAAAGAGGCAGTCTCTACTAGAATCAGAAAAATTAGTCAGGTGAAGTGATACTTGGCTGTAGACCCAGCTATTTGGGAGGCTGAAGGACAAAGATGGCTTTAGGCCAAGAGTTTCAGGTTGTTTGAACTATAGCCTAAGTAAGAGAGTGAGACTCTGTCAAAAAAAAAAAAAAATATATATATATATATAAACATATAAATATATATTTCATATATATTTATAATAATCAGATCTCGAGTGTGATGAATTCCTCCTATGGAAGTTTAATGTAAGTCTGCTCAGTACCTTGAATATGGTGAGTCCTCAGTAGTAGGTGTTGACTTACTGATGACTGACCACCACCAAATTCTATGCAAAAGAAAGGCAGTATCTAGGAAGGCTTCCACTAGCTTAAAAGCTTATCTGGGGTGGAAATTACAAGACACACTAGGCATTAAGGAAGATAGCTGGAAAATCACTAATTGATAGTCTCCTACTGCAGCTTGATTGTCTAATAAATAAATTGGGAAACATTTTTTAAAAAAAGTACTCAGGGGAATTCTGGGAAGATGGCCAACTGGCAGCAACCCTCAGCAGAGGCTCCTGACCAGAGGGAGAAAAACTGGACAGAATTGGACTCTATGAAGCCAAAGGTGAGGAGCTGAGCCAAGAAAGAAGTTTAGTAAGCTGTAACTCCAAGGGAGAGCATTAAAACAAACAAATGATAGGTACAAAGCCTAATAACTAGAGGATAGGAGGCCCCTCCCCCAAGCGGGAAGCCCACCATGGGCTCTCTGCAAGCTAACAGGGAACAAAAGACTTCTAATTTTACCTCACTGGAGAGAGCCACTAAATACCAGATCTCTTTCTCCAGGGAGGTCCCACTTATGAACCTAGACACCACCCCACCAGGCATAAAATTTAATAGATATTTCCCCCCACAATTCCAAACTCCCAGTCCACCCTTCCACCCATGCATGGAGGTCTGAAGTTCTCCCCACTACAGAGCACAGAGTATTTGGTCTTTTCCTGAGAGATCTGGGCATAGTGTGGACTGATGACCATCAAGATAGAATCTGTGACTAATGGGTCAATAAAGAGAGTGTGGGAAGAAAGGGACACTTAGCAGGAGGAGGGGTAGTCCCTTGGTTATGACTATGCCTGGACACTGGTGGTTTTGACTCTCAGTTCAGGTTGTGTCTGGCTGGAGGGGGTGCAGAACACCTTGCCTATGACAGCACCTATAGCGGGGGAGTGGTTTCCCCTTGTGGACTGAGTTTGGTGGGCAAGGCTGGTCCCTAGCCTCAGCTGGGCCACAGAGCAGAGCCTTGATAGGTGTGGATGGAGACCTGAGGGCAAGGGCATGGTTCTCTGACTCCAACAGAGCTAGAAAGCCTCTGGGGTGAGGTCCTCTGACTCTAGCCAGGCCTGGAAGCAGAGGCTTGCCAGGTAGGGACTGAAACTGGTGGGCAGGGGCGTGGTCCCCAGCTCCAACTGGGCCTGTGAGTAAAGAAGTGGACAACAGTGTGGACTGAGTCTGGTGGGTGAGGGTGTGAGCCCCTGACTCCAACTGATCTGGTAAGCAGAGGCTTGCTGGGTGTGGACTGAGACAGGTGAGCAGGGGCATGGTTCCTGACTCCAACTGGGCCTGTGAGCAGAGAAGCAGACAACAGTGTGGACTGAGTCTGGCAGGCAGGGGCTTAGATACCTGGCTCCAACTATGCTGTTGGATACCCTTGTATCTCTCTCCATTGAGCAGGGTTTGCACTGCCTTAGACAATTTAATTGGAACTTATGTCTGGGGCTATCCACCCAGGGACACTCTGAGGTTGACATTCCAAGTTCTATAGTGGAAAAGAACTGAACAGTGGGGACTGTATAGGTGAAAGCCCTATATACCTCTGGCCAAAAAAGCTGTTTGAGAAAGAGCAGTGAAAAGACTTTGTGCAAACATACTTGTAAGAAACTGAGGCAGAATCCCATATGGGCAGGTTGGTTGCGGGTGTAAACCACCCCTGACTTAAGGCCCACATGGGAGTGGAGGCTTGCAAACAACTTTTCTGTACATCTTAGAAATTTCTTAATTGTGCCTTGCTTAAAATTGAAATAACTGCTTTCAAACAGTGAGGCCAGCAGGGCAGGTATTCAATCCACCTTCCTCCTCCGAGCCTCAGGCTTCATCAGATAAGAACAAAAGAAGTAATGGCTGACGACATGTTCTCCATTAAGTTATGTTAAAAGGATTATGTTTAAAAGAGTTATGTTAGATAAAGTGATATCAGTTAAACTATAGATTACTAGGGAGGAGCTACTCATGAGATAGTCACAAGATGTTTATTCATGAGATGGATTATGGATTGTAATGAATATTAATGAAGTCATTGATGTACAGTGCACATGTGCAGAGGGATTGTAATGAATATTAATGAGGTACAGTGTGCATGTGCACAGCTAACTATTTAAACCAAGAGTAATGAAAACAACTTGCCACTCACCATGAGAGAGCAGTGGTCCCTGGCTGTATAAGACAGGAGATAAATAAAGAAGTTGTCCTATGCCTGAGAGAGCTGTGAACCCCTTTATTTAAATATACAATTTCAATATGTGGGTTTATGCTCTGTGGCACGGCTTATGCGTGAGACCCTAACAGCAACAGGCTGGATGCTGCAGCTATCTGTATCTCTTCATGGCCAAGATTTAAACCTAATACCATGGCTCCTTAGGGTAGGGTACAGATTGGCTGATATCAAAACAGAGCTCACTTGTGCTATCTCACCAAGTAGGTACTCAGAGTCTCCAGCCAAAACTCTGAAGGGGGCCTTTGTAAGATTGTAGGAGATAA
>NW_003852549.1:3498473-3498798 GCF_000181295.1 Otolemur garnettii
AACGGTGAAAAATAAACATGGTGTGAAACCAATAGAACTCGGGCAACATGAATAACCAGAGTAGATCAACCCACCCAAGGAATGACAAAGGAGAGACAACTGAAGATGCCATGCACAAACAAATGGTTGAAATGTTAAAAATTGAATCCAGAGGCTTGGCTCCTGTGGCTCAAGTGGCTAAGGTGCCAGCCACATACACCTAAGGTGGTGGTTTGAATCCAGCCAGGGCCCACCAAACAATAATGATGGCTGCAACCAAAAAGTAGCTGGGCATTGTGGCAGGCGCCTGTGGTCCCAGCTACTTGGGAGGCTGAGGCAGGAGACT
>NW_003852549.1:3498968-3539413 GCF_000181295.1 Otolemur garnettii
AAAAAAAAAAAATTGAATTCAGAATATGGATGGGAAATAAGATAAATAGAATGAAAGAAAAGTTAGTAATTGAAATCAAGAGTAGTTCTAGAGTTGTCTCAAGAAATGAATGAATTAGACAAAGTCACCAAAGATATTGACATAATGAGAAAAGAGATAGAAAAGCTCAAAAGAATGAAAGCTAGTCGAGGAACTCCAAAATTCAATAGCATACCTCAGTAATAGAGTTGACCAGGCAGAAGAAAGGATATCTGAAAATGAAGATAAAGCTTTTGAATGTTGTAAAATGCTCAAAGAGGCAGACAAATAGTGAACAAGAACTGATTATTCCCTGAGAGAGTTGTGGGATCACTCCAAAAGATCAAACATTCCTCTTATAGGAATTTCCAAAGGAGAATATGTTGGTCCTAAAGGTACAGATGCTCTACTCCAAGAGATTGTGGAGGAGAATTTCCCTAGCATGGCATGAGATACAGAATTTCAGATAGTAGACTGTTTCAGAACCCCAGCAAGACTCAATCTAAATATAACATCTCCTAGACACATTGTGATTAACTTTGTCAAAGTTAAGATGAAGGAGAAAATTCTGCCAGCAGCCAGACATAAGAAAAGCATCACCTACAAAGGAGGAACTATCAGAATGATTGCAGATCTCTCAGCCAAAATGCTACAAGCCAGAAGAGGATTGATCATTGATCAATTGATCTTCAATCTCCTAAAACAAAATAACTTCCAGCCCAGGATCCTGTATCCAGCTAAACTGAGTTTCATTTGTGATGTAGAAATCAAATACTTTAATGAGATAGACATGTTGAAAAAATTTGCCATAACTAAACCAGCTCTCCAGGATGTTGTCAGACCCATCCTCTACAATGATCAGTACAATGCTCTACCATCAGAGTAAACTCACTCAGATATTTCTGAATAAAACCCAAATTCCACAGTGGTTAAAGGACTAAAAATGTCCACTGGAATTGCTTCTTGGCCTTTTGGCTAAGATCAAGTGTAAAAATGTCTACTGTACATCCGAAAAACATGACACCAAAAACACAATCAGGCTTATCAATTCTCTCAATTAATGTGAATGGTTTAAATTGTCCTCTAAAGAGACACAGGCAGACTGACCAGATACATAAATTTGGACCAGATATCTGCTGCATACAAGAATCTCTTCTTACCTTAAAGGATAAAAATAGTCTCAGGGTGAAGGGATGGACTTCTATAATACAGGTAAATAAAAACCAGAAAAAAAGCAGGGGTTGCAATTTTAGTTGCAGATACAATTGGCTTTAAACCCACAAAGATAAAGATAAGGATGGTCACTACACATTTCTCAAGGTAAACACCCAACATGAAGAGATTTCAGTAATTAATATGTATGCACCCTACGAAGATGCTCCTCAATTTATAAAGAAAACCCTAATGGATATGAACAACTTGATATCTTCCTACACTATAATGGTTGGAGATTTTAACACCCCTTTGACAATTTTGGATAGACCCTCCAAGAAGAAACTAAACAAAGAAATATTAAACTAAAACCTGACCCTAGAACTAATGGACTTTACAGACCACTACAGAAAATTTCATCCTAATAAAACTGAATATGCATTCTTCTCATCAGCCCATGAGTCATTTTCTAAAATTGATCATATCCTAGGTCAAAAGTCTCAGCAAATTTAAAAGATTAAAAATTATTCCTTGTATTTTCTTGGATCACCATGGAATAAATGTTAAACTCAACAATAGGAATCTTCATACTCAAACAAAGTCATGGAAACTGAATCTTAGGCTGAATGATAGCTGGGTCAAAGACAAGATTAAGAAGGAAATAACCAAATTTTTGGAACAAGATGATAATGAAGACACAAATTATAAAAACCCATGGAACACTGCAAAGGCAGTCCTAACAGGGAAATTTGTAACATTAGAAGCCTTCATCAAAAAAAAAACAGAAAGAGAGGATGTCAACAACTTAATGGATCATCTCAAGCAACTGGAAAAGGAAGAACATTCCAACCCCAAACCCAGCAGAAGAAAACAAATAACCAAAATTAGAGGAGAATTAAATGAAATTGAAAGCAAAAGAATCATTCAGAAGATCAACAAAAAAAATTGTTTTTTGGAAAAGATTAATAAAATTGATAAACCTTTGGCCAACCTAAGCAGAAAAAGAAAAGTAAAATCTCTAATGGTGTCTATCAGAAACGATAAAAAGGAAATAACAACAGACACCTCAGAAATTCAAAAAATTCTTCAATGATTACTACAAAAATATCTATTCCAAGAAATATGAAAATCTAAAGGAAATAGACCAACACCTGGAAGCACACCAACTTTCTAGACTCAATCAGAAAGAATTAGAAATATTGAATAGACCTATATCAATCACTGAAATAGCATTAACAATATGAAATCTCCCAAAGAAGAAAAAGTCCTGGACTTCACATTTGAATTCAATCAAACCTTTCAAAAGGAACTACTACCTATATTATACAACCTTTCCCAAAACATAGGAAAAGAAGGAATACTTACCAACACATTCTTTGAAGTAAATATCACTCTGATCCCCAAACCAAGAAAGGACCCAATAAAGAAAGAAAATTATAGAGCAATATCATTAATAAATATTGATGCAAAAATATTCAATGAGATCTTGGCAAACAGAATTCAACAACACATCAAAAAAATAATACACCATGGTCAAGTTGGTTTTATTCCAGTGTTACAGGGTTGGTTCAACATACTCAAATCTATAAATATAATACATCACCATCAATAAAATAAAAAACAAAGACCACATGATTCTCTCAATTGATGCAGAAAAGCTTTTGATAATATTCAGCATCCTTTCATATTCAGACCACTTAAGAAAATAGGCATAGCAGGGACATTTCTTAAACTGATAGAGGCCATCTACAGCAAACCCACAGCCAATATCATATTGAATGATGTAAAATTGAAAACATTTCCACTCAGATCAGGAACAAGGCAAGGATGCCCACTATCTCCACTGCTATTCAACATAGTAATGGAGGTCTAAGCCATTGCAATCAGGCAACAGAAGGCAATCAAGGGTATCCAAATAGGATCAAAGGAGATCAACGCTCACTCTTTGAGGATGATATGATCCTATACCTGGAAAATCCCGGGGATACAACTACAAAACTTTTAGAAGATCAAGGAAAACAGCAGTGTCTCAGGATACAAAATCAATACTTACAAGACAGTAGCTTTTATACATTCCAACAATAGTCAAGCTGAAAATATAGTCAAGGACTCTACTCCTTTTACAGTAGTTTCAAAGAAGATCAAATATCTGGGAATTTACCTAATGAAGGATGTGAAAGTTCTCTATAAAGAGAACTATGAAGCTCTGAGTAAAGAAATAGCTGAAGATGTTAACAAATGGAAAAACATGCCACAATCAGAATTGTTACAATGTCCATACTACCCAAAGAAATCTATAGATTTAATGCAATTCCTATTAAAGCACCATTGTCATACTTAAAGTATGACATACTTTAAAAGAGGCTGAAAAAATAGTGCTTTGTTTTATATGGAATCATAAAAAATCTTGAATAGCCAAGACATTAATCAGAAATAAAAACAAATCAGGAGGTATTATGTTACCAGACTTCAGGCTATACTATAAATCTATAGTGATCAAAACAGCATGATGCTGGCACAAAAACAGAGGGGTAGATTTATGGAATAGAATAGAGAACCAAGTGATGAACCCAGCTACTTATCATCATTTGATCTTTGATAAGCCTAACAAAAATATTCAGTGGGGGAAAGACTCCCTATTTAACAATTGGTACTGGGTGAACTGGCTGGTAACCTGTAGAATCCTGAAACTGGACTCCCACTTTTCACCATTAACAAAAATTGATTTTCACTGGATAAAAGATTTAAACTTAAGACATGAAACTATAAAAATACTAGAAGAGTGTGCAGGGAAAACACTTGAAGAAATCAGCCTGGGAGAATATTTTATGAGGAGGAACTCCTGTGCAATTGAAGCAACACCAAATATCCATTACTGGGATCAAACTAAAAAGCTTTTGCCCAGCCAAGAGCACAGTAAGTAAAACAAACAACTTTCAGAATGAGAGATTTTTGCAGGTTATGCTTCTGACAAAGTTATGATAACTAGAATCCACAGAGAACTCAAACTAATCAATAAGAAAAGAACAAATAACCCCATTACTATGTGCGCAAGAGAGTTGAACAGAAACTTTTCTGATAAAGACAGGCTCATGGCCTACAAACACATGAAAAAATGCTCATCATTTTTAATCATGAGAGAAATGCAAATCAAAACCACTTTGAGACATCATCTAACTCCAGTAAGATTAGCCCATATCACAAAATCCCCAAACTACAGATGTTGGCACAGCTGCAGAGAGAAGGGAACACTTCTACACTGTTGGTGGGAATGCAAACTAATACAGCCTTTTTGGAAAGAAGTTTGGAGATTATTCAAGGAACTAAAAGTAGACCTACCATTTGATCCTGCAATTCCTCCTGTAGGTATATACCCAGTTGTTCAAAAATTATTTTACAACAAAGATATTTGTACCGGTATAGGTGAAAGGCATATATGCCTCTGGCCAAAAAAGCTGTTTGAGAGAGAGCAGTAAAAAGACTTTGTGCAGGCATATTTGTGAGAAACTGAGGCAGAATCCCATATGGCTGGGTTAGTTGTGGGCCTGAAAACCCCCTGACCTAAGATCGGCCTGGTTGGTTGAGGGCATAAACCCCCCCTGACTTAATGCCCACATGGGAGCAGAAGTTTGCAAACAAATTTCTGTATGCCCTAGAAGTTTCTTTATGCTTTGTTTAAAGATCGAAGAAACTGCCTCCAAATAGCGAGTTCAGTAGGACAAACTTTCAAACCATGTCTTTCCTCCATAGCTTCAGGCTTCATCAGATAAGAACAAAAGAAGTAATGGCTAACAATGTGTTCTCCATTAAGTTCTGTTAAACTGGATTATGTTGAAAGGGTTATGCTAAAACGTGTATGTTGGGTGGATTATCAGATTACTAGGGAGGAGCTACTCACCAGGTAGTTAGTCACAAGATGTTTAAATAGATTAACGAAGTCATTGATGTCCAATGTGCATATGCAGAGGGATTGTAATGAATATTAATGAGGTCATTGATGTATAGTGCACATGTGCAAAATTGACTATATAAACCAGGAGTAACATAATCAACTTGCCACTCACCATGAGAGAGCAGTGGTCCCTGGCTGTATAGGCCAGGAGGATAAATAAAGTAACTGATCATTTTGCCTGAGTGAGCAAATGGTCACCTTTATTTAAAATACAATTTCAATAAGCGTGCTTATTCTCCTCAACATCACTTTTTGGTGAGACCCTAATGGCAACACATCGGAATATTTATGTAGTCCAATTCATAATAGCTAAGACATGGAAAAAGCCCAAGTGCTCATTGACCCATGAATGGATTAATAAATTGTGGTATATGTACACCATGGAATACTATGCAGCCATAAAAAAGATGGAGACTTCACATCTTTTATGTTTACTTGGATGGAGCTGGAACATATTCTTCTTAGTAAAGTATCTCAAGAATGGGAAAAAAAGTATCCAATGTACTCAATACCACTACGAAATCAATATATAATCACCTACACATTCATATGAATGGTAAAACATAACTATAGTCCAGAAAGTAGAAGGGAAGATGAGAGTGAGGGGAAGAGGGGGGGCATGGGGGAGGAGGGAGGGTATTTGGTGGGACCTCACTTTATGTGCATGATGCAATGCTACATTTCAAAACTATTAAGAGTAGACTTGTGATTGATGTATTAGTTCAATGTAAGAATTTCACATTGTATATCAAATCAGTACACTGAAACCCATAAATGCATCAATGTACACAGTTACAATTTAATAAAAATAAATAAAGTAAGGCTCATGCCTATAATCCCAGCATTTTGCAAGGCCAAAGCAAGAGGATTGCTTGAGGCTAGGAGTTCAGGACAAACCTGGCATTATACTAAGACCCTGTCTCTACAAAATGTAAAATAAAATGCCAGGCACAGTAATCTATGTTGTAGTCCCTTCTACTTGGGAGGCTGAGATGGGAGGATTGCCTGAGCCCAGGCATTTGAGGTTGCAGTGAGCTGGGATTGTGCCAGCAGCCTGGGTGAAAGAGAAAGATCCTATCTGTAAAACAAAAAAAAAACAAAAAGTAATTATTAATTATATTTGAAGATTTTTATTCCAAAGGGCCTTCTACTATATCTGGAAACTCATTCCTAAGTCTTCAAGTTCTCTACTTTAAGGAGCATTTGTACTGTGATGGAGAAAGATTGAGATTTTTGGTAACACTATACTGTCTGATGAAAAAGAAAAAAATAAAAGTTTAAAAATCATTCAGGCCAGAGTTGAAGAATTGGTTGTGATTGATGTGTCATTAATTTATAGTTACTATTACAACCAAACCTACTGTGTTTCCCCAAAAATAAGACCTACCCTAAAAATAAGTCCTAGCAGGATTTCTATGCATTTGTTAAATATAAGCCTTACCCCATAATAAGACCTAGTGATGGGTGTGGCTATGTAGATATCTGCATAGCCACGCCATGCATTTCCGCACTGAGCGGTAAGGAAGACTGGAATACCTTTTATCTGTCATAGCTCCTTTCTCCCAGCCGCTCACACTTGTGTGGGTGTGCGTGTGGTAACTGCGGTCACAGGCATCCTATTGCGCATGTGCGAATGGCTAGAGGAAATGAGTTCATGCATCATTAGCGCCAGCCCCACCAACAAGGTTGGCTCCCCCGTCAGGTTCCAGAAGATGACTTAACTGTATCTGAATAAATGTAGATTGTTGTATTATATTTAATAAAAATAAGACCTCCCCTGAAAATAAGCCCTAGTGTGTCTTCTTAAGAAAAAATAAATATAAGACAGTGCCTTATTTTCAGGGAAACATGGTAGTTTTTTCTTCAAGTCTGGATTTGATTTCATAAACTCTGAAATCCACTAAGGCAACAGTAAAGTGGACTTAGTGGACGTTCATAGATTAAGCTTTGGATTTGATGGCGTACTTTTACTAATTTTTTCCTGGGTGTGTACAAATAGTAAACTTTAACTCATAACATGAGCAAAATTCATCAAGTACATAGTGAGAGTAGATTTGTTGCTACAGCTCAAAAGTGGTTCTTGCTAACGTGTACATTTTTTTCCTTTAAAATACCATGTTCAGGCTCGGTGCCTGTGGCTCAAGTGGCTAAGGCGCCAGCCACATTACACCTAAGGTGGCTAGTTCAAATCTAGCCTAGGCCTGCCAAAACAACAACAGCTGCAACCAAAAAATAGCCAGGCGTTGTGGCAGGTGCCTGTGGTCCCAGCTACTTGGGAGGCTGAGGTAGGAGACTCACTTGAGCCCAGGAGTTGGAGGTTGCTGTGAGCTGTGATGCCACAGCACTCTACCCAGGGGTACAGCTTGAGGCTCTGAATCAAAAAAAAAAAAAAATGCCATGTTCATCATTATGGGTGCAGTCACCCTGGTAATCCCAGCACTTGGGAGGTTGAGGCAGAAGGATCGCTTGATCCCGGGAATTAGAGTCTGCAGTAAGCTATGATGAGGTCAAGGGTGAGACTCAGTCTCAAAACACACAAACAAAACACCATGCTCATATTGGGGAAGCAACAAGTTAGATCATTTTTATATAAGTTTCTAAAGATTTCTGTAACACTGAAATTTATGTCCTCCTTGGGAAAGCTGTATTTATTAGTCATGAGATTGTTGTTTACGCAAAACTGCCAATTTTTATCATTTATTTTATTCCTGGGTGTTAATACATACCTAGTTTCTGAATGACTTCCATCACATATAGAAATTTAGATATTTTATTAAACCTGAATGTCCTTAATTCCATAAAGGTAATGTCAAAAAAATCGATAACATGTGTTACTGAACATTGGATATTTTGCATCTCACCAGAAAGGTGGTAGGTACCAACTGAGATACCAAGAAAAAGGGCTGAGGCTCTGATTATGGTGAGCAAATCCTTTTTTAAAAGCTGTAACAAGGGTGCCTCACTGCATGGTTTTTCAGTTAGCCCTAAAATAAAGTGAGTATTTTTTTTTTGTTTGTTTTTAGACTTTATCTACCAAGAGTTGAATAATCCCAAGTCAAAAACTTGGAACACTTACCAGCAGTACTTTGCAGTTGAAGTATGTTGGGGAAATAGGATATCCCATGTTCTTCAGTATATCTGGTTTAGCGTAGATCCCAATAGTTTAATGAATTTTTCCTGATTCCTGCTTCATATTTATGTCTTTGAAATCTATGTCCTTGTTGTTAAAAAATGTATTAAATATATACAAAATAAATATTTTTTCTTTGTTGAAACAATGTGTTTCACACAAAGTGTCTGCATTATATTTACATAAATTTGGAAAATGATACACAGGAATTCATTGGGTATCATTCTGAAGAATTTTGAATAGAGCTTTCATATCAACATAATAGATATATTTAAAATCTATTCCCCTATATCCACTGCTACATTTTTGGACAAATATTTATTCTCTGTTTTATTTCACAAAGCTGATTTCTTGTTTTTTACTTTACTTGATTTATAAACTGTTACCAAACAGATTGGCAGCAAAGACCAGGTTTTAAGCCATGTGGAGAGATGTTTCACACAAGTAGCCCCCCATCCTCTAAACACACTGTTCTCTTGTTCCAAGAACTACCCAGGTAACTTACGGGATAAGCTTCCTTTAATCACACCCAAGCATAGGAAGGAGGTTGGAAGGATCTTCGTAAATATGAAGGACAAAGAATCTTCAGCAACTTCTGCTTTCATGTAACATCATGAATCTAGTCAAAGAAATGTTGGTTCTTAGAGTGAACTAGATTTACTATTTTGAAATCCACCACCCTTCCTCACAACCACCGTCACCTAGACTTGGGGAAATGCTGTGAAGGAAGGTCACCTTTTCACTGTAAACATTAATTAGTCCTCAATCATCTGATTTCTTTTCTGAATGTATTTATCTTCGTTTGTACTTTAGGAGGTTTTTGTTTCTAGTCATTATCTTAAACATTGTTATTGTTATTAAATTTTAAGCCTTTTTAATTTTGTGGAAGGCAAAAAGTGGAAACAAATAAACACATGTGTTGTGTAGAAAAAATTAAAACAAAACAAAACAAAAACCATTAATTAGTCCTCTGTCCACAGGAAATCATGACTACTTTCTTTTTAGTATTGGGTACTGCTTTATTCTAAGAAGCTTCACTGCCATTCTATCTTTAGGCCAGGATTGTTCTTGAAAATAGTTCTATTTTGGCTTCTTGAAAGTCTCCTTATTTTGATGATTTTCCTTTGATTAGCAAGGCTCTCAATAATCTAGACCAAGGTGGACTCATTAAGAAATGAAAGACAACAAGTAATAAAACAAGTGTCTCTGCTAAAACACAATACATTCATTTTTGAAAAACATTGTGCTGGACTGAGAAAGACATGGTTGGGGGCAGAGTACCCAAGTTAAGCAACTTTGTATCCAGCACACTAACCACTTGGACCACTCAGGTCAGTAGCTTGGATGTCTGGAGGTTTCATCAGAAGCTTTTTGAGGAAATACCAAATATTTTGGGAAGGGCTGAGGGTGCCAACGTGGCACACACAGGAGTAGAGCTCCAAGCCCTGGTGACACAGGTGTTACCCTGCCAGGAGCCAAGAGCTCTGTAAGACTAATGGGCAGCCAGACTTCAGGTGGTTTTTATTTTTTTCTAAATATCGCAAAGTTTTCTGAGGATTCTGACAAAGAGAGAACTTTTATGCTATTTATACATTTTTCCAACAACCCAAGAGACTGGGATACCACAGCTCCCAATTATTAGAAGTTATCTGTTACTACCTTTGCTTTGATTAGAAGGAGAGAGTAACAAAAGCCCTGAACTGAAGATGATATGATTTTTATATTGACAGTAGCCAGTTAGTAAAAGAGCTGAGTCACTGTCACTGTTACCTGTCACTTACTCTAGTTAGACAGAGTAGTACAAGAATGTACAAATTCTGCACCAGCCTTACCTCAATCAAGTTTCTTTTAAAGCTAGTAGTTTTGTTGAAATAGGCTGATTCTTTTTTATGACTCAAGTTCTTTTCACTTCATAATCACCTACTTACTGCTTAAAAGTCAATGCTTTCCTTAGATAATAATAATAAAAAAAATGCTGTGGTGAGACACCCATGTGTCTCCCATGTGACACCCATCATGTGGTGCTTTAACTGGTCCAGATGGGAACAGAGATTATAAATCTATTGAAATTTTCATTTGCATCCTTTTTTACCTCCTATGTCTAAGCTTTGCCTGAAATGAACCTACAAATGAATCACACAAGGGATCATGAATGTTGGCAGAAGTTTGGGTAGAAATCCCCAAGAGTGAGTGGTGTGTGCTGAGCATATAGGCTCTGAAGCTGCTCTCAGAGCTGGACTGTCTAATACAGGAAAAGGCACAGCTGATTGCTTCCCTGACTATATTTAGGGGTCAAAATATTACTGGATGAAGAGGGTCTGGCTCCCTGTCACTGTCAGTCTATATGCAGAGATGGGGATAGGTCTACCCAACTTGTCAGAAGGCTAGGGATTTTGGAAAACAATGAGAGTAGCCTCTCCAAGACTGTTCTGTTCTATTTCTAAAACCACGGTTTTATATATAAAGGTTCAAAGCAAAAATCATGTTAACTCTTATTTTAAAAAATAATCAGCAAAACTCAATGACCTATCAACATTTCCAATTCAAAAAGTTAATTTCCCAAACCAATCCTCCTAAAGTACTCCAAGTAGGAATCTGTAGGGTGAGAACTAAATTTACCAAACAACAAGAAAGAGAGACAAGAGGTGAAGGTCACTAGGACCTGAACTGACCAGACCATCTGTGTCATGTCAGCCCTAGCCTGACTCCGTCTTACTCTCACGATAAGCACTCTCAAAATCATAGCATGCTGTTTATAGAATGCTCATCAGTAGGCCCCAAGTTCACATCTGTCAAGGTTTGTGACTTTCAAAGTCTTCATTATCTATTCTTTTCCAAACTATGTCATTTTTAAACTTTATGAATGTATGTACATTTTGAAGGCTTCCTTTTCCAATGAAAAGTCATTTTCTATAAATTGTTAGGCCAATTGTTTCTGATATTTACAACAGAATAAGATACTCATTAAATGGGCTTTTGAACAAATTTGAGAACTACATTTACTATTTATACAACTTACACTCAAAAGTTCCTCTGTTTAATCTGTGGTTTTAGATACATAAAACTTTCTCTTCACATCTAAGATTTTTATACTGGTCCTGCTGCAAATATTTTTGTTTACTTTTATCTATTGTATGGGAATGAATTCTTAATATTTTTACATGTAGGTAGTTTACAAAGAGTAAAAAATCACCAAGTTCATATTTTTACACCATTGCACAATCAATGTGATTATGTTCAGAAAATTCTAAGGGAAGGAAATTGCATATTTACTAATGGTTATGTGAAAGAGAGGCTATAAAAATGCAAAGCTACCACAGTGACATTGAAACATCAATGAAATATCAACATTCAGACAGGGGGATTAGCATTTCCATTGCTTTCCCAGCCTCCGAGGAAGGACTATTTTTGCTGCTAGACCATCAAATAGAATGGGTGCATCTGGGCTGGAGCCAGGTCTTGGTGTCCCATCCTATCTCTGTCATCTGTTACCTATGGTAGGTTACTCTGGGAAAGTAAGGTAGCCTGTTGTGCCTCAGTTTTCTCGTGGGTAAGATGGGGATTATGAGGTTGTGACTCAAGTAGGTTAAGGCACATAAAGTGTAGACCAGTACAGGACACAAAGTAAGCATTCACTGGGTGTTAGCTGTTCTTAGTTTCATGATAGTTATATTGCTAGAATTAAACTGGAGAAAAAAATATGCATATATGTAACAACTCAATTGTCTCCATCCACTCCACTCAGTATAATGATAAAGGTTCTAGACAAGGACATCGGGGATCCAGTCCAGACTTTGCCTTTTACTAGCCCTCTGACCTTACTATGTATCCTGAAATTTGGTTTCCTGTCACTAAAATGAGGGGTTGTGCAGGAAGCTCCCTGCCCCATTCACCTCTCACACTCTATGATCTTGCCCTAGTGGCTCACAAATCTCTAATAGTTTAGATATTGTTTAATATAATATTTCATGTTAATACAATACCAAGAAGAAATAAGTCATTTAGAATCCAGCTAAAGTAAAAGAATACTTTCAGGGATATTTCTGAAAGATTTGTTTTTGGTGAAATTTTGATCAACAAATTGCGGGAGACCTGGGACAAAGCCAAAGAAAACAATGGCGAGAGAATAGTGACATCAGCTCTTTTAGTGTTTGGCTTTGCTTGTTAGGAATTATTAGATGAAAAAAGGGGCATAGGAAGGAGGAGGAGGCAGACTCTTAAGAGAGGAGACAGTGGAAGGGGAGCAAGAGGAATAAAGTGCAACTTGTGTGTTATGTGTGGTTGTTAGCCCCTCTGATCTGCAGGGTCCCAGGGCCCGTGCTCTGTAATGTTAACTAAATAAATATTAATACTGCACACTTTCCCCTTGGGAAAATGAAGGGGACCACATGGGAAAAGATGTAATAATTTTTTTCAGCCCTATTATAAGTATTAGATGAATGAATCACAGAAATTGAAGATGAAAAAAGGCCCAGTTAACCCTGACGTCTACTACTATACCTTCAAATGGTTTGTCTGGTCTAGTTTTTAGTGACTCATGTTATAGGGAATTTACTACTTCCATTAAAGCTACTTTTCTAGTGGAGATTCATAGGTGCTAGGAACATTTGTCAAATTCCCTTTGCTTTGTCTAATTTTCTCATTTTTCTTATTGATTTCACTCAGTTAATTGCTTATCTTTACTGTCTTTAGATTATTCATTCATTTTTGTCCATCCTTTCTATTTCTTTTTATGTTCACTTAGCTTCTGTTTCTTTAGATGTTGATGGGAAGAAAACAACCACCAATTTTTGACTTGTAGATAGGTGAGCAGTGACCATTTGTTCCATCACCAAATTAACAACAGCAGCAGCAAAAAAGGCGTGAAGTGAATAATTCCTATGTTAGGTGTTGTGCTAAATACTTTTTATACATTACCTCCTTTATTAAGCACCTACTGTTTGTACAATCTTGGGAATAGAAGTTAAATATGATCCTGCAATTGTTGTCAAGGAGCTCACAATGGAGGGCGGGGAGGGGAGACGAAGATCCAAACAGATGATGTCAACAGAGCATTCCCCACATGGGCTGTCCTCCAGAGTCTGGAGGATGGGGGCCCACCCCAACAGTGAAGAGGAAGGGGCAGGGGCAAGGTCAGTGGCAGAGAGGGTGATATCCTAGATGAGATGGCCTCTAGGCTGAAACCTATTAGAGTTAACTGGGTTAAAAGGGGGTGTGGAGCAAGAAAGATAGTTAGAAGGAAACTACATAAAGTCTAGTGTTATAGGTTGAAAAGTATGAGAATTGTTGGGAGATGAGGAAGGCCAGGATTGAAATTGGAAAGCTTTATATTACCTGGTGGAAAGTTGGGACTTTGTTCTGGATGTTAAGCAGTGGAGTAACAAGTCTGTTGTGTGGAGAGGACATAGGAGCATGGACAGAGTGACTGTGGTGTTTGTCCTGCTGAGAGAGGATTAGTGTTGGAATTCCAGGATCATATTACCGCTTCTTGGTTGCAACATCTTTAAGGCCATCTGTCTCCCATGGTCCTAAGTAATTAGGAAATTACTCATCAAGTGTCTTCTGAATTTCTGAGTAGATTTTCCAGTTACCTTGATATGAAAAGTGGGTAGCAGGGGGACGTAGATATGCTGCAGGAGTGGAGTGACATCAAGTGGTGGTTCCTTATGACAGCTATCTAACCACTGGGGGGAAGGCTATTACATTAAGTGGTGGTTCCTTATTACAGCTATCTAACCATTGGGGGGAAAGCTAATGTGCTCCTAACCGCATATGTGGGAGAGAAATAAGAACTACCATTTACTGAACCTGTACCCTGTGCAAATCCCAGTGCCATGGGCATGAACATTCATTATATCTACAAGGTGGCAGCAGAGAGTTGACCTTCCAAGAGTTAGGCAATCCCAATGTCCCGGTCAACATAAAATGGGAAACAACCACTTGCAGAAGTGATTCTATCTAAGAGATGAGTTATTTATATTTTCCTCCCAGTCTAAAAGTAATAGATGATAAAAGAGGGTTAATACCTGAGGTCAGTTCTGGCTTGGGGTCTGTCATGTGGCAGTTGTTATCTGAACACTCACCTAGGGCAGGGAGGCCCACTGCTAGTGGGGCTCACTCACATAGCTGATATTTTGATCTGGCCATTGGTCCTTCCCTTGTGGCCTCTGAACAGGCCCTCATAGCCTTGTGGCCCTGAAAGCACTGGCCATGAAATGCCTGGCTTCCTCTAGAGAAAGAAATCCATGAGAAAGCCAGGAGAGGGGCAGTGCCTTTTACCCTGCCTAGGAAGCATATGGCAGCACTTGCATCACACTGCCTTCATTAGACATGAGTCTCTAAGTCTGATTCAAATCAAGGGAAGAAGGGAAGTATGCTCCACTTTTTGAAGAGAGGAGTTTCCAAAAATTTTGCCTGAGACTTTAAACCATCATACCGTGAACTTGAGTAATTTATTTAAAAATTTTGTACTCCAATTTCTCATCAGTAAAACATAAATAATACTAATATCTGCCTAATAGAGGTGCAAGAATAAAAGGAATTATCATAGAGACCTTAAAATAGTGCAGGGTATATGGTATGTGCTCAAAAAGTATTAATAATCATAATGCTGATTACTATGGTACTGTATTTTACTGTGTAAAACGTGCTCCCATGTATAATGTGCACACACATTTTGGGCCGGAACTTTTAGGAAAACCTTCCCTCAAGAAAGGGGCTAGCTGTCATCTGGGAGAGACACATCTGGGGAGGGCTATTTCTCCCCTGGTAAACATGTAGATTGCACCACCCTCCTGTAGCCATCTGCTCTGTTAAAGCTGCCCCTTCCCTTTCTTCCAGACCCTTTCCCTCCTCACCACATCTGGGGCTGTAGCTGAGATGGCCACAGGCATGGCTAGTGGGGTGGGAGTTTCTGAGGCTGCTTGACCTATGGGCAGCTGGGCAAGTCCCTGGGTCCCACACATGGCTCCTGGTCCCCTCCACATGGCCTGCCTTGCCAGCACCTGCACTCCCTGATTGTGGTGCTCAGTGAGGCTGCTCCAGCCCACTCCAGCCGGATCCTGTATCTTCCTACATTGAACTCTCATGCACCCAGCAGGAAGAGGCAGGAGAGCACAACAGTCCAAGGAGGCCCACCGGGTTCCCCTGCTCCCAAGCCCTCCTACCCATGTATAAGGTACATCCTTCTTCTTCCCTTAAAAATTTGGGCAAAAAGTATGCATTATACACAGCAAAATATGGTAAATATATTCTGGATCTCTTTGGTATGCAATGGCACTCATACAAAGGTGAGAAGAACAGATCCTGGTGTCAGTCACGGGTGTACTGTGAATTGATCATTTCTATACGCATCGGCATTATCCCCACACCCTCCTGTTGGGCTCTGATGAGACTGGATACTGTTTTGCCTGGGCTGGGGATCCAGGACAGGCAGCATTTATTCTTCTTTGTTACTAAGCCTCATTTTCTTTTCTCACCAAAGGAAGTGATCTGGGAAAGTGCCAGCCAGGGTATGTGACGTCTTTGTTCAGCATCAGGGAGATGAGAAAGACTTGAGGTCCTGCTATAGTCAGAGGTATGAATCTCCACCTGAACTCATTTTAGAAACCAATGTCTCTGACATAGGAAAGGGATTCAGGGCCAGAAATCACATTAGAATCTTCCACTTCAATTTCACCTCTGAGAATGAACAAATATTACAAGAATGTTCAAGAATCTTGCTACCAAATAGTTCAGAAATATATTGTCCTAGATTAATCAAGTGAATAACTATTTATTAGGTGCCTACTAAAGCACCTATTAGGTGCTTACTAAGAGTGAGCTACAACATTTCCCAAATTGCAAAAACCTTTCTAATAGCCAGGGAATAAATAGAATGTTAGCCCTTGTAGGATCTTAGAGGGATGAATCACTAATGCACTGTAGTCAAAATCCACAGTGATAATCCAAGAACATGTGTCAGGAAGTCAAATGAGGAGAGAGTTTTGAATTTTCATAAAAATTCATTGAGTCCAAAACAGACTCCAAAATCAATGCCTGCTTTTCTCAGGTAATAGCCCTCACACCAGTAAGTGCACTTTCAAAAAGAGAAGAGAAGATCCTTGATATAGTATTGGAATATCACAACTCCTGATATTTAATCAAATTAAATCTAAAAGTTCAGAACTTTGCTTTAGAACATACCCAGCAATGTATAATTGGTGCCATGGAAAACAAGACCATTGGAAGCATAAATGTCACCTTTAGCTATGCATACCCTGGCAGCTGACCCTTCCATGAAAGAAATGTCTCCTCTATTCAAAGGCATAATCTGAGCTGAAGTAATTTATAGATGTCAATATAACATGTAGCAATTACTGCTTCTGGTCAGGTAACCACATTGATTTGGAAGAAAGGGGAAAATAAACTGCATGGTTTCTCAATGTATTATACTTTCACCTGACTTAATAGAAGACTCAGCTTTAGGACAAATGTTTGGATGTTTCAAGTACTCTATTCTGTAGGGAGGTTTGAGGAGATCTGGACAGAGTGTTACCAAGTTATAGCACAATACTTTTTAGGCAAAATTTACCTTTCAAATTGGATTGGGAGCCATCTGATTTCCGCTTGTGTTTATCCATATGAAAGAATCCCATACAAGGAACCAGGCAGAGAAACAAAGATGCAGGCTAGTCTTTTCCTTGCACAAAAGTCTAAACAAGAAAAGGCAATGGCTCTCAGCACCATGCACAGAGGTATGGCTGTGAACCACAGGGACTTCTTTTCTTCTTGGAAAATGGCCTCAAATTAGTCTAGGACATTAGGTGAGCTGCTGCTAATGTAAGTAAAAAGTTCATTACCATATGCAACAGTGATCGCCACTGAGTCAAATAAACGGTTCGGAATTCTTTTTCCTCAAAGGGTCCCAAGTAGCCTCTAAATCTCTTTCTCAACTCCGCTTCCCCTCTCTTAACAATGTTTTGTAGTCAATGTGAGACTCTTTTCCTAAGAAAATAGATGCAGGTGAAGGACCTGGGGAAGGTTGTGGACAGGGGTGCAGAGGGGAGCTGTTCAGAGGGGTGCAGATGGGGAGGTGAGTGCTACCTGTCCACATAATACATGGGCACTTATTAGAGGATTGGAGGACTCTTTTTTGGCCAACATTAAATTAGGTGTAAGCATTCATCCCAATTCATTGGAACATACAAAATCAGTTGACAGGTTAGAGAACAGGGGTTTTAAAAAATTAACTTTCTTCCTTTGAAAATACGTAATGACTCTAGGCTGTAGAAAAAAAGTAGTAGCAAATAAGGGCTTTTTGTGGTAAGAGAGGCTAAGCAGCTGGAATAAAACTATTTCATATTTTAGACACAGTCTATGAAAGCTGAATAATGTTCTTACTTGGACTCACAGCTTCACATAAGGCAGGCTTTCATCACATAAAGAGCCACAACAAAGAATTTGGGGCTATTTTCTCTTTGTATTTATTTTCTAAGTCCAGTCCCTCCTGTTTCTTCTGTCTGGGTTTGAATTGCTGAAGTGGGCCCACAATATGTATGTACTAGACACATTGTTACCTCTCTCTTTCCAAAAGCACTTGACAGGGTCACCAGTCCAAAGTTCTCCCATGGAGTCTGGCTTAACTCTTTGAGTGACAAACATCCAAATATATCTTATGCTTATTTTTTTTAACTTTTTATAAAACTATATCATACATACAGAAAAGTTCATAGTTGCATTAATTATGTCTTTTCAGAATGACTCTGTTTGACCTTTATTATAGAAAGAGGTATTAGTAAAAGCTTGAATACTCATTTTCCTCATATTTTGAATGATGATCTTAGGAGTCTTACATATTTTTAAGTAACAAATAAGAATTCATTCTCTTGACTCTTAATTCCTGCAGGTGGAGACAAAGCCATATGATTCCACCCCACACTCTGTTAAATCTTTACATCTCAAATGAAAATACATATTATCACTGACAGGTGCATGGCAGCCATTGAGCTAGTGGGATGGCATTTTTAAAGAATTTGCTGATGATCAGCAGCACAAAACCCTGAATTTTTCAATTACAAATATTTTTCAATACTAATTGAATTTGTTTTAGTTTTATCCATTCCTAATGTCCTAAGTGAACAAAATACCATATTTTAAAATTAATTTTATTCTTCATTTTGCATTAAATTTTTAGAGTCAGAAATTGTGTCTCTTCTGTTTTATTTTTTTTAACTAATTAGTTAATTTCTTTGAGATTGAGTCTCTCTTTGTTGTCCAGTTAGAGTGTCATGCCATCAGCCTAACTCACAGAAACCTCAAACTCCTGGGTTCAAAAGATTCTCCTATCTCAGCCTCCCAAGTAGCTGGGACTACAGGTGCCCACCACAGTTCCCAGACGATTTTTCTATTTTTGGTAGAGACAGAGTCTTGCTTTTGCTCAGGTGAGTCTCAAACTCCTGGCCTCAAATGATCTTTCTACCTCAGCCTCCCAGAGTGCTAGGATTACAGGTGTGAACCACGGTACCCAGCTGTCTTTTCTATTTTAAATGATGCTACAGTTGGTAGTATTACTCATATGCATTGGAGATTGAAAAGGACAGTACTTCCCCAAGGCTTTTTGGACTGCAGACCAATATCTGGTCACTTGAGGTAAGTGACCAGATATTCGATACTATAAAATACAGTTCTTAATTCAAACTCTGACTCTACACAAGCAAATAACCCAGAGTCTGTCTCAGTTTAACCCCAGGACATCTACATTTATCTGTAGGTCTGGATCCTCTTTCAGCTATAAGCAGCCTTGTTGCCATTGCGACACAATGCAAGCCCAACTTCTGAGTTTCTTGAGGGTATTTTTGATTCCTCTTTTGTTGAAGGTCTTCTAATAAAAAGGTAACCTGAAGGCAAGAAAGATAATTTTTATTCTAGCCTAGAGGAGGTAGAAGCTGGACTGGAAGTGGCCTCAAACAACGTGGGCCCTGGGGAAGCTAGCTGGCTATAGACCACCTTGCCTTAGGGTGACTCGATCTGGTCACATAATAGTTCAATACAGGCCAAACATCAAATACATGTAAAGAAGGGATCCTGAGAAAGCTATCCATGAAAATCAGGCATTGGCTTCATGGTGAACCAAGAGCTCCCATTCATAGAACTATTAAGAAATATCTGTTTGTCTTACTAGGTTAGAGTATATCCCTCCTGACCTCATCTGCAAAGAATAGCTCAGGTGTAGGATCTCTAGGGGAATATCCTTTGAGGGCAAAGGCACAGCCTAGACAAGTATCTGTGAGCAATAAGTGGTGGAATCTTGAGAAAGTAGGGCTTTGGTTAGACAACAAAGAATTGGAGAAAACCACCAACTCCATTAGTTTGAATTGATACATAGTCTAAGATCTGCTGTCATTTTCAATCTCCACCTAGAAAGAAAAGAAGGTGGCTCTGGGGCTCCAGATCCATCCAAGTAGTGTTTACTGAACACTTATTCTGCACCAGGGACAACAAACAGTGGACACAGAAATGTATAAGACCAGAAGTTCACAGACTTCCAGGTCTAGTGCACAGTAGGCTGTTTACTGAGTTGGAAATAGTGGAAACTAAATAATGAGAGCTTTTAGTTTACTGTGAAGGAGTGAACAATTCCTGTGACTGTTGTCTGGAAGTTTTCAAGGAGATTTCTAACTCTTGATCTCTTAGATTGAAAGTAAAGGAAACGGGTTTGGATAAAAATGGTGTCCTCAACCAAGGTCCAGAGACAGGGAGAACAGTGCAGCCCTCCATAAGTTCCCTAAGAGAATAGAAAGAGAGGAACATCTGGGTTGGCTGAGGTAGCTATTGCAGGAGGCTGGTTTGGAAGTTTCCAGAGTCTGGGTGCTGGAGAGGTACCCTCAGGGGCAATCTGGTGGCCTAAGGAAGTGGCTGAGAAAATGAGTCCAACTGCTACCATGTTGAACTCAGATTCATTTGGTTGTGGGAATTCCTAGGTGAGTGATGTATCAGGCAAGAGTGAGTCAAATGTGCGGAACTTCCAGGGCCTGGGCAGGGATTGGATCAAAGACCCAGTTCAGGCCTTTGGCCTTGTTTGTGACCAAATGCAATGTGCTTCAGTTCCATCAGTACAATGGCTATAGCCTGACCAACAGAAAACCTCTTTGAACTGTCTAGAGTTCACCTAGCTCTGCCCTCAGTGGCGTCATGGTGGCTTTGCAGCAGCAATGAAAGTCACCAGAAGGAGTTCATCTGAGTCTCTGCTCCAGAAGGAAGGCTGGAAAGCTGGCAACTGCCTTTAGAATCTAGTAAACACTTGGGAATTCAGGGCTCTATCAGGGCATATAGTGGAGAGATGGGAAGACTAGAGGTAGAAGGCAAGAATGAAGGGAATTGGGTTTCCTATTATCTGACCATGTAAGAAATTTAGTATTTTACTTACATTCTTCACTGGTAAGTGTTACCTTTTCAGATTTAAAATGGATTTATCTCCACAGTCATTTTCTACTTACTACTCAGGAGTTCTATTATTCATGCAATAAATATTTTAAAGAGGTAACAATGTCTACTTACTCTTCAATTAAAAAGGAAAAATACGATTAGAGAATTTACTCAAACTTAGGTATATCTACCAATCCTTTTATTTTTGAATTCTTCCATGTGTTAAGTAGTTAGAATACTTAGAAGAAACTTTAGCTGGAACATTAACTTCACGCAACGTTTTTCTTTTCTTGCTATCTATCCTTTAAATCCTTCAGATTAGGAATTTTTTTTTTTTTTTCTTTGAGACAGAGTCTCACTATATTGCCCTCGGTAGAGTGTTGTGGCATCACAGCTCACAGCAACCTCAAACTCTTGGGCTTAAGTGATTATCTTGCCTCAGCCTCCCAAGTAGCTGGGACCACAGGTAACTGCTATAATGCTCAGCTATTTTTTGGTTATAGTTGTCATTGTTGTTTGGCAGGCCCAGGCTGAATTCGAACCTACCAGCTCTGGTATATGTGGCTGGTTCCTTAGCCGCTGAGCTACAGGTAGAGAGCCCAGATTAGGGATTGAAGCAAAAAGAGCCCTACTGCCTCCCAAATCAAAACAGGGAGAGAGTAGGGGTTAGAGGACTCGAAGGATGAAAGATTTTCCTCTTTGCTCAGCTTTGGGGAATGAAGGAAATGATCTATCGAAGTAGGGACAGACCTCAGTGCCCTGGGATACACACATGACGTGCTGTGCAGAGAGCAGGATGGTCCCAGTGAGCTGCAGTCAGGACGGAGCCCAGCAGTGCCTCAGTCACACAACCCCTGGTTCAGGAAATCCTGCATTCTGGCAGCAGGAAATGAAGGAGCATGCTGAAATCCTCAGGCCTGGGACAGATAGCTCACTGGTGGAGAAGGGTTAGCAAGGTTAGCAAAGGAAGCTATATGAATTCAAGTGAGAAGAGAGGAGGAAATTGGTTATCCACAGCAAGCAGGCTTGGAGACCACTCTGAAGGGAGATGTTTTCCTTTCCAGGAGATTACAGGAAGCTGGCCCAGACCTCTGCCACAGCAGGAATAGGCAGAGGAAGGAGTGGGAAGGCTGATAAAGAGGTTGGCTGGAACGTGGGCTCAGCCCATCTCAATCCACTGACCCACAGTGGAGGAAACACGGGAAGTATGTGCCTCTGGGTGACGGGACCCTGCAGAGTTTGTTGTAAGTGGGTGGGGAGTGGAGGGGAAAGGCAAAGTTGTTAGGGGTGGATGGTTTAGGAATCTCATTTCTACAAAATGACCACCCCAGTAGGGTGAACAGTGTTGAAACAAGCTTTACAGAGAGAAAATGGTATTCAGATGGACACTTTTTTTAAGATTCAACTTTACCTATGCTAACCAGTTTGCTGAAAACATTTCAAATTGTATATGAAAACACCACACTTTGCCCAATGATTGCATTAATGTACACAGCTATCATTTAATAAAAAAAAAGATTCAACTTTACAACAGTGGCATTTCAGACAAAAAATGAAACTGAGAATCCTTTTTTAAAGTATTTCTAAGAGGACCTGCTCTGTGATATTAATTCATATAGGCTTGCTGATTTGAGGTCTCCAGATTCCAGAGGGTGCTGGATTTTAAGCCCCACAACACTATTACTTTATTGCTGGAATTCAGCAGAACTGTTTTTACTTGTTGATTGACTGAATCTTTAACCTGCTAATATTCTACCATGCATATGGATAAAAAGGAAACCGACTGAACTGTGTTCCATTCATAATTCAACAACTGTGCATTCCTAAGAAGTCATTTCATCAAAATGCTTGAGGCCAGAGGCACTTAACATTATTAATTACGTTACATGCCCTTAGAGGTTGCTTACTGGAAAGTAGTTAGAGAAATTTACAGATGGGAAATGGAAGGCACCACAAGTCTGCTGGTTCTCTGCCCATGTTTTTTTTCAAAGGTAGGAAATGTCCTTTTTCACTGTGAGATTGGCTCACCATGCTGTGAACTGTAACGTAGAGACTAGGTCAAGGTTCAGAGGAGTGTGCTGAACAAGTGTGTGGGTGGTGACTGCACAAAGGGCCAGTTCCAGGCAAGGTGGTCACATTTGGTTTCAACAAAGTACTCTCAATCACCTATCAGGAAGATGGGGTTAATTAGGTAGGAAGATGTGTGTGTGTGTGTAAACTGATGTTAGCAGAACATTTAACTGGATTCTGTATCAATGATGTCTCTGTGTGTGTAAACTGATGTTAGCAGAACATTTAACTGGATTCTGTATCAATGATGTCTCTGTGTGTGTGTGCCTAATTCCCACAACCTTATGAAATGAGAATTAAGTGCTTCATTTTACAGATGAGAAACCTCCATTTAAGTAACCGAACCTAGTAACAAAGAATTTTTAAGGGTTATAGTAAGGTTTAGAGCAAATATCTGACTTTCATACTTCTGCTCTTTAAAAATAATCCACTCTAATTATTCAGTATTAACCATTCACAAACACACATGCACTCATACACTCAAAGTTGCCTCTCTGTATCCAGTGGTTCCACATTCACAGATTCAACCAACTAATGATTGAAAATATTGGAGGAAAAATAATAAGAAAGGACAATACAGCAAAAAAATATACAAATACAAAACAATACAGTATAACGACTATTTACATAGATTTAAAATATACCAGAGAATTTGTGTAGTCCTCATTTCATATAGGAGACTTGACCATTTGTGGATTTTTGTACTCGCGAGAGGAGGGCCCTGGGACCAATCCCCCATGATACTGAAGGACAAATGTATACATTTCATTCTATTTTCTTGAAAAAAAAAATGGAGCTGACAGACAATACACAGCAATGCTTCAATTGGAATTTTAGTCACTTAGGATATAGGTATGAAGAAAAGATATTTTGGGTAGAATTTTCCCAAAGTGTCACATGTCAAGCTTTCCCTGGGTGACAATGTTACCATTGTAAAATAATCAACTACCTGACTGCCCTTTCTCTTCTTCACACATCCCCCACCACATGGTAATTTGTATACAGTCCTGCATAAATCCTCATTTCTGCCCTCACTCTGGATACTCAGGAAAGTAGTTGGTTGAAAGCAGGAAGCTACACTGTCAGCAACATTGTTTTTCAGTGTTAATATTTGCTAATGTCAAGCCACTCCAGGGGCCATCATCTCATGCCTGTGCAGGACCTTGTGCTTCTGGGACCATTCCAGCTGTAGGAAGTCCTATTGTCTAGGAAAATTCCACCCCCAGGCCTGGCTTGTGGAAACGTGAGCAGATGGCTTTGTTGTCTGCTCCTGTCTACTCTGTAACTCTCCATTTGATGGAAGTGCTATGAGATGTAAACCAAAATGGAAATGCAGTTTACTCTTTGGAATAACAAAGATAACAATATGCATGCTCAACATGTCTGGTTGCTGCAAGGGTTAAATGAGTGAACAGATGTTGCACGAACCAAAGAAGTGTTAGTTATTACCCTTATTTTATTGATTTTCTTGTCTCAAATGTGTGTGACTTTCTCAAAGACTTTAATTTTCACAGATTGTTAAAAGGTAAGATGTTAAAAGGTAAGATGTCCTGCACAAAAGTAGGCCCTAAAGATCCATTTATTGAAGTGCTTTTTGTCCTGTACTTGTAAACATCACTGTTCTTTGTGTTTTCATGAAGTTGCTTACTTCAATTAGCAAAGACAGCAGTAGACAGGGGGTGATTAAGATATCCTCATTGGGGGTTGATGGTTTTAAAACTTACTTATGACTAGGTTAACAACATGCACACTGTAAAAAATTCAAAAAGTACAAGAAGATAGATAGTGAAAATTAAGTCCCTCTGGCCCTGGACCTTAGCCATCACTTTCTCTTCCCAGTGGGCAATCCCTGTGGCCCAATTCCTGAGTATATTTTAGAGATTGTTTCTGATCCATTTATGCATCATATGCACCCACGCTACGCACACTTATTTAAAACAAAGGATAGAATACTGCGCACAGTGCTCTCTTCCTTTCTATGCTCAGTGGTGTAGTTTGCATACCCTTCTATTGCTGAAATAAATAATATAGCCCTGATTTTTTAAAATAACCATGTCGTACTCCAGAGGATGGATTGACTCTAATGTATAACTCAATCTTTAATGGTTATCTTAATTTTGTTATTAAAATTAATACCAGAATGATATCCCTGATCTTTATTGTAATTTTTATTTACTTAAGTATTAAATATTTTATCTGAGGATTTATAATTAATATTTTATCCACAGATAAAAATATTTCTAATAGTGAGGTAGGGATTCAACTTTACGTTTTGTTTTTTGGCCAGGGCTGGGTTTGAACCCACCACCTCTGGCATATGGGGCCCACGCCCTACCCTTTTGAGCCACAGGCACCATCCCAACTTTATGTTTTAACTAGGTATGATGTGTTGAATAATCTATGTTTTCCCCAATGACTTGAAGTATACTTTTATCATATACTAAATTCTCCCAGGTGTTTAGGGAGCAAGGCATAGTATTTGAGGGTGTGGGCTCTGGATTTGAAGCTTAGCTCTTCCACTTACTAGTGGCATAAACTTGAATGAATTATTTAATTTTTTTGCCTCAACTCCCTCATCCAACAAATGAGCATAAAAATATTAACAATGCCACAGAATTGTTGATAATATAAATGCATGATAAAAATTGTGTAAAAAGTTTTAGTGTTGTTTGGTTTATAAAACTCTAAGTAAATTAGTTACTATTATTTTTCTATTTGCATTATTCTGGATTTTGTAGCATTTTTTCCACTGATCTTTCTACTCATCATGGATCTGGTGTCTACCGATTTATGAATTATTTAATGTAACTTACTAGTTATGTCATAGTATCCCATAAATTCTGCTTTTCTCATTATGTTTATGTTTCAGCAATTTCCTCTGTATGTTCTCATGAACTAAGAATCATCTCTTGTAGTTAAAAAAAATATATTGTGTGCAGTTTTGTTGGGAAAAAATTAAATTAAAATATATTAAGGAGAACTAATATCTTTATAATATTGTCTTCTTATTTAGGATTGGACTGTATATTCATCTTTTAAAGTCCTTGTGCCCATCAGCATAATTTTAAAGTTTATATTAGGTTTATTCTTTAAACTATCCATTCTAGGTAATTTTTGTTAGGTTGTTGGTTATAATATATACTACCTAAAGCCTATTAACTTTTTTACCCAGATTTTCTTCTGAATTCTCCTTATTATTTTTATTTGTGATATACTTTAAAGTTTTTTTTTTTTTTTTTCACTGACTCTTTGCTCAGGTCTTTATTCAAAATAAACTGTCCAAAATGATTTGACGTTTATGGAATAAACATTAAAAGAGTTTATACAGTAGGCTTCTTTTCTTCTGTGGTAGGTTTCTTTTCTGCTGGCTTCTTTTCAGCTGCTGGTGTCTTGGTAGAGGCAGCCTTTTTTCCTACCAGAGGCTTTTTCTGCTTTTTAACTCCAACAGGTTTTTTCCCCTTCTTCATTGCTACAGGCTTCTTGCCTGCAACCCCCTTCTCATCTGACTTGTTCTGTAGTCTTGCAGCTGCCTTATCCACCCGGAGTTTGTTGATTCCTGGCCTGGTGAAGAATGGTATTCCGGTGCATGGTCTTTGCATATGGGTTTAGCTTCAACGTGATTCTCAGGTTTTTCAGTGGATTCTTCTTCAGGACTCTGCGATGAATCTTTTTGTGTGGTGCACGAAGAGCTCTTTGGATCTCTGGGCTTTTCATGATTCGGCTAAAGTCTATGTTCATCATCTTGTGCACAGGAAGGTTGTAGTTACTCTTAAGGGAAGCAGCTTTACGCCAAGTGCCATACAGTTCATCTAACTTCCGGAAAGCACTTTCAGTCCAAATGCAGAAACGTCCACCAGGAGCAAGTTTCAAAATGTTCAGCTTGCTTACATTAAGCAGAGTAATTCCAGGGATGTTCCTGGAAGCCTTGATGATACCATTGTCCTCATTATAGATGATGCAGGGTCCCTTGCATTGGATACGATGATGGTTTCTCATTTTGCCCTTACTGGCCCTCATTCGCTGAGAGGCATAGACCTTTTCAATATCATTCCAGGCCTTAAGTTTCTTAAGAAGTAGAACAGCCTCCTTGGTCTTCTTGTAGCCTTCAACTTTATCTTCAACCACCAACGGAAGTTCAGGAACTTCCTCAATTCAATGACCTTTAGACATGACCAGTGCTGGTAAAGCTGAGGCAGCCAGGACAAAGCAGATGGTGTATTGCTTTTGGGTTGTGTTCACTCTGTGGTACCAGTGACGCCAGGTTTTTGTTGGTGCAAACATGCGGCCTCCACGACACATGTTTCCAAAAGCACCCTGGCCAGAATGGTGAGTCCCACCACCTGGAACTCTGGGAATCCTTGCCACAGCTCTGCCAGTACCCCATGACTCAGCACTGGTCTGGTGACCTGCTAATTCACTGACAGCATATGGCTGTCTGTTGTTTTTACGCAAGTTGGTGTGAACAAAGTTCACAATATCTGGTCAAATGGGAGCCTTGAAGACAGCAGGCAAAGTGACATTTTTGCCAGATGACTCCCCCTTTTCAGAGTACACTGTTATCAGTGCACAGGCACAAGCCATGTCGGGGAGAGGGAGAGATATACTTTAAAGTTGATGAGTTTTAAAGGTAAATGTTACCTGTAAAACCAATTTTGCCTCTTTAAATGACATTTTTTTCTGTCACCTAACTGCATGAGGACCATTCCCTATAGAACAAATGAGGTTGCTGGCAGAGACCATGCTTTCTTGTTCAGATTTTAAAAACAATGTTTTCAATTACATTCCATTGGCAATAAACTGGTATACATTCACTCATAACATACAAACCTACATACACTCTTTCTATATATCTATATATAGACAGGTATAGATAATTTGTGATTCATGTTAAGAAGTAACTATTTTTAGTATTTAGTACTTAAACTTCTTTATCTAGAATGGACATTATATAACTAGCATATATGGAGATGATAGTGGGATTAATATGTTTATCCATAGAAATGCAATAATAGATTTCCTACTATTGAATGATCTGAGCATTATTGGTAAAAGAGTCTGTCAGCTGGTATTTTATTTAAAATTTTGCATTAGTGTTCACAAATGACTATGGTCTATGGGCTTATTTGCTGTGTCTTATATTTATGGAGTTTTTGTAGTTTATAAGAGATTTTACAGACTTCTATTTACGACAATATGGTAGATCATGTATCTAAAAACACTTTCTCATTATAGAACACATAAAAATGCCAAATAAAACAATACAAAGCTTTTAAATACATGATTAATAAGGTTCTCTTTTTTTGGTGTCATATTTGAAATTTTCTATTTTTGTTGGCAAGCACACATTATGTCTTTATTATCAAATTTATTTGCAGAGTTGAAGTATTCTCTGATGAAGAACTCAAAGTCTGTGTATCTATGATCATTTCCTATTATCTTTTTTATTTTGTATATTTCTGCTTATTATTTATTTTCTTTATTATGCTTGCAATTATCTACTCCCACTTTTATTAAAGTAGCTCTTAGACTTATTAACTCCATTACTTTTCTGTTTTGAAATTATTGATTTCAGTTTTCACATTTAGCAAATATTTTTGATTGATTTTATTTTGTCATTACTTTCTAATTTCTTTTTTTTTTTTATTGCTTGGGATTCATTTAGGATATACCTCCTTATCTCCTTTTTACTTCTCACTTCCACCTTTGCTTCAAATTACCTTGTTTCAGAGCCTAAGTCAAAAGGAGGGGTAGGGTAAAGCACAAACAGAGAGAAATAAGAGGAAAAGAAGGAAAGAAGGAAAGAGAAGAAAGGAGGAAAAGAAAAAGAAAAAAGGGAACTGGGATGAAAGAATAGAATTAAAGAACAGAGGAAAGTCAGGACAGGAAGAAAGAATGAGAATGATAGAAGAAATGGTATTGATTGATATGGTGTTAAGGCCATGACAGTAATTCAAAGATTTTTGAGGTGCTGGTTTGGGTGGGTTCCTTGAAATCAGGAGTTCATTATCAGCCCAAGCAAAGTCAAACTCTTCCCCTGCCCAAACTAGGACAGGAATAAAGGAGCAAAGACAGAAAGCAAGAAGGAAAAAAATAAATAAAAATGAAAAAGAAATAGAAAAATTCTTTAGTATGGAGTTGTCAATACCATCTTCCTAGGGCCAATGGTAGAAGGACTCCCAGACCATGATCTCTTAGTCTCCTTGAGTTCCTTGAGTTCCTTAGTCTCCTTGAGTCTCCTACTGCCATATTATCCCCACAAGACCACAGTCATGCCACACCAGCACTAAGCAAAAAAAAAAAAAAAGAAGAGATGAAAAAGAAAAGAAAAAAATAAGAATAGATAAAGAAAATTAAAAATGCAGTTGTATCAAATAAAGGAAAGAGAGGGAAAAGGAAAAAGGAAAGAAAGAAGACCAAAAAAAGGAGGCAATAGCTTAGCTGTTGCACAAGCAATTTATGTGGGATAATGAAAGTAGAAGAGTCTCTATTAAAAGAGAGAATGAAGATGAGTGAAATAGAGAGATAAAATAAATGAGGCTAAAATACCATTACCAAAAATATAGGAGGCCTTGCTCTTGATAAAGATAAAAAGGGAAGTTATGGATAGAACCAACCAAACAAATTAGCAAAAACAGTACACAACAAAACAAAAAATGCTCAAATAGCCAAAAACGGCAGCAACCTCAGCAACATAGAGGAGAAAAACAATGAAAATAAAGTAAAAACATTTAAAAAATAAATATAATTACTAAAAAAAATTACATGTATACATATACTATATATATATACACACATACATTACATATATATATATATATACACACACATATATATATGGGTACCAACATTAATAGGAACATATATGTTGCAATATGTCACTGGGAAACCAAGTGGCACTGTGTTTTTTTTAGGAGACAGAACACAGTGGGCAACCTCTGTGGTTCCTATTCCTAATTTACTTACTTTTGGTGATCTCCTGATTGTTTCCTCAGCATTCATGCCCCATAGGGTTGGGATCTTAAAGCTCTCCAGAACCTCTTAGGGACAAGTCTCACAGTACCCCATGACCAAAGTTCCCATGGGGTGTGCAAGTCCCTCAGCCTGTCCCGAGAATAGAGTTCTGATCCCAGAAGGAGGAATTAAGACAGCAATGCTTTAGGCCCCTGCTAAGATCTTCTCATGACCTTCCCACAATGATAGACCCCTGGCTGCTGAGGCCTTCCCAATATGGCTCTCTTGCCAGTTACCAAACTGAGGTCAAAACCACTCCAACAAGTATTCAAATCTGGTTGCTGTATACTGTTCAAGTCCACCCACTCTTCCAAACTTTCCACTCAATGCATAGCTTCCCTCCCCAAAACTGAAAACTCTGGAAAGGCTTCCTCTTGCCCCAGACCTCTGTAGGGGGGGCAGCCAATCCTGGGGTTGCAATCACTTGCCTAATGCATCAGATTTCTACCTCTCTGAATCACATGCTGTATCCAACCCACCACCTCCTCACTATGCTCCCTGAGCTCTGATCCTTCTGGTCACTCACCTGAATGATCCTTCTAGTCTTCCATCTTGTTCTGCCCCCCACTTTCTAATTTCTTGAGTTAATTTTTTCCAACATTTTACTATAAAAAATTTCATAGCCTGAAGTTACTTGCATATATAATAACACCTAATATCAGATATGTGTGGCCCTCACTGGGCCAGCTGTTTGCTACAATCCTTCTGACCCTCCACCCAACCCCCCCCCCAGAGCAAACTGAATTTAGTATGTGGTATACTGATATCCCTAGAAAGACAATAAGCTGAGTTATAACAGAAGGAATTCTTAAACAAGTAACAAAAAAAAAATCATTAACAACAATGTTGCAATAAATACAAACATGTGTCTTTTTATATTTTCAATAATAATTAGAAATTTTCAATGTGGAAATAATATATATTATTATACACTATATATTACTTATATAGTGTTTACCATATGCCAGACAATTATGCTGTACAAATATCACAATATTTAATCTTCATTAACACCATGATATGGGTTTTATTATTCCTGTTTTACAGACAGTAAAGCAAAATCCCAGAGAGATTAAATAAGTGGTCTAAGGTCATTCAGGTGGTGGATTGTTAACTGGAATTTTAGCCTGACCAATCTAATTTCAGAACCTGTCCCCAAAATGTTACATAATGCAGCATGAGAATAGAAAATAATGAAAACTAAACCTTATTCTCTGCTGGCCACTCTACTATGCACTTACAAATATTAGCTTAATTAAGCTTCAGAACAATCCTACAATGTAGACTGTGTTTTTCTCTTGCTTCACAGATGAGGAAATGGAGGTAGAACAAAAAACAAGATGGTTATCAAGCCAAGAATTTGACATGAATTATGTCTAAATCTTCAGAGCTTAGAAGAGTGCCTAGTATGTGAAAAGTGTTCAATAAAATACACACATATATTTATATATATAATACATTGTATATACTTCATAACACTATATATGTGACATAGTATACATATCTTATGTATAAAATATATGTTTAAATAAAGAATGATTTATATGAAAAAAATTTTAAACATACAATGAAGTCAAACACATAGATTTATTCATCTCATAAATTCTCCCAATAACATTTTATTTATACTAATTTTGTATGCAACATTTATCTTCCATCTCTTTATCCAGAAATCCATCTGACTTTGTTGACCCATTTCAAAATAAATTAAAGAAATCAGGTTACTTCTCCAAACTATACACTTGAACCTTAAACAACAGAGGGGTTACTGACATCAACCCTTCCCCCACAGCCTTGTACAATAAAAAGTATAACATTTGATTCCCCAAAACTTAACTACTAATCACCTACTTTTGATAGGAAGCCTTACGATAAAATAAACAGTCAACACATATTTTGTATATTTTATATGTTATATGCTGTGTTCTTACAATAAAGCCAGAAAGAAAATGTTATTAAGAAAAATGTAAGGAAGAGAAGATATATTTACTACATATTAAATGCAAGTAGATCATCATGAAGTTCTTCATCCTCATAGTCTTTTATATTGAGTCAGCTGAGAAGGATGAGGAAGAGAAGGGGTGGTTTATGCTGTCACAGGGGTGGCAGAAGCATAGGAAAATCTGTGATAATAAGTGGATCTGCTCAGTTCAAACCCACATTGTTCAAGGGTCATGTGCACATATTACAGATATTATTGTTAAACATTTGCTACGATTTTTCTTTTTGATGTGAGATTTACATACAATGAAAGGCACGCATCTTAAATTTATATTTGTTGATTTTTGGCAAATATGTACATTGGGTGTAACTAAAACGCTATCATAATCCCAGAAATTTCTCTCATGCCCTGCTAATCAATCACCATCCCCCACCTCACCCAGAGACAAACACTATTCTGATTTTTTTCAACCATCATAGTTTTCCTGTTTTAGAAACTCCTACAACTGTAGCTGTAGAGTTGTGTTCTCATTTGTGTGAGGTTTCTTTCACAACATATTCCTGAGGTTGATCCTGGTTAACAGATGTAGCAGTAGTTCATTCCCTGTTGTTGCTTAGTAGTATTCCACTGGGTAAATCTGTCATAGTTTGCTTACAAATACTTCCATTTTAATGGACACCTGAGCTTGCCTTAGTATGGGGCTATTATGAGGAAAGCTACTGTGAACATTGTTGTCTAAGTCTTTCTGGGAACACAAATTTTCCTCTTTCCAAGGTAATCACATAATAGTAGTCTGCTGGGTTATAGGCTAAGTGTATGTGTAGTTTCACAGGACACTGCCAGAACTAGTTCCACAGAAGATGTACCACTTTACATTCCCACAAGTATCATATGAGATATCAGTTGTCCTATATCCTTACCAACTTTCAGTATGAATAATGTTTTTAATTTTCTTCTTCCTGGTAAGAAATACTTTTATCTCATTTTAATTTTAGTTTACATTTTCCTGATGACTAATGATGCTGAGGACTTTTTTTTATATGTTTACTAGTCATTTTTCAGTAAGGCATATGCTCAAATATTTTGTCTATTTTTACTTTCTCTCAATAATTTTCCATAATTTTGATTGTAGAGAGGACTTACATGACTCTTAGTAAACTTATTCCTAAGTATTTTACTTTTCTTAGGCATTATTGTGATCATGTATTCTGATAAAATAGTTTATAATCTTGTTAGCTCTTGGTAGTGGTAATTTTATAGATTTGTTAGCACTTTATACAAATTAATGCCATCTGCAAATATAAGTTTTTATCTACCTTTTTGATATTGTGAATTAAATTATGATACACTAGTAGGCATCCTTATGGTGTCCCCAATCTGATGGGAAAATGTTTCAAAATCTCCCATTTAGGTTTGATATTAGCCATAGGTTTTTGGTAAACATTATTAACTAGATTGAGGGCTTGAGGAAGTTATCCTCTAAGGTCTTAGTTTGATGAGGGTCACTTTGCTTATTTGTTCTCTTTGCTTAAAATTCAGTGGATGTTAAATTTTGTCCAGTGTTTTATTTTTATTTTTGAGTTTAAAAAATCATGTGTTTATTAATTATCAAATCTTAAATCAATATTACAGTTTGGCAATAAACTGTACTTTGTTTTCATAATAATGTATTATGTACTGCAAAACTTCATTTGTTGACATTTTATTAAGTGTTTTTGCATCTATGTTCAGGAGAGATGTTAAATGATTATTTTTAATCTTCTTTTAAAATTATACATGTTTGGGGGCAGAGGCAAGATGGCCAGCTTTCCACAGAGGCTCCTGTCCAGAAAGAGAGTTAAAGGACAGAAATTTAGCAAGTAAGTTGATGGTTTGGAGCTGAGATAAGAGAGAAGGTTGAAGAATGCACATTAACCCTGCTGAGGCAAGCTGTGACCCCATGGATACAAACAAAAGGTACAAAATCCATTGCCAAGCGGACGGGAGTCCCCTCCCCCATGAGAATGACTCACAGTATACTTTCTACAAACAAGCAAGCAGAGTTCAAATGTCCTTCCATTTTATTCCATGGGAGAGACCCTCTAAAAACCAAACCTCCTTCCCCTACTAGGGTGCCATGGCACTCTCCTGCCAGGCATAAAACTGTATATTTCTCTACTTGCAATTCTGAACTTCCAGCACTCCCTCCACTCTCATCCCAAGGTCTGGAAGACTGTCCCCCAAGGAGTCCAGATTCTTGGGCATTTTCTCGAGAGGTGTAGACAATGCATGTGTTATTGCATGTCTGTGCTGATTCTGCAGCACAGGGGTAAGCATAAAATGGTGAATGTGTGGGAAAGTGAGAGGCAGTGCCCCCCAGCACAGAGCAGCAATGGCAGCAGTGGGAACAATAGGTCTCATACTCCTGGGGATATTTTGGAAGGACACTCCCTGTCTCTCTGGGCAACCAGAGAAAGCCGGGCATCTTCTCTGGTGGCAGACACTGGCAGAATAGATCTAGGACAGTAACTCAGACCCCATGAGTAAAAGGTATGCCTGAGATGGTACCAGCCTGGGCAGAGCACAGAGGGACAGAGTATTGCAGATGCAGGCACAGAGATGGCATACTCCTAGGGCGGGGCTGAGCCAGGACTGCTTTAGTGAGCCTGAGAAACACCTGGCCCTCGGGGGGTCATAGCTGAGACAAAATCAGGTGGGCCAAGGCTGGAACTCCGAGCCACATGTGAGCTCTAACTGACCCACCCCAACACAGACTGCAGGGGAAATAGAAACACTAGCTCTGGCAGTAGCACATTTGCAGTTTCTGTGAACTCAAAGAGTGCCTGGTCCATAGGGGAATATAGATAGGAAAGAATCACAAATTCTGTGCAAATATAAGTGTCAGCACATCAATCAGGGGTGGTGTTGGAACTGAGTGAACCGCTGAGCTTTGATTAACCACATGAGGTTGTCAGGCCTCAGCTTCCTCTGCTGGATGGTGGCAGAGTATGGAGGCCTAGCTGAGGAGACATAAGATCTCTCTGTGACTCAGGCAGGCTCAACCCCTGGAGCATCTGCTTGTTGGAGATTGGAGGGAACTGTGTCACAGCCCTGTGCGGTTACCAGTGACTGGGTGTCACAGAGGTGCAAGGTGGAGAAGGAGGCATCAACCTTCCCAGACTAATTCATTTGCTGGGGGGGAGGGTCCTTATGACTCCACAGAGCACCAGAATGAGTCATACTTGAGCTGCCAGCAGACCCCTGCTATCTAGTTGCTGGAGACCTTTTGAACTCCCTTACTTGAGACAAGGTGTTGACTGGAACAATTGATTTGGATCTCTTGGACTGGACCAATCACCTGAGTACTATCCAGAGTGGTACCCTGAGTGTATAGTTGTGGGAAGGTTTGATTTTCCTTTTCCAATTGTTGCCCATGGGGGGGCAGGGTGACATAATTGTTGGCATTGCTCCACAGCTAATAATTAAACCCAGAGTAACTCATTCACTAGGGTGGGACAGAGACCAGCTGAAAACAAGACAGACCCACTTAGCTGCACAACACCAAGCAAGTCCCCAGTGTCTCAGGCTGTAGCACTGTACAGGTCCTTTGCAAAGCACTAGGGGAAAAGGTATCAGACATCAGTCACAGGTCTCGGGCAAAGGGCTGGTTAATCACTACTCCAGGAGCCCCCTGACCCAACTTCACCTTATCTGCTCATCTACGGTGTAAAATAATCATGGGGTGGAATCAGTGGAAAAAATCCAGTAACATGAATAACCAGAGTAGATCAACTCTCCCAAGGAATGATATGGCAGAAACAACTGAAGATCCCATTCATAGACAAATGGCTGAGATGTCAGAAATCAAATTCAGAGTTTGGATTGCAAATAAGATTAATAGAATGGAGGTAAAGTTGGAATTAGAACTTCAAGGAGCGATTCAAAAGTTGTCTCAAGAATTCAATGAATTCAAAGACAAAATCACCAAAGATTTTGACACATTGAGGCAAGAATTTGCAGCCCTCACAGATCTGCTAACTACAGTAGAATCCCTCAGTAACAGAATGGAACAAGCAGAGAAAAGGATTTCTGACATTGTAGACAAAGCTTTTGAATGCTCCCAAGCACTCAAAGATGAAGAGAAATGGAGAACAAAAATGGGAGACCTCTGGGATAATTCGAAAAAAACTAATATTCACCTTATAGGAATCCCTGAAGGTGACAAATTTGCTTTGCAAAACGTAGAGGCCCTTCTTCATGATATTATGAAGGAGAATTTTCCAGACATGCCAAGAGATTCTAAAATTCAGATAGCAGATATTTTCAGAACCCCGGCATGACTCAGCCAGAATAAGACAAACCCCAGATATATCATAATTAACTTCACTAAAGTTAATATGAAGGAGAAAATTCTGAAAGCAGCCAGGCATAAAAAAACTATAACCTACAAGGGGAAGAATATTAGAATGACTGCAGATCTCTCTGCTGAAAACTTTCAAGCAAGAAGAGGGTGGTCATCAACTTTTAGTCTCCCAAAACAAAATAACTCTCAACCCAGGATCCAGTATCCAGCTAAACTGAGTTTCAGTTATGATGGAGAAATTAAATACTTTAATGACATTCACATGTTGAAGTAATTTGCCATAACTAAACCAGCTCTCCAGGATATTCTCAGACCTATCCTCCATAATGACCAGCACAATCCTCCACCACAAAAGTAAACTCACTCAGAAACTTTTGATCAAATTCCAACTTCCACAGTGGTGAAAGGATTAAAAATGTCTGCTGGACTTTTTGAAAAACTCGCAAATTTAAGCCTAAAAATTATTCCAGGTTTATCAATAATCTCAACTAATGTGAATGTCTTAAATTGTCCTCTAAAGAGGTACAGGCTGGCTGACTGGATACAAAAACTCAGGCCAGATATCTTTGTATACAAGAATCTCATCTTACCTTAAAAGATAAATATAGACTCAGGGTGAAGAGATGGTCATCTATATTTCAGGCAAATGGCAATCAGAGAAAAGCAGGTGTTGCAATTCTATTCACAGATACAATAGTCTCTTTAAACCAACAAAACTAAGGAAAGATAAAGATGATCCCTTCAGATTTGTTAAGGGTAAAACTCAACATGATGAAATTTCAATTATTAATATTTATGCGCCAAAGCAGAATATGCCCCAATTTATAAGAGAGACTTTAATGGACATGAGCAACTTGATTTCCTCCAGCACCATAATTGTCAGAGATTTTCACACTCCTTTGGCAGTGTTGGATAGGTCCTCCAATAAGAAGGTAAGCAAAGAAACTTTAGACTTAACCATTCAACATTTGGATTTAACAGATATCTACAGAACATTTCATCCTAACAAAACTGAATACAAATTCTTCTCATCAGCCCATGGAACATCATCCAAAATAGATCACATCTTAGGTCACAAGTCTAACCTCAGCAAGTTTAAAAGAATAGAAATTATTCCTTGCATCTTCTCGGACCATCATGGAATAAAAGTTGAACTCAGTAACAATAGGAATCTGTATACTCATACAAAAACATGGAAGCTAAATAACCTTATCCTGAATGATAGATGGGTCATAGATGAGATTAAGAAAGAAATTACTTAATTTTTGGAACAAGATAATAATGAAGACATGAATTATCAGAACCTCTGGGATACCACAAAGGCAGTCCTAAGAGGGACATTTATAGCACTGCAAGCCTTCCTAAGAGAACAGAAAGAGAGGAAGTTAACAACTTAATGGGACATCTCAAACAACTGGAAAAGGAAGAACATTCCAATCCCAAATCCAGCAGAAGAAAAGAAATAACAAAATTATAGCAGAATTAAATGAAATTGAAAACAAAAGAATTATACAAGAGATCAATAAATCAAAAAGTTGTTTTTTTTTAAAAGGTCAATAAAATAGATGAACCTTTGTCTAACCTAACCAAGAAAAAAAGAGTAAAATCTCTAATTTCATCAATCAGAAATGGTAATGATGAAATAACACCAGACTCCTCAGAAATTAAAAAAGTCCTTAATCAATATTACAAGAAACTTTATTCTTAGAAATAGCAAAATCTAAAGGAAATAGACCAATACTTGGAAGCATGTCACCTTCCAAGACTTAGCCAGAATCAAGTGGAAATGTTGAACAGGCCTATATCAAGTTCTGAAATAGCATAAACTATACAAAATCTCACTAAAAAGAAAAGCATGGGACCAGATGGCTTCACATCAGAATTCTACCAAACCTTTAAAGACAAACTAGTACCTATATTACTCAACCTTTTCCAAAATATGGAAAAAGAAGGAATACTACCCAACACATTTTATGAAGCAAACATCACCTTCATCCTCAAACCAAGAAAAGATGCAACAAGAAAAGACAATTATAGACCAATATCACTAATGAATATTGATTCAAAAATATTCAACAAGATGCTAACAAACAGAATCTAGCAACACATCAACAAATTATACACCACGACCATGTGGGTTTTATCCAAGGGTCTCAAGGCTGGTTCAATATACATAAATCTATAAAAGTAATTCAACACATAAATAAATTAAAAAACAAAGACCATGGGATTCTCTCAATTGATGCAGAAAAAGCTTTTGATAACATCCAGCATCCATTTATGATCAGAACACTTAAGAAAATTGGTACAAAAGGGACATTTCTTAAACTGATAGAGGCCATCTATAGCAAACCCTCAGCCAATATTGTATTGAATGAAGTTAAATTGAAATCATTCCCACTCATATCAGGAACCAGGCAAGGTTGCCCACTGTCCCCACTGCTTTTTAACATTGTAATGGAAGTCTTAGCCATCACAATTAGGGAAGAAAAGGTGATCAAGTGTATCCATATAGGGTAAAAAGAGATCAAATTTTCACTCTTCACAGATTGTATGATTGTATATCTGAAAACACCAGAATTCTACTACAAATCTCTTAGAAATGATCAATGAATATAGCAGTTTCTTAGGTCACAAAATCAACACTCATATCGATAGCCTTTATATATACCAACAATAGCCAAGCTGAAAAAAAAGTTAAGGACTCTATTCCTTTCACAGTGGTGCCAAAGAAGATGAAATATTTGGAAGTTTACCTAACAAAGGATGTGAAAGATCTCTATAAAGAGAACTATGAAACTCTAAGAAAAGGAATAGCTGAAGATGTTAACAAATGGAAAAACATACCATGCTCATGGCTGGGAAGAATTAACATTGTTAAAATGTCCATACTACCCAAAGCAATGTAAATTTTAATGCAATCCCTATTAAAGCTCCATTGTCGTACTTTAAAGATCTTGAAAAATTAATACTTCATTTTATATGGAATCAGAAAAAACCTTGAATAGCAAGACATTACTCAGAAATAAAAACAAAGCAGGAGGAATCAAGCTACCAAACCTCAGACTATACCATAAATTGATAGTGATCAAAGCAGCATGGCACTGGCACAAAAACAGAGGTAGATATATGGAACAGAATAGAGAACCAAGAGATGAACCCAGCTACTTACCATTATCTGATGTTTGACAAACCAATTAAAAACATTGAGTGGGGAAAAGATTCCCTATTTAACAAATGGTGGTGGTGAACTGGCTAGCAAACTGTAAGAAGACTAAAAATGGATCCACACCTCTCACCATTAACTAAGATAGATTTTCAGTGGATTAAAGATTTAAACTTAAGACATAAAACCCTAAGAATACTAGAAGAAAGTACAGGGAAAACTCTTGAAGAAATCAGCCTGGGAGAATATTTCATAAGGAGGACCTCCCTGGGCAATTGAAGCAGCATCAAAAATGCACTACTGGGACCTGATCAAACTAAAAAGCTTCTGCACAGCCAAGAATACAGTAAATAAAGCAAGCAGACAGCCCTCAGAGTTGGAGAAGATATTTGCAAGGTCTCCAATAAAGGTTTAATAACCAGAATCCGCAGAGAACTCAAATGTATTAGCAAGAAAAGAACAAGTGGTCCCATGTCAGGGTGGACAAGGGACTTGAAGAGAAACTTCTCTAAAGAAGATACATGAAAAAATGTTCTTCATCCTTATTCATCAGAGAAATGCAGATCAAAACTACTTTGAGATATCATCTAACTCCAGTGAGATTAGCCCACATCACAAAATCCCAAAATCAGAGATGTTGGCATGAATGTGGAGAAAAAGGAACACTTCTACAGTGCTGGTGGAAATGCAAACTAATACATTCCTTTTGGGAAAATGTTTGGAGAACACTTAGAGATCTAAAAATAGACCCACCATTCGATCTTACAATTCCTCTACTAGATATATAACCAGAAGACCAAAAATCACATTATAACAAAGATATTTGTACCAGAAAGTTTATTGCAGCCCAATTTATAATTGCTAAGTTATAGAAGAAGCCCAAGTGCCCATCGACCCATGAATGGATTAACAAATTGTGGTATATGTACACCATGGTATTATGGAGCCTTAAAGAAAGTGGAGAATTTACCTCTTACATGTTTGCAGGGATAGAGCTGGAATATGTTCTTCTTAGCTAAGTATCTCAAGAATGGAAGAAAATGTATCCAACATACTCAGTCTTACTATGAAACCAATTTATAGCTTTCTTATGAAAGCTATATAACCCAATTATAGCTCAAGAAGAAGGGGAGAGAGAGAGGGAGGGGAGGGGGGGAGGATGAGTGGAGGGAGGGTAATTGTTGGGACCACACCTAAGGTGCATCTTACAAGGGTACATGTGAAATTTACTAGGTGTAGAATATAAATATAAATGTG